>NC_139227.1:31271399-31693899 GCF_055691185.1 Crinia signifera | reverse complement strand
AGTTGTATCGAAGTGCGTGTTCCTGTGAGCTTGCAATCTAAAGAAAAGGCGAGTGTGACAGTGAAATTGCATCAGTGTCCGGTCCCCTGACGGAACCGTCTTTATTTACCACGTTCTTGTCCTAAATTGCCTTGTACTCTCATTCGTTAATTTCTTGTTTTTGCTAATTTATGTATTGGCAGGCGCTGCAGATCCCGTGTGGCGCCATATAAATAAATTATGCTGATAATAATAATAAAATCTCATTTGGATGTAAGTAGGTATGTGCACCGGCCACTTTTTGGGTTTTGGGTTCAAATGGGTTTTGCCAAAACACCACCCTCAAGGTTTTGGGTTCTGATAAAAAAAAAAAAAAAAAAAAGCATAAAAAACGCTAAAATCACAGAATTTAGTTTATTTTATTTTTTGCTCCTACGCTATTATTAACTCAGGGTTGCCTACCCTCCCAGATAAAAAAAATAAAAACTTTTTTTTCTTTTCATTTAAAAAAGGGAAGCCCTCTTGGTCTGATACAGGACACATGCGGGCACACCTAGAATTATACGGCACAGATGCGGGCATCCCTGGACTGATATGGGACACATGAGGGCACCCCTGGACTGATATGGGATACATGGGGGCACATCTGGACTGATACGGCACGCATGCAGGCACCCCTAGAATCATACGGCACACATGCGGGCACCCATGGACTGATATGGCACACATGCGAGCACCTATGGAATTATATGGCACACATACGGGCACCCCTGGAATTATACAGCACGCATGCGGACACCCCTGGACTGATACAACACACAAGCGGTCACCCCTGGACTGATAATAATAGCACTCTTAGTAGTGGTACCTTCAGTAGTTCCCCCTTAGTATAGTTACCATCACAGTACTGTAGTTCCCCCTTAGTAGATGTACCCTGCTGCTCAGCAGTTCCCCCTTGGTGTATGTACCCTTTCATTAGTTCGCCCTTGTTTGTACCCCCCTCCAGAGCCAGATTAAGGTCTAAATGGGCCTGGAGCTGAAAATGATCAAGGGCCTATTATGCGCAATGATAGGGGTTGTGGCCAGCACCTAATAATGTAGGGGGCGTGACCAGTGTTCTGGTTGGGTGGTCTGCTCATGGGTGTGTCTCTATTTGTCTAAATACTTTCAACTAATTATATATGCCTGGAAAAGGCAGGCTGCTGGCATAGGAAAAATGCAGGTAGATATATTGGCGAGTGCCCTCCAAAGGTGCACCCACAGGATGCCAATGTCCTAAGATACTTGTGGGGTGAGGCGGCACTCCAGTCATAAAAAAAAATACTGAAAGCCGAAACTTGGTAGACAACATTTCAGCACCTTTTATGTGGTCACCTAAGTTTACCACACCATATGTCCCTTATACAAATCATGCAACACAATAGTAACCCCCTTATACTGTACTTACCTCTTACACAATATGCCACATGGAATGAGCCAAAATTCACAAGGACTGAGCCAAAATTCACACTATGGCACATGGATTGAGTCATAATTCACGTTATATCACACAGATTAAGGCAAAATTCACATTTTGCCACATGGATTGACCCAAAATAAACACTATACCAAACAGCTTGAGCAATAATGCACCGGGGCATTGCGCGCCGAAGGCGCACATTAAAAATTTACACCATAATGCCCATTACATGTTAAAGCCACACACCATAATGTCCATTACGTATTATGCCATACACCATAATGCCTATTAAAAATTATGCTACATAAGTGCTGCTTACCTACATGCTCATTGCCAGGGGTTCCATGCTCATTGTCAGGGGTTCCATGCTCATTGCCATGTGGGATTACATGCTCATTACCAAAGGGGAATACATGCTCACGGTAACTGGGGGACAGCCGCCGCCGGGCAGAAAGGACAGCTGGGCAGAGAACAGGGGGCTGCCCGGCTGTATTCAGAGCACTGCAGGTCCCGGCTATTTGAAATAATACCCCTTTCACACCATAAAATGCAGGGACTTACCCAGTAATATGGTCCCACGATCATTCAGGGCCATTCCCGGGCTGGCCCCTTTTATACCAGCATAGTCCCTGCATTTTCTGGTGTGAGGGGGAGATAACCCCCCCTTTAAACAACCAGCTATATCTTCGGAACCAACTGACCCATTTTCATGTGGGCTTCAAATGATTTTGGTCCCGTGAATCTGGGCCATTTGGTTCCAGAGAAATCTACCCTCAAACAACATGAACAGCCATGAAATGACATTTCAGAAATGACAAAAATCGGTTTACCCGCAAATTCTCTCTAGAACCAATGAACCCATATGGACCAGCCTGGTATCAGATTGAAGGCCCAGCAATTTGAGATCAACCTCAGGCTTCTGTGATGCCGGAGGGGGAACTGGCAGCCGTTGGAATTAGCGGGTTCCATGTTATCCTATGGGGAAAACGTTCCAGCTTTGCCTGGCGGTATCTCCGGTTCCCGGGGGGCTAGCAACGCAGGGCTAGGCTCGTTGGAAAGCCCTGGCCCTCAGCTACAAAATGGGCCTATTTAGAGAGTGGGCCTGGAGCTGTAGCTCCATCAGGGCCCATTGTTAATCCGGCCCTGCCCCCCTCCCCCCCTGCAGCCCTCATGAAGTTATGCATCCTGGCAAAGGCGTAACTAGATATTCGTAGGCCCCATAGCAAATGTTTGCAAGGGCCCCTATTTAGCAAATGATGGTGATAAAAATGTAAAACATATTACTTACACAGCAAAGATGGGCCCCCTTCAGCTCTGGGCCCCATAGCAGTTGCACCCTTTGCACCTATGGTAGTTACGCCCTTGCATCCAGGCATCCTGTTAGTTCCCCCTTGTCTCCCTTGTTAGTTCCCAACACGTCCGTGCTGTCTCACTATCACACACAGACTGAAGATGGCGCTGTGCTGTCCCACTATCACACACAGACTGAAGATGGCACCGGAGCCGGGACTTATATAGAGATCCGGTCTAGTGAGAATCTGACGCGGGATGCTGACGTTTTGGCCTCGTTTTGGACTCAGAAAATGTCGGGTACCCATCGAACTCCTCGGATCTGGCCTCGGATTAGGTAAGTTAATGAGGGTTCGGATCTCTAGGATCAGAACCCGCTCATCTCTAGATGTAAGTCACTGTTATGATGCCTCTTATATGTAGCATGTCCACGCCAGGTATGTGTCATTAGCTCGACATCCATTGTCAACCTTTTGACTGTCGACCTTCCCATTGTCCATCTAATGCTTGTGTAGACCTTCTGACCCTGTGGACCATAGCCATGTCAACCAATTTCAGGCGTCGACCTTTAGTGGTCGACCTTATGTATGTCAACCTTCATAGTGTTGGCCTAGTGACTGTTTTCCCTTGTTTATGCTTATGAAGGACAAAACATCCTCCTTTAATATCGACCTAATATACCAAACCCAAATTCCCAGTTTTCTGGACCTGGGTTATTTCTCAAGAACCATTTTACACCGTGCTGTGACCTGGGTAGACTTGAAAATAACCCAGGCTATTGCGGCAGCAGAACGTGGTAGCAGTCTTCACTGCTGACGGGTCATTGAAATAATAAAGCACTTGGGTACTTGTGTATTATCACGGCGCCCCCAATTTCCATCGTAGGGCATTGTACAATGAAAAATCGCGTTGCATCGCATGCGACGCGATTTCACCCGATTTTTCATTGTACAGGCACCCAGATGCCTTATTACCATGTTAAATGCCCCCCCAGACCCGATTTTTTATTGTATACCCACCCTCATGGGTCATGAGTATGTGAAATGCCCCCCATTGTTAACGCCACCCCACTATGAACGCCAACCCAAAGTGTGGCGGTACGCGTCCTCCGACCTTTTCATACCCCCACTATCCACGTCGGCGTGGAGTTGACTTTATAAAGTGTGGCGAGCGCAGCGAGCCACCGAGCCCGAAGCTTGGCGAGGGGACGCGTATACCTGTGAAGTAATGCACGTCCCCTCGCGGTCCTCGCTGCGCTCGCCACGCTTCTGGCTCGGTGGCTTGCTGCGCTCGCCACACTTTATAAAATCAACTCCACGCCGACGTGGATAGTGGTGGTATGAAAAGGTCGGAGGACGCGTACCGCCGCCGCTCGCCATGCTTCGGGTTGGCGTTGATAGTGGGGGGGGGGGGCGTTAACATTGTGGGGGCATTTTACATATTTATTACCCATCAGGGTGGGTATACAATTAAAAATCAGGTCTGGGGGTGCCATTTAACATGGGACTCAATGGCAAATCGCGTCACAGCGCATCGCATGCCATCGTAATGGCATGCGATGTGACCCGATTTTAAAATTGTATACTCAGCCTGGAAAAAAGGCTGAAATCGGGTCCATCGCATGCCATCGCATACCTTAATTAGTGGTATGCGATGCGATGGGCGCCGTGATAATACACAAGTACCAGCACTTGCATTAAATATACCATAATTTTTTTGTTATGTACAGTACCGCACTACTTTATTCATGTACAGTACTGCACTACTTTATTCATGTACAGTACCGCACTACTTTATTCATGTACAGTACCACACTACTTTATTCATGTACAGTACCGCACTACTTTATTCATGTACAGTACCACACTACTTTATTCATGTGAGCAGTAAATTAACCCTTTTTCTACCCAGGTTTCAGAGCACTTTCAATCCAAAATAACCTCATGACTATATTATAAAGGATAAAAAGATTTAATTCTACTGCGTAAAGGAATTATTAACGGTTAATTGCTGCTGTCGCCCTGATTAGTATCTCTGTGTGAAGGTGTTTATAGCCATTTAAACTGGTCCTTCCCTCATTAGCTCTGCTCAAAGGAATTCCGAAATAATTGGCTTGTGTAATTTGGAAAAATTGGCCACTGACTTGAAAAATTCCATCCAGCGGGAAAGTGTGTGAAATTCATCCGAGCCTTTGATAGAACTTTGTAGCAGGTTTAAACCTCGGATATTTGGATGATTAGCCGCTAAAATGTGAGCAGGTTGTAACCAGCCGTGGAAATGGGACAGGGGACCCGGGGTGGGGGAGGATGTATCATCTGAACTATCTTGTGTAGGGTGGGTGCTTGGAAATACAATGTACAGTACTATTTTACTTTGTGTGCCAACAAGAGATGTTCAAAATATCCACTAGAAATAACGGCGTTGCTCACATTTGTTATATAAATTCAAATAAAAAATGTTGTGCAAAAAAAAAAAAGATTATATTTTCTATAAAAGGTCATTTATTTGTGTGACCATTTTTACACCATTCGCTTGGCACTCAAAGGGTCAATCCCTTATACACAAAATGGCCAAGTGTACAGTAGATTTCAATCAGCACAGATTCCTGCATTGGTGTCTACATTTTAGAATGGGCACTATTATAGTCCTGGATAAATTGATCTTAGTATTTCTGATGTTAGGGACCCATCTGATGGTGTTCAACTTGACAGGTAGGCATGCAATTTTGGATAAGCATGTGAAGACCCTCACACTCACTTACTCTCCAGGAATGTCCAGGAGACATCTGAAAATCAGGTGGCACTCACAGCCCACCAGGAAAGTAAGAAAGGCTCCTGCAACCTGCTTTCCGCCTGCAACTCCACCCCCTACTGCCGCTCAGACGGAAGAAAGGGGTGGGATGACTGTCATTGAATCATGTCATTGTAGCCCCGCCCCCTTTTTACACTGCCGTAATGTGGCATCGATGTTGTGTTGCACAGGGCTAAAACATAGAGTTACTAATATTTATATAAATGTGTGTAAGCAATGAAACACTTTTTAAACTTTTTAAAAATCGACCTAAAAGAATATACTTCTTCTAGGAACCACAAAAACACTAATGACAACGGTATATTTTGTACGGATAAGAACGGAGTTCTGTTCCGGGGAAGGGTTGGCAAAGGCGCTCCGTGTAACACTCACCAGTGGTGGCTTCAGGGGAGGGGCACAGTTCACAATTCAAATAGGGGAGCCACACCTAGTCAGTTTGGAATGGCAGTTGGTGGCAGTGGGTGTGGCTTCCCTTTTTGAATTTTGATCTGTGCTGCAGCCCCTCCTCTGAAGCCTCCCCTGACACTCACATTCCAGTACATTCTTAGGGCAGATCTGCCGGCGGACAGTGACAGGGAGGCAGCGGGGGCCGACGGGGAGCTCCGTTGGAAGGGGACGCGGCGGTTGGCGATCCGACTGCCAGACCCCCGCTAAACGAGAGCTGCTCCATCTGTATATCGGCCAGTTGACTGAACAGCCGATACATCGGCCAGTGGGGTTATTCTGATTCACTTGGAAAGGCACAATCACTGATGTAACATGTGTAGAGAGAGTTAGATTTGGGTGTTTTATTGTTTCTGTGCAGGGTAAATCCTGGCTGCTTTATTTTTACACTGCAATCTGCACTGCATATGGTTTTGTCCATTAGAGTGATTGAATGTAACTGTCATACTCAAAAGTTTGTATGATTTGTTGATGACAGATAATCTATAGAAGTGGTTCTCAACCGTCCTCCTCAAGGACCCCCAACAGTGAATGTTTTCCAGGTTTCCACACAGAATCATATACGATTAACTCAGTGTCAGTGAGTAATGAGTTCACCTTGCAAGGTGTTGTGGAAAACGTGCCCTGCTGGAGGTATTTATATTATGTAGATAGGCTGAACAGTCTTTAATCTCCACTGCATTATACCTTCCATGTCTGTACAGATAGAAGCTGGCACAAATGGCAAAATCACATAAGCCACGTGCGGGCATAACCTTGCTGCTGGCGATGTGCAGAACAATTCTATCTATTGCAAACTGGTGTATGTTCTTCTCTTGTAGTAATCTCTCCTTAAGGTGCATACACACGGTACAATTGTTTTGACCAATATTGTTCATTTTGGCCCTTCCGGACGATATCGACACCAAAATATCTTTCAGTGTGTAAGCTATGAACGATGATGAGCATACCCTTAGGTCGTTCATCGACTGTGCAGGCAGGTCAATTCGGATATCTTTAAAAAAAAAAAGCCTATAGACCAGTGGTTCCCAAACTGTGCGCCGCGGCTCCCTAGGGTGCCGCGGTGCTGTCAAAAGTGTGCCGCCGCCGCAGCCTGGCCACCGCATGTCTTTTATATTTTTTTCATGCAAGCTGGGCAGTGTTTGCAGAGCCAGCCAGCGCCAGGAATGGGTGAGTGCAGTGCTGAGCGACTGCCTGTGCCGGGTAGCGTGTACAGTACGTCGGCGCCGGGGGAGTGAGGCTTAGTGCAGAGAGCTGAGCTGCTGTCCGTGCCAAGTCAGCAGGCCATGCAGCGGATGTAAGGGGGGGGTGGGGGTTGGAGTAGAGGGAGCCGAGCGGCTAGCTTGCGGCAGTGACCTGTGCCGAGTCAGCCAGCAGCTGATCCTATCTCCACAAGCAGGGCAATGTGTGTACTGTATATACTAGTTAAAAGCCCATCAAAATGAAGGCTGCTGCAATGTATTTTCACTTTAAACTGTGACAGTTTTTACATTCACTTTGAGCTGTGACCGTTTTTTTGCCCACAACCTCCCCACTCCCAGTCCCTATCTGCACCTACATCCAATCTCTTCACAGCTCCTTCTCTTCATATCCAGCAAGTTTAAAACAGATCAGTGTCCCTGCAAAAATTGCTTGCATCTTTTGGCACACAAAGGAGTAATTTGGGCCGAGTGGCCTCTAGTGGTCAGTGGCGGTACTTCACCTCATAGAGGTGAGGAGTAGTTAAAGATAGATAGATCCATACAGGAAAAATGACTTTAAGGAAGTATTAGAATGTGCAACAACAATCTGGTCAGCCACCCAAATCATTCAATGGGTTTTTTCTCCATGTGCAGCGAATCTTGTTTAGGATTCGCTACACATTTGCAGGGTTCCGGAGTGCTGCAGCATTCGCTGCCAGCCCTCCCTGTCACCCTATTCAATGCCGCAGGGGCTCGCTGCCCCTGATGGCGAATTTTAACCCCTGTGGCCAGGGGACGGAGGCAGGCGGGGAGATGGAAGCCTCCCTGCCTGCCCCAGAATTAACCCCATACCTATTGCTATGGATAATTAATTGGCCCTTTGCTTGAACTTTTTAGTAAAATTTGGTAAATATTGTTGGAAAATCATTTAGACCAATACAGCCCCAGTCCTCTCCTTTTATACATTACGTGGTAGGTTAAAAAAAAAAAAAAAAAAAAATGTTGCACGTTTGCTCCCTCCTCCTTGTGATCACTATCATGTACATGATTTTTTAGATCCTAAGGATCTTTTATTATATACTTTGTCAAGATATCCAACAGATTTGTTATTCTTTATACAAATTTTCCATTTGGTATGTAAGCACCGTTTTCTTGTGAATATTTTCTACCACCTTTCAGATCTTACAGCTTTCTCCTATGCCACCTGGATATACCCCTGATGAAGTTGTAAGATGAAACGCGTTGGTCACATTATCTTGAACAACTTTATTCCTTTGGAATTTGGATTTAGTCTACAATTTTGAGAACATGTTGGTAGATCTCTGTTTTTATTTGTTTTAATTTTATAAATTAAAATACACCTTATTCTATGCTGGTGAATATTGTTAAAACTGAGGTATATTTGATTCATTGAATAATTTGGGAGGCTGACTAGATTATTATTGCGCACTCTAATACTTCCAGAAACATATAGATATATACACACACACACACACACACACACACACAGATTATATAGAAATGCACAGTGTGAAACTCACCACTTATTGCTTAAATAACACTCTTTTTTTTTTAAGACAACAATTTTTACTGTTCAGTTTAAACAATCTTAAAAAGTATATTGGCAAAGTTGGTAAGAAGTTTTGTTCTCAGACGTTTCTCTTATCCACAATAGTAGACATATGACTTGATATCAAAACACAAATAAAATCACCCTATGCGTTTCATCCAATTAGGACTTCATCAGGGGTTTATCGAGATTTAAAAGTACATTTCTATAAAGCTTCATAGTGGTCCCAAGTTAGAGGTTTCTTCAAAGACAAAAAAAAAAAAAATGACCCATAAAGGGAATCAGAAGGTCGCTAAAATACTTTCCTAGTATGGGATTGGCCCAATGAATGGTCTTTGACAATATACAGTTGATAATGAAATTCAGGGATTAGAGTGTGCGTTACCCCTGAGGCTGGAGACACAAAGCGAAAAGGACTTGTGGATTTCATGGTACTGGTGTGAAATGCAATCATTGAATCCGGACTAATTTAATTTTCAACCGTATATTGTCAAAGACCATTCACTGAGCCAATCCCATAGTGGGAAACTATTTTCAGCGGTCTTCAGGAGGCGAATAGTTAAGACAGGCCCTAATAGGAATACATTCAGCGTGTACAATTCTGGTGGATTGTCACTAATTCTTATAACGCAACCTGCTCTGCAGCTGATTGAACTACGTGCTACTGGTATGATTCAGAGTTGATCACTGATTAGCGCATTCGCAGATGAAGTGATTATTAAATTCTGAGCATGTGCACCGTACGCATCGTGCTTGTGCGAAGAGCGACAGAAAATGCGTGTGTGGATCGTAGTCGCAAAGCGTCCGAAGTTTGACTGACAGGAAGTCGGCATTTGTGGGTGGTAACTGGGACATTTTCTGGGAGGATCTTAAAAATGTAGGCGTGCCCAGGCATTTAAAGGGAGGGTCTGTGAAGTCTGCACCAGCCTGTCTCATCAGAGAGTTGTGGAAAGGTCACAAACTCACATTTGCATAGACTGGGAAAAAAAACATTTGATGGTTCGTGAAGTGCGTATGAACTCGTGGGTGGATAGCGAATAGTGATCCATTTGTAATTCACATGAATTGAGCGGGTTATCCTTCTGTCTGGGGGGCTGCCATCTACAAACAGCTGCTTCTCTGGAGTGTACGGTGTATATGTCAGTCTACCAATTGGATGTTAAGCTTTAGCCATGTGCATTTCCTCTCATTTTACAAATAATTACACAGCTCCAGCAGCTGAAAGCATCAGGTCGTTTGTACAATAAACTGAACTCATGTTCACTTAAGGTGTATTTTAAAAGCACTGATCTAATTGGGAATTTGAAAGTACAAACCCCTCACAAGAAATTCCTGTTTACATTTAAGAAACAGTATTGTTCATTTGGGAACACACACAAACACTATAAAGCCACTGGTAATGGTGCCAAGCACATGAAACAGGAGAAATATCCCCGCAGGCACAGAGGGGGTGCCAGGCAGGACCAATCTGGGAAGCATCCAACAGGACAGGTCATGTGTCAGGTCAACCGACCTTAACCTTGAGAAGGGATTGTATCCACTTCATTGTGCTGAAGGGCGGTTCACACACAGCGGCGAGCAAGAACCATTTTCACACAGTATTTACTGAGAAGGAGATTAGAGGTAAGGGTGGCACTTTGTGGAATTTGGATCCGGCCACAGACAGGCATGTGCCTTTAACAAGCCAAACCCTTCTAATGTGTGCTTTTTTTTTTTTTTAGTGCCCCGTATCAGGCGGTCACACTTGGCAGAGTGGGGGGAGTTCACATTCTAAATGTCGGGTCATTCAACCCAAAAAAACAAAAAAAAAATTATATATATATCACATAATAAATTTTGTAACTGAATCAATAGGTTACAGATTTTTATTGCATGTTTTACTGTAGGGTTATTCAATGCCGGACGCTATTTCCGACAGGGGAAATAGCGGTGATCACCTATTCAATGGAGGCCGTTTCCAACAGCATTGAAGGCAGAATCCGACAAAACAGATCAGACTTTAAACCACTTCAGTGGTATGCACGGAATTTGCCGCAGCTGGCTGTCCCGTAAAATCTCCAGGCATACCACAATACAGTATGTAAGTGAGCACCAGTGGTGCCTCCAGCACTGGTGTGCACCTACATGCTGTTTGCCTCCCCCATCCCTTTCCCAGCCCCTCCAGGCACTTCCAGCAGCCGCCGCCTCCGGAGGCCATCATTCGTCGCTGGCCCCACAGATCATCACACCCGCCGCCGTCAATCATCACTCTGCCGCTGCTGCAGAGCACCACAGAGGTTCGGGGGCCTTTGGCAGCACTCGAGTGTTCATGCCCGAACACCCGAGCGCATTCCTCGCCGCTGCTGCCGGGCACCTCCGAACTAAATGCAGTTGCTTGCTGCTTCAGTTCTTCTCTATGCAGTACTACCTGGCAGCGGCTGCAGCTTTATTGGGGGGTGTTCATGTCAGTCCTATGTGACAGACACCCAAAAAAACTAAAACAAGAGTCGACTGTCAACCTTTTAAAAGTCACCAATTTGATTGTCAACATTTTGACCATGTCATCATGATGCATGTCGGTAAATCATCCCGAACCCCACTCTGCACAGTTGTGCTTCTGATCTACGTTATATGTCTGGCAGCCGCTAGCACTGGTTTTGCCGAACACTTTGACCATAAATAATTTGATTTTGTCCTGGACCACAGACCCGAGGCACTCCTGCAAGAGCCTTGCGTTACCCCAGGGTACCTAGGCACATAGGGGGCAATTTAGACACACTTGGAGTGGGCCAAATTTGCTACCCTGGCTGATGTTTGGGGTTTGAGCAAACCCCCACGGGGAGATAAACTCCCTCGCTTAATAGTGGGTGGACGTTTTATGGGCGCACTCCTAGACATGCTGGGCCTACCCCGGGCATGTCAATCCCTGCTTAGGGCTGGCGACTGACATCACAGGACGTCAGCACCTGCCCTCAATTCGCAGCATAGCAGGCCTCTGAAAAAGTATTTAATTTTCACTTGGCGGGGGGGTGTTAGCGAACATGCGCTGCCTAGAGAACAGCTCTGAATTAGGCCCAAAGTTTGGGAACCACTGGGCCATATAGTTATTGTGGAACCGTTTAACAAAATGACTGATCTGCGAAGCTGAGTGACCCTAAACCAGTGATATGATCACAAGTAAGGCAACAGCGGCTGGTATGTCATTCTGACATTCTGCAGCGGAACAGATATCTGTATGATCTAATCCATGGTTCTCAAACTGCGGCCCTCCAGATGTTGTTAAACTACAAATCCCAGCATGCCTTGCCACAGTTTTAACACTCCCTTATAGCAAAACTGTGGCAAGGCATGATGGGATTTGTAGTTACACAACATCTGGAGGGCCGCAGTTTGAGGACCCATGATCTAATCCATGTTTCTCAAACTCTGACCCCAAACAGCTCCCATTTCCCCAGGTCACGCTGTAGGTGCACAGAAGTACTTATTACCCACTGACATTTTAAAAGATCAACAGTTGGAGCAGATTATTTTCCTTGTGATTCTGTGAGGAGACCTGCAAAATACACACCGTGCGGGGTCCTGAGGACCAAGTTTGAGAACCTGTGGTCTAATCATCTCCAAAGAAACAGAGAACCAAATTATATATAGTGGTACCTCCTGATTGGACAAGCTGCATTCTGGACAAGCTGCATTCAGGTGGTCAGCAATGCTACAGTATGAATACGCTCCAGAGGATAGAGGAGTATTCAGCAGGGTAACAGGTGTCTGGGTAACAGAGAAGCAATGTTCTGGGTATTTCAGCAAAAAAAAAAGGGGTGGTATATACAAGGACTTTGTGATAAGTGTGGTAAATTTCGATGAGATACGCCACCAAAGTGACGCGACAGTGTTCACTTTAAATCTTATTTGCAGGGCACCGCGCCCTGCCCACTTTTTTTAAACTTGTAAATGCACCCCTGCCCTCCAGCCTCGCCCCGTAACATCTCAGCTGAGAGCAGCGCGTCAGGACTCCCAGCTGCCCACAGAGCTGATATGAGGCTCAAGTCCCCTGCTGAGAGAGGCGTGTCAGCTAATGCAAGTGCCCCCCACCGCAGCGTCTAACCAAAGGGGGCACACTTTATAGGAAAAAAAATAAAAAACGTACCAAGAGGCTATTTGGACCGTTTGCAGTTTTAAAACGGCAATAAAAAAAAAATGAATGCTGAACAGGGCCAGCTTAGAACTTATCCCTATTGCAGTTTAAAAAATACGGTCAAAGCCCTGTGCAGAGACCCGATTAGCAAATATACCCCTGATCTGATTTAAGTACTGTCATGTCCCAATAGGCAGAGAACACTCTAAAACATCCATTTCATAAGTATGTTCAAATATAATTACACTTGCAGGGCGATACAATTGGACTGTATTACAAGATGCTTATTTATTAATAAACATATCTCCACCAAGAACGGTGGGATCATCATTAAAATTACAAAAATCTGAGATATTTATAAAAATACGAGTCAGTGATCTGGGGTCAACACCCTTTATGAAAAAAACAAACAAAAAAAAAAAAAAACACGCCCATGTCTGGATTTGGTTTGTGCCTGGCACAAGTCTCCTCAAAATATTGCATTTGCCCAAATGTCCCTTTTTGGTAGCGATAAGCCCTTTAGAAAAAAAGAGGGATGTATTTTACATTAATAAATATTTAAAAAAAAAAAAGGAAGGGATTCGTACCAATGTTCAGTTTGGTCAGTAAGAGACAGCAGAGACCTGTCGGTGTCAGAGCTCAGATCGGTCACTTGGGAGGGGGGGGAGGTTGGAAAATAGGGGGTGCCAGTCTTTGTAGCGCTGCAGTGAGGCCAGCTGGCTGCACACATACAAGTCCCAAACAGCCGGATCTCAGACAGACGGAGTCTTTGGTTGGTGGAACTGTTGTATGATCGGAGGCCGTTTGACTCGTGGTTTCCGTCTCTTTGGCTTACTCTTAGACTTGTTGATTTGTACCACAAAGAAAGCCAGAACTACCATCGCACCGAGAAACGCAAAGACTGGAATGGTCTGGCCTACATCCTGGTTATATCGTCCAGGCATTATACCTGAGAACAGAGAAGGGAACAATGTATTATTGCAGCATCTACAGCTTTTAGTACAGAACCCATACACGCAAACTGACAATTAGATTTGAGAGTAAAAGTATTTGGCTGCGGCTTGTAGACGTCGGGGAGTTTCTAGCGAGTCTGAACGATGTTTAAAAGCAGCAATCATTTAAAAAGACATAACCAACCTTGTTTTACCTTTTAATGGTTGCCACGTCAAAACATTGAGCAGAATCACTGGGAACACGGCACTGAATGCGGTTACATACATCGCTCCGTATAGTTCTGTCCCATGTAACACGCCATCTATTTCACTGTGCTACAAAAAGACATGGATCCACTAACCTCCAGGTATGTCCCATGCACCACTCTCTCCCGGGGACAAGGGTCGCACTTGGGGCCTGTTCTGGCGGAAGTTTGGAAGAACCACCTTATCCAAGTCTATTGATAGCAGCTTCTGATGCTTCCACAGGTTACTGGGGGAAATGACAGCAGCTTTATTGATACAGGTTAATTAAAGAAGTAATATTTTTTTTTTATTGCCATAGACTTTCAGCATTTATACAATGCAGACACAATATAGAAACGCTTATGGGTTGGCAATAATGCATGCTGATGCAGGTATGCATGACACCCCCAGAGGTGAGGAGGGGTACCCACATTTTACCGTGCACAGGATTATGTATATGCACACCCGACCAATGTGCACTTATTTCCAGGGCTGCTCCGCGGTCCTACCTCCTTTCTCCTGCCTCTGTGGGTCCCTTACCGGATCCTCCCGTGTTTTTGAAGCCTGAGCCCTGTGGAGTGACTCACCCATGTGGCTGGGCAAGCACTGCAGCCCTTCATGGTGTCATTTTACTTTAACTACACAAAGACATCTGAACATGCAGAGAAGCTGCCTGGTCGGAGCTGTGCTATGAGTGCGGCATCCGCCGATCAGCCTGGCAAGCAATGCGAGACAGCAAGGCAGAGGGGAGTATAGTACCAGCCCAGTAGGAACTTTTCCCACTGCTCCAACACACCCCTGGTTGTCACACCATATGGGATTTAGGGGTTGTATGACGGTCCGACAGTCGGGATTCCAATGGTCAGTATACCGACTGCTGGTACTCCAACGGGGGGAAAAAGTGCAAAAACGGCCGTTGCAGGATTGGTGGCTCACCATAGGATCTATTCTCCGTCTATGTGGTTCGTAGTAGTATAGTAGAATAGCCCCAACTGTTGGGCATTTGAACAGTGGGGATTCCAATGTTGGTATACTGATTCCTATACCGGTCAGGCTGTCATCCAGCACCCATGGAGTCTATCACTGTCTGTATCTGAAGGAGGCTGATTGACCATTCTGATAAAGCACGGAGTTGAGCCCCGCTTTCCATCAGCTGCTCATTACTGCCCACGGCACAGAGCCGAAGGCAGCGGCATCACGCAGGAGATACTCCAAATATCTGGGAGGGGGAACTACTGCGGTCCAGCCCCACACTCTCTGTGAGCAGTCACTAAATAGGAGTTCAGGTGCATATCCCACCACGCTGCACATTGCAAGCACAGCTCATACAACACTGGACACCGGTCAATCTATGGTCTATTACAGGGGACTTGTCCAAATTTCAAAAGGCCTTATCGATGTTTTTATGATAACTAAATATTACTTATTTTTATTGCTTGTGTACTTTTTTCAGCTTAGATCCACTTCTAAGTATTTAATTGTCATTCTGATTGATAATGTGACTGCCGTAAAGGAAATGATAATTGAAGATTTACATTTGTCTGATAAGTAAATATTTGATACTGTTAATTATAAGTTATTCATCTGTACGTCTGCACAGAATAGCCCCGCTTCTACCATATAGCGCAAAAACCTGATTATTCTGACAAAAGGGTATCTCTACTGACACCTGGTGGTGGAAACCGACGTCTCATGACGAGATTATTTTATTTACAGTTTATTATATAGCGCACACAGATTCCGCAGCGCTTTACAGAGATATTTGAACATTCACATCAGTCCCTGCCCCAGTGGAGCTTACAATCTATGTTCCCTACCACATGTACACGCACGGACATTCTAGGGTTAACTTTGTTGGGAGCCAATTAACCTACCAGTATATTTTTGGATTGTGGGAGGAAACCGGAGTACCCGGAGGAAACCCACGCAATACAGGGAGAAAATACAAACTCTGCACAGTTAGGGCCATGGTGGGAATCTAACCCATGACCTCTGCCCTGTGAGGCAGTAATGCTAACCATTACACCGTCCGTGCAGCCCTTACACAACATACCATACACAATTTATTTTGATTCCGATCTGGGCATGGCACTGATCAGGTACTCATAATGGTACCAATCACATGACAAAACACCAACATGAGCCTTCTATTTGGCAATGGCACAAACAATCGGGGAAGCATCTAACACAGACATTCCCAACCACGATCCTCAAGGCACACCAACAGTACAGAATTTAGGGATATCCAGGCTTCAGCACAGATGGTTTAATCAGAATCCCTCAGATACTAATTAAGTCACCTGTGCTCAAGCCTGGAGATCTACAAAACCTGTACTGTTGGTGTGCTTTGAGGACCGTGGTTGGGAATGCCTGATCTAACATGACAGCTCATGCGTCAGGTCAAACGTCCAAAACCTTGACAGGAATCTGATCTGCTTCAATGACCGGCAGCTCCGACCCATCGTGGAAGACTGTCCGGATCCCCATGCTGTTCAGCAGTTATCAGCACTGATCTTGCTTACAGGTCTTTAGCGTGACTCGTGCATTCTCTCTGATCAAGAACACTGTGAAAGAGTAATCTGACCAGGGCAACGTCCTCATCTACCCCACTGACTGTGCTCTGGAGTGAGCCTGCATTAGCAGACCACCTGCCCTGTACAGACGCCATTTAATGACTTTCCCTCTGGAAATCTAGTAGATCACATGATACACAACAGGTTGTCATACAGCCAGATATGCAAACACTATACACAGAACACCATAATGGGGACTCACCTAGGAGCAGTTTCATTAAGAGGCAGTGGCTTGGCCCAGGACAGGTGCGGACATGCCGGTAAGGGCCGCGGTTTGGGATCCCCCAGGTGTGCTTCTAAGACTTTAGAATAGCGATGAAGATGATTCCCTGAGAAGGGAGAACACAACGGAGATTATAACATCACAAGAAAGTCATGTATTCAAAGCCTATTCCGGCATCGAGTATTCATTGTAACAGCCCCTCGCACCTGCCAATGCCTGTGCAGTTCCCCTTTCCTGCCCTGGTGATTCTAGCACACTCTGGTCTGTAGCTCAGCCCCAAGATACATACCACTGTCTGCTTCAAGCAACAGGCCAGAGAGCGACACCCCAGGCAGGAAGAGGAACTGCACAGGCTGTGACAGGTGCAGGGTCCTAGAATGAACACTAGGTATTTATAGAGTGGAAGGAGATAACGCTCCAGCCAATCAGCGGTGTTAGAAAAATGACAGTAAGGGGTTGATTGGCTGGTGCTTTATCGCTTGATCAGGCTGAAGACATCTGCCCCAGGCCTGTTCTGTAAAGCAGTGAGAGAAGCTCAGAAATTGATGGAGAGAAACAAATCATTCCATAAGACCAGTTACATAGGACATAGCTGGAATGTTGATATTCCGAAGCATGCAGCGAAAGCCATATTGGGGAAGAATACAAAAAGATGTCCGGTCAAAGAGCAGCGCTCTACCCACACAAACAATCTGGGGAACAATGTGAAAATTGCTGTTTATCAATGGTCTCCGGCCAAACAGATGGACGTCAAGCAATACTGAGAAGGAGAATTGGCTAAAATTGCAGTATACATATGTGCTAGAAACACAGACAGACTCTACGGCTAAATCCAATTCTAACAAGGATTAAATCCAAGTGGGTGTGGGGTGAGCATTGATACAATTATGTTTCTTGTAACCAGTAAAGTGCCCTCATACTTTCTCCTTATTATAAAACAGTGTTTTATGTTGGGCCGTGGATGCGGGAAACTACTGTGAAAAGCAGAGAGGTGAATAATTACTATAGCCGCGGTACTGACCAGTTCAAAAACGGGACACGGTCGCTAGGTCGACATACATTAGGTTGAAAGGGCTGAGATCGACACATGAAATAGGTCGATATGGGTTAATGTCGACAGTGTCAGAAGGTCGACAATTTAAAGGTCGACAGTGTCAGAAGGTGAAAATACGTTTTTTGAGCCGTTAGGTGATATTTTATACCCTACCATCCACTAGGGCGTGCAGGGAGAATAGAGTAGTGTCCCGAGCGCAGCAAGGGAACGCAGCACATACACACAAAAAAAACCCATGTCGACCTTCCACTGTCGACTTTCCAACCCTGACAACCTTAGCCATGGCTATCCAGAGAAGGCTAGTTGAGGAAGGCTCCATCTGTAATCCCTGTAGACCTTCATAGTGTCGAGCAGATGACCCATACCCTTCAGAAACAAGGGGCAAGCTTCTTTATAAACCAGGTATGGTACCTTCTGAGCAGGATCTCTGCCCAGACACAAGGCCATTACATCACCAACATGCCAAGCACTGGCCCACATGGAGCACTTACCTTCCATCCTATCTGGCGGCAGGGATCCTTCTCCGGTCGGAGGCTTGTGTCTGTTCTCAGAGTGGCTGAGGCTTGCCGGTAGCACGCCATAGGAAGTGTACTGTAATAAGGAATCCAGCAGCCAGAAGCAATCTGCAAGGAACCCAGAGGACATGCAGTTACAGACAATGACCAGACGCAGGCGCTGTACAGAGGAAGCTTCATGTAATGGCGAGGTAATTATATTGTGCCACATAGGACGGCATAATACCATAACAAGCTCCTAAGCAAATAAGGCCATATATGTACAGATGGAGCCGGCATCAAGCTTGCAGGGGCTGGCGATTCGATAGTCAGCCGTCGGAAGGGGGCGAGTGTGCATGAGACGCTCGCGCCCGTTCCGACAGAGCTCCCCATTGCCGGCCCCCACCGCCGACCCGAACCCCCCCTAACCCTGCCAGTCTCCCTGAAGCAGAGACCGGCAGGGTCACGCGCGTCCCAGTCTGATGTAATCCCCCTCCGCCATCGGGGAGGTTCTGGGGAGCGCCGGCAATGAAAGAGAGGGGATCAATCTGTATGCGTACTGTAGACCATTAGGATCCGCAGCGCCCAATTACAGTAAATAAATGAATAAGTAAAGCTGAATACAATAACAAGTACAGGGTACGTACACATAGCTGCATCAGCAGGGCACACTGGGATAAAGTTCAGGGTGGTAGAAAACCATAGTATATGTGGCAGTCAAAAAAGCACATTAGGGAAGAGGGCCCTGCTCGTGAGAGCTTGCATTCTAAAGGGCAGGGGTAGACAGACAGGGGTAGAAATGAGCGCGTAACAGAGGATTAGGGGGAGAGTTGGCTGGGCATGGTGAAGAAATGGATTTTGAGTGCCCAAAGAGGTGGAGAGAGACAGACAGAGGTTGAGAGTTCCAGAGCTAGAGAGCAGCAAGTGAAAAGTCTTGGAAGAGTAATCAGTAGGCAGGAGAGGCGGCCTGCGTTAGCAGAGCAAAGAGGAGGCGCACAAGTGTAAAAAGACATAAGGTCAGAGAGGAGACCATGAAGTCCTTCATCCTATCTGGTATCATCAATATTAGCCAATCTCTATAAAACACTCTGCTGCAGCACAAGAGGGAGATCCCACTTACGTGCGTCAGGTCACACAGACTGTAGATAAGGGACTATACCTTTTTGACGATGGCTGTCATCCAAGCAGTTTGAGTCACCATATAGAACAATGCGCCCCCCTCCATCAGTTTGCGTTTGGTACAATCCAAGCACAGGAACACTGTCAACCATAAAGGTTTCTTGCTTTAGAACCTCAAGCCCTGATAGACGAGAAGAAAAGGCACAGCTGACATTAATGGGGTTAGGTGGAAAGAGCTGGTGAAAAGGAGAAACAATGTAATATACCAGGACAGACACAGAGGGAATCCAGATGGCTGACAATGTCTAGGTCTTCACCATATGGTCAGCAGGGCATGCTGGGATGCGTAGTTCAATTAAAAGGTATGTAAGCTGGAGCAGTAACAGCGGAGGAGGGCAGAAATACCTAACAAGTCCAGGAATACCATACCTTGGTCCTTTAACGTTTGTGACAGAACAGCACCATCTTCTGGAAACTTTGCAATACTGCATCCAGATGCATAATACACTGAAAGAATAAGTATTTTATTTATAGAACGCTCTTCCTCCAACAGGACACAAGGCGCTTTACACACATCAAAAGCAATGCACATAATACCGAAGAATTAAGTAATACAGCAACAGACAAAAACATGTATTATACTGTATTCATTTTCTGCTTTATGCAGAGTAAGGAAATATACAGCAGCACCGCAATCTTGTGATACTGCAAAGCTGTACTATGCTGCAGCTGGACTCATTGTCTGGCAGTATGAAATAAGCCACAGCCCAAGTCCAGGGAAGGAGACCGTAACATCCAGAGATAGAAAGAGCCTGCAGTAGATTAAACTATGCAGGAATTATTGGTCTTATTACAACTCCACCAGATTCTTACTTGCAGCTCTGTCAGCGCCTTTAACTTCTTTCTCCATCGTGAAGAATTAAAGGGAAAGTACTACTGCCAACCTATATACAAAATCAGAGGGGTGACCCATGGGTATGAGGGATAGTCAGAGCTCTACTCGCATGCCTAGCCAGGCCGCACCCCTTAGGAGACACAAGAGGACCAGGACCCACAATTGTATGTTTATGCAACCAGTCACTGATACTTACTGTCGTGGCTAGCCATGGTAAAATCTCCTTCATATATACCGTCACTGAACGCCATATTCCACACCGACAAAAGGTCATTCAAGGCTGGGATATTAGCACCTCCTGTGTCTGGCATCCACCACTGTCTGTAAACGATGACACAACAATAATATTCCATATTAGAGGAACACCGTGTAAATCATTAATGGTGGTATTCAATATGTGACAATATCTCCCAACAAGGGGAATACCAGCACTCACCTATTCATGTCTGCCGTTAATGACAGCATTGAAGGGTATCCGATCCGATTTTAAAACATTCGGATCTGTTTTGTCGGAAATGGGCGCGGATTGTCGAATTCACAGCCGTTTTTCGACAATCCGCGGACTGACAGTCGGAACATTGAATTCTGACCGTCGAGTTTGTCAGAATCACATATTGAATACCCCTCGAAATATCGCAACATCGTAGGATGTACAGTATAATGACCTTGCGGCATGACAAAGACTACACAAATACAGGTCACGCACCATATGTTGCTACAAAGGTATAATATCCACAGCGCATATAATAAAGATAAAATGGAAGACAAACATTTTTTAGAAAAAGGACACTAATAAAAGATGAGAAATGGAAGTCCTAGGTGGAAAAAGGAACTAATGTCAGTACCTGGTATTTTCATCGTAGAACTTGACTTTCCTCATCACAGAGGTGTTGTACCAGTCACTAAAAACAATTAACGAGAGTCCGTAGGTTACGTCCCTGCGGAGTTTCGATATTTCTTCTGGGAAAAATTCTTCTTCGCTGTCCACCATCAGCAGAGTTCCTGGGGGGCAGAGCAGAAGCAGGTTACACACCTTATTCCCGATTGTGTGCTGCAGATGTGCCCTGTCCCACCCAACATCTCAGTGCGCCAGCCAGGTACTGTGAGACTGCTTGAGCAAAGTGCCCTTATCATGTGAATTTGAGTCTAAAGGCCGGTATGACCGGGAAGCTTCCACTAAGAGTTTCAGTCCTTTACTAAAGGTACCCATACACGGTACAATTATTGTATGCAATTTGGACTAGATCGCATCACATCCATTTTGCAGTGCAATGAGTACAAAAAGTACCGTATATACTCGACTATAAGTCGACCCGAATATAAGCCGAGGCACCTAATTTTACAACAAAAAACTGGGAAAACTTATTGACTCAAGTGGGACCATCACTCGAGTATAAGCCGAGGGGGGCTTTTTCAGCATAAAAAAATGTTCTGAAAAAGTAGGCTTATACTCGAGTATATATGGTATGTGCAGCACATACTTTTTGAGCTGAGATGTGTGCGGGAGCGTGTATCTCGTGGCGCCCAACAATTGTACTGTGTGTAGGCACCTTTAGCCTTAGATCTCCTGGAAGATGTCACCCATACAATGGATAAAGGTTTCCAACATATTAGTATTCAGGTTACGGCACATACTGATAGTGGCTGAGACACAAGCTCAGATCCAAGTTATTTTTCAGCAGCGGTTGAAAGTTTCTTACAGGGGCCGCACCATATACCGCGGCCCCATACGTCCCTTCCAATGGTGGTTGTTTCGCTTATACTTTCACACTACTCTGTTTATGGAGTGCGTGTTTAACGCCTTACTTTGATCTGTTTTGCCTATTAATTTAAGATGTTAATAATTTGTGAGCACTTGCTGAGGAGCTAAAGCTCAGAGTACTATGGCCAATCCCGGGATCTGGACCCAAAATCATGAGGATTTGAATCTGGAATCGGAACTACCAATCCCAGGGTTAGCTTCTGCATATCTAATGGCAGGCAGCGCTAAGCACCTGCTCAGATGCTGCCCGGCTACTCCTGTTAGCAGCGTGTCGTGACATTAGAGGTAACACTGCACACAGCCTGGCGCCGCACCTCTCTGCCCACCACACTGGCCCCACCATGCCGCCAATGGTACCTCTGCGGCCCATGCTTTTGTTGGCTAGCCCTGCGCACCTAAAACTAACTCCGAATCCTGGGATTGGCATCTCTCGCTCAGAGGAGCTTCAGAATTTATGCAGTCACCTAAATGTTCCCAAAAGGCATAAAAGAAACAGATTCACAAGAAAAAAATCCTATGTTAAATGACAAACTCACAATTCCGATGGCAGAAAGACAGAGCGTAACAAATGAAATCATGTAACTAAAAAGATTTTATTTCCATAATATAATAATATCTAAATGCTACTTACATCTCTGCTAGAAAAGCTACCAGATCATAATAACATCAATAGATTAAAGCTGATCATGTTCTGGTGATTGTGCCTTACTGTCACTAAGAAAACCACTTGAATTGGGGGATGCGTGGCACTTACCATATTGGCTGGCATCGAAGCATGTGAACGGTGAGCCCAGCACCTCTACAAAGTAGCCCATACTCCTCAGATGCTGGTACATATCGCGGAAGTTGGTGTGAATGTGGTCCCCATTCCTGTAATAAATACCATAGCTGAGTACTGTCCGTTCTCACACACACACATCCGTAACAATCAGATTACACATCTACATCAAGGGTATTCAACAGGTTTCCCCTGCAGCGACTTTGGAACTACAATAGCAAGTGTGCAGGCGCTTGAAAGTGTGTGCAGCTCCTTAGCAGCTGGAGGGCTGCATGTTGAATAACCCTGCTCCATAGGAGTTTAGTATTTAGTTTATAAGAGATTGACGGTTGACTCTAAAATCAAACCCAACATTCTAATTTTCTGCATTTTTAAATACGGAATAATGAATCGCAGTGGAAACGGTAAATCAGACAGTTAAAGTGCTGTAAACCGCATTGCTAACATGTCAGAGTTCCAGGTACAACCTTGCAGTGCGCCCAATGTGAGTGTTCACTGTCAAACTGGCCACTACATTCTACTTTCAGATAAACCAAATGATTATAACTATAGGTCAATCTTATAATAAAAAGTATAAAAAATACATTGGTAAGATTTAGCCAGTGTTGATCATATCCATTATTAACATAGAAACATAGAATTTGATGGCAGATAAGAACCTCTTGGCCCATCTAGTCTTCACAATTTTGCAAGCCTCCTTTTCCATGGACAATGACGAACAGATCATTTCATGCAGGTGATGGCTAAATGGTATTGGTTACCTCGGTGCCCTGCACCTCACAACAATGACAGGTGCCTCCTTGGCCCCTTTCTCCCATAACCCGGGGTGTGCCTTTTGCACACTGTGTTAGTGCACTTCTATAAAAGACATTAGGGGTACCCCATTACCCACAGCTGCCTCTGCTCCCATTACCCATGTGTGGTTCTGTAGCCCGGTAACAGACTATTTAATGCGTTCATGATTTTGTTTGCTGATTAACATGATAGCGAGATGACGCATAGCCCATGTTACCCGGAAGATCTACAGGGACCATTTCAGTAAAAATCCCATCAATATTGGTTAATTGAAGCAGTGACCACTGACCAGTCCAGGGGATCATTTTTCATCCTCAGGTTGTCTCGAGGGAAATAGCCTGGTGGATAGCGCAGATTGTGGTACTGGTCCCATAGAACCCTCTTGCTACGCGGTGGAGTAGGAATGATCTTTACTTTGATTGGCAGCTTGATGGTAGAGAACTGCTCTGCTCCGTTCTTCAGCTGCAAAGAGAATCACAGCACATGTAGCCTCATCTCGCAGGCAATGTATCACTGAGGTCTTAAAGGGAAATACAGGGCCACAGACCTTCAGAGACCACACCCCCATACAGGAAGCACAGAGCGTATGTACACAACTGGAAGCTGTGTTATGAAGCCTTTTTAATACTTTAAATATAATTAACGGTACTTGTTTCCTAGCACGGCCACAATCGTGGGGATCGTGTACCTTTAAGTTAAGGTACACGATCCCCACGATGGACCCGATTTCCTTTGAAATTAGGTCCATTTTGCCGGCAAAGGTACAAAATCGGGGGCATCACGTCGGTCGGGACCATTAACATTGGTCCCGACGCGATGCCCCCGATTTTGCCATAGGCTTCAATGTTAAAATATTTTTTTTTACCTGTGAAGTTAGACGCGTGCGCTCGCCACGCTTCGGGCTCGGTGGCTCGCTCCACTCGCCACACTATATATTCTCAACTCCACGCCGACGTGGATAGTAGGGGAATGAAAAGGTCGGAGGACGCGCACCGCCACGCTTCGGGTTGGCGTCTATCGTGGGGTGGGGTTTACGTCGTAAAATTTGGGGGTCTAGTGAATATTTTACATTGAATCCAATGTAAAATCGGGTCCCAGGGACCCGATTTACATTTGATTCAATCAAAAAATTGGGTCGGTCGCATCGCATGCAACCAAATCGCATGCGATGCGATCGACGCGATTTTTCCGACACGACCACCCCGATGTAAATCGGTGTGGCCGTGCTAGGAAACAAGTACCATATTAACTATGTACAGCTGACAGGAGCATACTGTGCTCACTAGGGTTATTCACCACCCTGTATTATGGTCACGTGATGTACTGCAGAAATCCATGTAACTAGGTGCAAGACAGAATGTACAACACATGTAATGGGCCCATATTACTGCAATTACATTACATTATTTCTCTTCATGTCTCCACACCTAGTGTACACCCACTGCCCACTCCCTAACTTACATGTACTAACAGATACGGATTCCACCACCATAAGGGTGTGTTTCCCTTTCTATTACTGGCGCATCTGCTCCTTGTCAAACGTGTATTGGATCCTACACAGCAGGTCATCCAGTGACACTTCTGGGCTGCCCGAGATCACTCCTGGATTACTGTGCTGCCTAAGGCGCTATAGGACAGTGCCCATCATCCTAGATACGCACCTCGCTCTCCTCTGGTGATGCCACGGTAATCATCACATGCCCCTGGGCAATGCCTTCCCATGAGGCTGCCTTCTTCGCCACAGAGATGGAGATGGCCAGATAACCGGACCACGGCCACAGCACAGAGGAGTAGGAGAAAGCCACTTCGATGTTATCGCCATTGTGCGGTAGGTATGGCTGCCAGTCAGGCTGCAAAGGGTTAAAGCCGAGTGAGAACTGATGGACAGCAGCAGGACCTGTGCTACAGGCAAAAGAGGTAATGCCTGTACTGTCCATATGCAGGCAAGCAGCCTGACCTCACCTTGTCCACGATTCTCCCAGTGACTCCCATGCCATTTAGAATGGTGATGTTTACAATGGTTGGCATTCCACCGTAGTAAATGGGTTGGGAACAGTACGGCCACATGTAGGGACATTCCGTCAGGTCTACGTAGCTGGGGCTCAGACTGCAGAGAACAGAGAAATAGCCGCTTATTAAGCAAAGCAGTATAGACAGTCTCATCTAACAAATATGTGGAGGAGCGGAGGAACAGTCAGTGAGGTCACATGGTACACTATAACCAATCACTTCCCAAGGCCATAGGTTACTGGACCTAGCACCTACATAAAGGTATAGGATACACGTGCTATTTCTTCAGGGACTCAACCACAGCAGGATCATCTTGATGGGTTTACGTTAAGGTGGCTTAGCTTAGAGTTTGGAAACTGTAAACCTTATAACAATAAGTAGTTACCTGGCTTGTGGTTTGTAGCTGTTGAGGATCTGGTAGGCTCGGAGAAGGTCCAGCTTTCCATGTCCCTGTTCAAACATGTTGACACCTGGAAGTCTCCTGGCAGAAGCGATGAGGGCCTGCTTCATGCTGGCTGGGTTCACAAGCTCACGCTTCTGAACTGTACTGGAGACACACAGGATCATTAGTAAGTAGCTCAGAAACCGCAGCAGTGTCTGTCTGACGTGTGCTGTATCTGCCCATGGAATTATCGAGCAGATATTAAGGGCCCAATTGAGACCTGTTCGCTAGGTGATCTAGAAAACGTGAACTTTTGGTAGCTCTCGAGGACTGGAGTTGGAGACTACTGATCTAGACAATCTAGATTTTTATTCTGGACGCCGATGGCCGAATTCGGGGCATGCGCTGAGGTCATGTGACGTCAGCCGCCCTGCCCCAAGCAGGCATCAACACAGGCGTTTGCAAGGGTACCGTTTATTTGTGGGCACATCTATGAAACGTTGTACAGTCTCCTGCGTCCATCCCCTGGAGCGAACTCCCTGAAGAGTGTGAAATGCACCGGAGGTGTTCACACATGTGCATATTCGTGCATGCGCAAACCCCTAACATCGGATGGGGGAGCGAATTCGGCCCTCACCAAGAGGGTCTGGATCACAGTGTAAGTACACAATAATCGCTCTACACAACTAAAATTAAATTCTATTACAATGACTGTGTTCTAGTGTATGCGTAAGGCCAGATTTTGTGGGCCATAGAGATTGCTTGATTGACAGTAGACCTGAGGTGCAGCAATAGCCCCGCTCACCACAGCCCACTGCACTCAGTCAGGTGACATCATCAATCCAACAACTTAGCAGTGAAGAAGTAATTACCAATACGAGGTGCAATCTATGTACTATTACCATTTATAATCCACGCCAACCGTCAGACATTGCCCTGTAATACGTTCTTACAACACAATGGGTCATAATCATTGATTTATAATATCCTGCAAAGTGACCGCATAAACACGTGGTCACTGTCACGCTCTTGTGGATGTTCTTCCTAGAACACGGCACATTCTCAGCTGAAACACTAACCTCAGACACCTTTACAACTATGACTAATCCTTAAAAAAGTATCTTCAGGGGACTGGTTACCTCTAGGTATAGCAACCACACACACACATCCAGGTATTTACCTGACAAGTAACGTCACAGCTCCAGCCACGACAGGGGAGGCCACGCTCGTACCAGACAGGGAGCGACAGCCGCCTTTCATACCAGATCCCCGAACCCCAGAACCGTAGGTAACTATATCAGGCTTCATCCTTCCATACCCCCCAGGCAGCTCCTGCAGGAAACAAAGGGGACAATCAGCATTTCCTTTGTAACAAGAGATTTCTTGTTACAAATCATAGCTACTGAATTTTCAAGATTTAACATTTTATATGCAGTGGTACCAGATCATGGGAGTCACCCAAGGATCCAGAGCAAAGGAAAAATACAATCATTTCACCTACTTTCTTTTCAAGAAAAGACATAGTGCTACAACATGTAGTTGAACCTGCTGTCTCCTGTAATCACATATTACACAATTTCATTGTAAAAAGCGTTACCCAAGTGGTCATTCCCCTTGATGAAAATCGAGCTATGTTGTCCTCAAAGTCAATACCACCAACTCCGATCACATCCATCTGGTCCGCTGGGTTGTTAAGTGTCCTATGGAGGAGAAGATGGGTAGGAAGGAAGCACTAAGTCACCGCATTCCGTGAGGAGACAGAACACACTACTGCCTTGGTTTTATTTAGCAGGTCATTTTGATGGTTCTCTATTGATAAATGGGTTTTACTGATTGTGCTTTACCAAAGGCTAACCCTGTGTTCTCCTCAGTGAACCCTACTTAACTAATTGCACTATATATATTTGTCCAATATTGGGTATTTGGTATGCAAACACTGACAAACTGCACTGTGTTACATGAACAATGCAGATTTATCAAGCATGCTAGGATGTGAACATGGAAGGTACAAATAGATTTAAGGATCATAACATCCTACATGAACAATCTGATTAATGTGTAAAGGGCCCCATACATCAGCAATTAATTGAGACAATTTTCAGATATGGAGATGATTGCCACAATTAATTGTAGATGTGTGGGCTCCCCCTTTTGGCAATCCCAATCAAAATCGCCAATCGATTGCTTAATCAGATTTTTAAGCATGCTTAATAATCTGGTATTATCTGCGGATCTTTTTTATATGTGTGGGCATTCCCAATTCGTCTTCTTCATCTATTTACATTATGAACAGCTGAAATGACAATCGATTGGGCAATTTCCAGATATGAAGATGCAATCTTAAGATGGAAAAATCTGCCGATCACTGAAATAAATCTGTAATGTGTGGGCAAAGTCAGATAGATTGTAAAATCCATTTATCTGGCCAAAAAATCCCTGTATCTGGAAATCCAAAAATTGTGATTGCTGATGTATGGGGCCCATTAGGTTCTGTTTCTGTAATATGCGGTTCTCCCCACCTCTTATGCTTTGCGGACTGTACACAGAACACCCAAATACATACCCATAGAGGGGTCCATCATTTCCTATGGCCGAAACCATGATAACTTTGTTAGCGGTTAGTTCCCAAACCTGCAGAGGAGAAGAAATACACCATATAGAATGGAGGGTACGTAGGCGAGTACAGGACACCCACAGGACAGCACCAGGCTACTTATGGAGGCGCTTGCTGACTTACACATTACACTGTAGTGATCACACGCAAACCTGAAGGCTTAGGAACAGGGTGAGGGACGGGTCAGATAATTCCCCACCATGACAATAACCCCAGAACCTAAATAACAAAGAAATCATCTGGACGATAACTCTAACCTTGTCAACGAAAGGATGATCCATGAAGTCGGGTCCCCCGATACTGAGGTTCAGGACATCAATCTTCTTCAGGATAGCGTAATTAAAGGCATCCAAGAACCAGGAAGTGTAGGAGACCTGGTGGGAGATGATGCAAATTCACTCTGAGCCGTCCATATGAAACACCTAGGACTAGACCCGTGTGTAATGCTGGAGAGAATAGCTCCTCTCATTACATAGGCTTGTGTACTGCGGCCGCACCATATGGAGTACAGTATGCGCTCATGGGGGGGGGGGGGGGGGGGGACAAAGGTCTAGGACGACATACCTAGAGAGGACATTGACAAAATGTCAACATAAATAAGGTCGACCTGAGTTGTTCACTTTTTTTACATATACATTGCTCTGCTTCTTCCACACTATATCAATACAGTATCTTCGCTGTTTGCAGCTCTCTACATCCATATAGTGCTAACCAGTATAGCGCTCTTGCTCACACATATAGGGGGTGATTCAATGGTTTTCCCCCACAGCTACCACTAGGTGACACAAAACTGAGCAATTCAATTGTTGCCCGTTTGGACGCCCATTAGCTGCAAGCGGCACATTTCTTATTGCTGCCTCTATTTGGGCATTTCAAAAGTTATGGCACCCGATCAGAGCAACAACTGAATTGCTCTCCTTGGCACCCAAAAGCCCCCCTCTCAGAGAGAGGACACTTCGATGTAAATAATGTCCCCACTACTTTCTCTTGCCCCACCCACACCCCATGGTTGTCCCACCCACATTTGTACTAGTCTGTCTCCAATACTGTAGGTGTATCGCTGTTCATGCATCGGGCCAGGGTTAAGTGCAGATCTTTCTGTCGTCTACAACATGCAGCTATGTAACATACACCCCCTCCCGCTGTTGCACAACCAATGTAACATTAATACAAAGGTAAACACAAGAGAACAAGAGGACTTAATTAAAGGAGGGGACATTGTTGACAATGTGTCTTGGCCAAAACTAGCATCTGCTACACCCACAGCAAAGACCAGAGCAAATCTGCATCCGGCTGAAAAAACGTAATCGCTTAGACTAATAAATAGCCACAAAATGCAACAGCGTGCCGGAACCTGGAGGTAATCCTAAAATTGGAGACCAGATCCGCAGGACAAACACAGTCACTGTTATAATGTCACAAATGTGAAAGCGGATGAAATGTATCCTCATAGGATTTGGATGAATAGTCTTATTTACACTTCAAATAAAACCTTTTAACTCCTTGCTGTCCTCCAACAGCTCCTTTATGGTTCCTGGACTGCGGTCACACTGCAGCTGATGGCCCATACCGGGAGCCTGGAAATTCATTATATTCCAGTGAGTGCAGCCCATAGCTACTGGAGCAGATTACATGCCATTCACAGTCAGTGTTTGTCAATGGAGAACCTTAGAATATCCTACTGAAATCCAGGGGTGTTACAATAAAATGATCTCCATGGATTTCAGGCAGTGAGAGGGAGGTCTGTTCTCTCCCCTCCCCGTCCACACTGATAACAGGGTGGAAGGTTGGATGGAACGTGCATGGGATGCATCGCTCAGGTGAGTGGCACCAAAGTAAAACTATGTTGTGATCATGGAGGGGCTGGATGTCAGGAGTGTGTATGTGCATGCATGTGATATACACCAACACTCACAACTGGGACACAAGACCATGCAAACAGGAACTCAACCTCAGGATAGCAAGGAAAGTACCTGGTTATTGGTGAAGACTCGGTATATGTGTAACTCAGAGTCCGGAGCAAACCCCTGGCATTCTCTCATGCTGGCAATGACACCTGCCACAAAGGTGCCATGTCCAAGTCCTGTATAAGCAGAGAGACAGGTTAAGAGTGACAGCGGCATCATTTCCAATGTAGAGACAACTGGGGACAAAGGTAACGTGTGCACTCCTGACCCTTTCCCATACACAGGCTGTAGCTTAGAACAATAAGGTGCTGATTCCATTATTTCTTACGCCTCCTGCTGGTCGTCTATAGGAATAGGCATCTATCAGAATTATTCAACTATGCTCCGGCCGGACGCCCATTAATAGGTAATGGGACTGACAGCTCCAGGTTTAGCCGCAGAAAGCAATTAAAAACCCATCTAAAGAGCTTAATTGGGCATTTACAGTCCAGGTTTGGGCACCTTTGAACACTTTTTTTTTTTTGTAACTCTGAAAGCTAATCCTCGTTGTGAGAGTACAGCGAGGAACCCCTTAAACGGTGAGGTTCGCCCCCAAATGCAGCAAGTCTGCTGCATTTTGTGGCAAGCCTCGCCGTTTTAATGGCCACTCTCGCCATATCCACCTCGCCTCATCGCTTCTCGACGTTGATAGCTCACCATCAGGGGTATTGAATATACCCCTGTAATGTTATCCCAGCAGACCAGCCGCTAGAACTCACTACTGTAATGTTATCCCAGCAGATCAGCCGCTAGAACTCTCTACTGTAATGTTATCCCAGCAGATCAGCCGCTAGAACTCACTACTGTAATGTTATCCCAGCAGATCAGCCACTAGAACTCACTACTGTAATGTTATCCAAGCAGATCACCTGCTCAAACTCACTACTGTAATGTTATCCCAGCAGACCAGCCACTAGAACTCACTACTGTAATGTTATCCCAGCAGACCAGCCACTAGAACTCACTACTGTAATGTTATCCCAGCAGACCAGCAGCTAGAACCCACTACTGTAATGTTATCCCAGCAGACCAGCCACTAGAACTCACTACTGTAATGTTATCCCAGCAGATCAGCCACTAGAACTCACTACTGTAATGTTATCCAAGCAGATCAGCCACTAGAACTCACTACTGTAATGTTATCCCAGCAAACCAGCCACTAGAACCCACTACTGTACTGTTATCCCAGCAGACCAGCCAATAGAACCCATTACTGTAAGGTTATCACAGCAGACCAGCCACTAGAGCTCACTACTGTTATGTTATCAAAGCAGACAATCCACTAGAACCCACTACTGTAATATTATCCCAGCAGACCAGCCAATAGAACCCATTACTGTAATGTTATCACAGCAGACCAGCAGCTAGAACGCACTACTGTAATGTTATCCCAGCAGACAATCCACTAGAACCCACTACTGTAATGTTATCCCAGCATACCAGCCACTAGAATGCACTACTGTAATGTTATCCTAGCAAATCGGCCCTAGAACTCGCAAGCTGAGAATCTGACAGCACATAAAGGAGCAAAGTCTACGTTCCTCATACTCACCATCATCTAAGGTTTTTTCATTGGTCCAGTTGGTTCGTTCCTTTACATTTTTAAAGTGTGGATGTTTCTCACTTAATCCAGTGTCAAAGACAGCAACTCTTACATTACTACCTGGATTAACAAAAAAGGAGGATTACAGTAAAGGTATATACACACAGATAGATTTGGGCAACGATTCAATGGCTTTAACAATTTCTTCTGAACTCCTGCACAAACGATTTGGTGTCAAATGATGAACGATAGAGCAAACGATTACACATGAACGATTGATCTTTAACGATGGTGGAGGGAGAGGGAGCCAGTCAATCAGCCTTACCAAATAGTTCATTGTGCATACACATGAAACGATTGGTACACATCGCTAACGATTGGTCGCTGATCTTTCTGCATGCAGGAAAGACCAGCGACCTCTACCAACGACCGGCGGGTACGCGCATCGTTCGATATATCGTTCATACACACGGAATGATTTGAGCGATTGGTCGTTTCAATCAGCTAGTTTTGCTAGCTTGTACCTAGTAAGAGGTGCATTGCACATTTAGGGGTAAAATTACTAAAATGGGATGTTGCCCATTGCATCCATTCAGATTTTACTTATTTATCAACGTCTAGAAGATAATAGAGTGCATCTGATTGGTTACTATGAGCAACAATTTACCCCTAAGTGTGTGCAAACCAACCATAATAAGATTTACGGGGGTATTCTATCTAGGGGTCACAGCTGTCTGCTTGACCGAGAACACGCAGGCAGGATTTAATGTCTGCAGCGGGACGAGAAGGGGGCGTGGCCACGAGTTGCGGCCAGGAAGAGGCGAGCTGCAGCCAGCAGCTCGTCACTTCCCGGCCGTTCTTCTTGTGAAGTCAGGCTCGTTCTGCTGAGCTCCCCTGTTCAATGCTTTCAGGGAAGACAGCACTGAATAGGGCACGGTGGCCATCTCCCCTCAAGAGATGGTCGCCGGTGATTGAATAACCCCCTTAGTCTTCCCTGCATTAAGTCCAATAACCCTGCATTAAATAAACTTCTGCTTGCTACCTATGACAACTGTGACAAACCTACGTCCTGCATCAGGCATTTGGAAACATTGCGAGATGTAATAGGATGAGAAATGCAGAAAGTGAGAGATTTGCTAAGAAATCTCCAGGTTTGTTTTTTTAAAGCAGCAATCATTTACACTGCAAAATCAAACTGGTTTTGTAGTGTAACTGATTGCCGCTTTAAAAAAAAAAAAAAACCTGGAGATTTCCTACCAAAATCTCTCAGCACAGGACACTTGCAAACAGAAATCATCATCATCATCAGCATCCAGCACTTATTAAATGTCAACATTAATAATACAGCACAATCTAAAGCAGATCTCCACCCAAAGTGCATTTGGTGTACTCACACTCACAGCACCTCATAGAACCGCTAGAATTGACTACAGACAGATAACGATGTGTCCTCTGACGTGTACCTGTATATCCCAGTTGCCAAAGAACATCAGCCTGCAGAGTCTGAGCCACCTGACGTGGTATGGCTCTCAGGAGCCGCCGGCTAGAGTGTCTTCCAGTTGCGTGCCAAAATCCGGAGCTCAGGGACAGGCTGGCTCTTTTGAGCGGACGGGAAGACTGCCATTTCTGACTCCACTTTGTGTCATTACAGGGGGCAGATGGATCACCTAGTACAGAAGAAAACAACAAGGACCATTGGAGTAGATGCTCTGCAGGAATTAAGTCAACCACTGGACAATAATGTACAAATGCAGTCAGGGAAATCGTGGGATGATGTGAATTAGACACACATAAAAATAATTCCACATGCGAGGCCACCAAGAGGTTCGAGAAGGCCACATATGGACCAGGTAGGTAGATGGTAGTGTAAATTTTGGTTACGAAACACCAGTTTTCACTGTTACTCTAGGGAAGACACCCATGAAGAGGGGGAAATACCCCCCGCAACTCCTAGAAAAAGGTCACACATGTAGAGTGTGACACGCGGGAGAAGAGCAGGATAGCTCAGGCAACGCAACACTGCAGAAGTGTATCTCCAGGCGCTGACAATAATAAGACAACATCTGTACAGCAGAAGCTCCTCGCTCCTGACTCCAGCACAAGAACAACTCATATGTACAGCAACAGTCAACTGAAGTACTCAAAGTACTACATATACCAACTTATATACAATGGCACAAAAATGTAATTCAATGCTGCAAGTGAACTTTAGTCTACACAAACAAACCATCCCAAATGACACTGGGTATTCCTACTTTTTGGGTTGTGTAACAGTGTTTACATTAGGATCTATTTAACACAGGGCACTGATTATTAGAGAAAGCACATCTGTGTGTGCCTTCAATGTTGCCCCACTAGAAGATGGTGTGACCTCATGGCGCACCCTTTCCGTCACTCTAGGGCAGGCATGTCCAAACTATACCCTCCAGCTGTTGTGAATCTACAAGTCCCATCATGCCTTGCCATAGTTTTGCTATTAGGGAATGCTAACAGTATGGCAAGGCATGCTGGGATGTGTAGTTTGACAACAGCTGGAGGGCTATGGTTTGGACATGCCTGCTCTAGGAGTGTGCAGAACACACACAAAGATGCTGGTCTGCCCCTTAAACTGGGTACACACTGAGTCGATATCGGCGCAGTGTGTACCCAACATAAGTAACAGACGCTAGCGATGGATGCTTGGTTTCAAGTGCAGCACCTAGCATTATCACTGGCGACCTTGTTTATGAAGGACGGATCATGATCGTTCCGTCCGTCATAAAAAACGTTCTAACGTGTACATAGGATCTGGGCTTGAGCATTCATTCCACAAAACAAATGCTTCCTATTTATTCAAGTAAACACTTTTTAATCTGAAACCAAGATACAAGCATAATAAACGTCCGTAAACCGGTACCAGACATATTGATTTCTGGATAAATATTTATATGGTGTCCATGTGACACGGGTTGTAAAAGGGACACACCTAAATCCTGCTGCAGTCCGTTAAATTTAAAAAAATTCAATTGCCCTTTCCAAGAAAGAGCAAAGTGCACCTGGGTACAGGGATCAAACCGCTGACACTGGGATGGGAAGTGTAGGAGTGTCATTATTGGTCAATATATGCTGTAGATTTTCCTAGATTTCGCTAAAGCATTTGATACTGTCCCACACAAGAGATTGATTAATAAAATGGAGAACCTAGGATTGGGTGAAAATATTTGCAGATGGGTAGGGAATTGGCTATGTAATAGAAAACAAAGAGTGGTTGTGAATGGTGCCGTATCAGATATGATACCGGTACTAAGTGGAGTGCCCCAGGGTTCGGTTTTGGGGCCCATTTTGTTTAACATTTTTATTAACGATATTGGGATAGGGTTACTCAGCAATGTATCCATCTTTGCGGACGATACAAAACTTAGCAAAGTCATCAAATCATCAGAAGATGTCACCATGCTTCAAAATGATCTTGCAATTCTAGATGAGTGGGCAAAAAAATGGAAGATGAGGTTCAATGTAGATAAATGTAAGGTTATGCACCTTGGGAGACACAACCAGTGTGCAAGTTACAACCTTAGCGGAAAGGAACTGGGTAATTCCATACTTGAAAAGGATATAGGAGTCCAAATAGACAGCAAACTAGGATGTAGTGCCCATTGTAATGTAGCTACAAAAAAGGCCAACAAAATTCTGGCATGTATTAAGAGGGGAATGGAAACTAGGGACTCATGGGTAATTATGCCACTATATAAAGCATTGGTGAGACCTCACCTAGAGTACGGAGTACAGTTCTGGGCCCCACACTATAAAAAGGACATCATAGAATTAGAAAAAGTCCAAAGGCGAGCAACAAAGCTTATTAGGGGAATGGAGAATTTAAGCTACGGGGAGAGATTAGGCAATTTGGGACTATTTACATTAGAAAAGAGACGTTTAAGGGGGGACATGCTCAACATGTACAAGTATATCAAGGGCCAATATAAGGAACTGTCACGCACCCTCTTTTCTACTAGAAAGGAATCTAGGACGCGAGGGCATGAGTATAGATTAAAAGAAAAAAGATTTCATTCAGCTAGTAGAAAGAATTTATTTACGGTCAGAACAGTCAAACTCTGGAACTCTCTTCCCAGAGAGGTGGTAACGGCTGGCTCATTAAATGCGTTCAAGGCAAAGTTGGACAAACATTTACTGGAGAAAAACATCCATGGGTACAAATAAGAAATATAAATTGTCTGTAAAATACCAGAACCTACCAAATCAGCAATGGATATCTATACCAGGTTGAACTAGATGGACGCAAGTCTTTTTTCAGCCTTACCTACTATGTAACTATATGGAATTATTGGTTTCCCGCACTGACCAGACCTAACCTGCACTGCAACAATATGCCTCTATGTATACCAAAGACAGAGGATGCGGGACTTCTAAAGGCCCCCATAAACTTGTCCGAATTGGGCCCAATTCCACCAGATTCCAAAGGATCAGGCCCAAATCGGATGCGTCTGACATCCGATCCGATGTGAGGTCCTGTTTGCATTGGACCTTAAGATCATACATGCTGCATGTATGATCTCCATATCGGACCCCCCCTCCCGGCGGCATCCCTGCACATGCAGAAGGGCCACATGCTATGTATCGCATGCAATCTTGGCGCCCGGAAGTGTCCCAGGCGGCTGGAGGGGAATTGTATGCGACTTCTCCGAGGGGAGAGGTTGCATAGTGTATGGGCACCTTTAGAATTATAGTCAGGGCTGTAGAGCATTACTCATGAGATACCATTGTCTTAGCAACTAATATTCTATATGCTACATGTATGGTTAACTGCCCACCTCAATAGGACTGACAGCAGGGCTCTGGAAGAGAAACAGTGATAATAGGTACAAGAGGGAAAACAATGGAACTGTAGTAAATTGTGCATGTGCTTTGATAGTACACTTAATAGAATGAAACCATGTCTTATAACAAGGTGATTAAGAAGTAATCACAAATACAAAGGGAGAATAAAAGCAGATCTGTGATCCCCCCTATACAGAGATGATGGACCAGCAGCCGCCATCTTTTGATTGGTATTGTAAATGTGGATGAGGTTGGTAAGTGATCACATACAGGAACTGGCCAATTAGAAGTGAAAGCTTCACACAGGGGCAGATTTATTAAGCTCGGTGAAGTGATAAAATGTCTGATTGTTATCACCGGCCAATCAGCTCCTAACTCCTAACCCGAGCAATAAGAATCGAACCGTTAGGGTCTCAGGGCTAGATTCTCTAAGCTTCAAAAGTGATACAATGGAGAGTAATAAACAGCCAGCCAATAAGCTCCTACCTGCCATGTCACAGACTGTGTTTGAAAAATGGCAGGTAGGATCTGATTGGCTGGCTGTTTATCACTCTCCATTTTATCACTTTTGAAGCTTAGAGAATCTGGCCCTCAGTGCCCTACCAGATCCAGTTATACAAGAAAAGTTATTAATTTATGCCGTGTCCTTCAGCTTTCCAACATTCCACATATCTGTAATTCATCCCTCATGTACAGGGTGGTATTAGCCAGCTGCAGAGCTTGCCCGCCCTACAAAACTGTCACACAGAAACAGCTGTCCATAGCTGGAAAAACAATTCATTATCAACACAGCTTGGAAGTCTATACCCTTAATTACTACTCTGTTACTCCTGCGTCCCCTGGAGGTACGCACCCACCTGTCACAGGTGCATCAGTGTAACAATACTCTAAGTGACAACACTGAGATGTGGGAGGTGGGATGGCATCCACTGAGCAGGAAGCGCATCATGTGGAACAGGGCTGCTGCCAGCTGAGCAAAGAGGAGAAGAAACAGATGGCTTTTCCTTTCAACAAAAACATGTCCGAAGCAAATAAGAAACACTTTGCAATTCATCCAGGACCTGCCCTTCCCGGCCAATTTACAAATCGGTAACTCCTATATATCCATGCACACAAGACATTAGCACAGGAATTGTGTAACACTTTGTGCAACTGGTACTTATCGTTCAGAAGACAAAATGCTCATTATCCTAGCGAGACTCTACAGCAAGATGCCGGCCAGAGACTTACTGTCTGCAAACTTGAGAGAGCGGAAGACGCGTTTTTGAGGCGTGACGCGCTTGATGTGCGGGTGGTCTTCCAGTGTCAGCACGCCGTCTCTCTGTCCACTCTTGATCTCAATCAACTCAAAGTCACTGGGGTAGTCACTGGCTGGGTTATTCCTAGGTACGATCCTCCAGTCCTCTATCCCGCTGCTCTTCAGCGCACTGGTAATAAACTTGTTTCTAGTCTTTGCTGTAAAGTATCCATTGAATGCTACGATGTATTCTGGGGAGAAACCAAAAGGTGTCAGTGAGACTGTCAACAGTAACGAGACAGAGTTTTGGGCTTCAGATGTGACGCGCGCTCCTGCGCACATCACATAGTACAAAAAGTATGCGCCGCACGTACTTTTTGAACTAGATCGCATCGCATATCGCGTGCGTTTTGAACTAGTTGCTGTGTGATCTAGTACAAAACGCACGGACCACATCGCACCTTGTGTGGGCACCTGAAGACAAATCAGTTAGAATGGACTGCTGGGTAACAGCTAGAACGTGGAGTGTTCTCAAAGAAGTTCCAATAACCAGGTCTAACACAACTGAAAACAGATGCAGAGTTTGGAAAAGTGACAGTCTTACTTCATTAATAGTGGAACCACATTGGGGGAAAGATGTGTATTCTACTTCCCATGTGATGTTGGTATAGACAACCAATCAGAGCTACTGTCTTCTAGAGGGTGCTAAATAAATAAGAAGTAGATTCTAATTGGTTGCCCATAGCAACATCACATGTGAAGTAGAATACACATCTTAGTAAATTTCCCCCAATTAACTTTATGTAATGGGATAGACATACATTAGATGGTCTCCAAGCATTAGGTCGTCCACTGAAGGTCGACAGTGAAAAGGTTGACATGGGGTTTTCCACTTTTCTTTGTCCCGAATGTCGACACAGACACTAAAAAAGTGCACACTATTTTATTCTCCCGCCACACCACAGTGGATGGTAGGGCATGAAATACCACCTGTTGGCACGTCAGCTTACTAAAAAGTGAAAAAGCCGAAACAGTGAAACTGTCGACCTTCCCTATGTAAACCTAACGATTGTGTCAACCTAATGACCTGTCGACCTAGTGACCGTATTCCATCTTTACAATGGGATGGTATCGATATCCCAGGAGTCAACACCCCTATGGTCATCCTGCCAATGGCAGTATCCTGCTAGATCCAGATATTTTAACCCTTACCCTAATCCTAGCCAACCGTTTCAGCAGCCTAACCATTGAACCCCTACGAGCCTAATCCTGACCGTAACCCAGGGCTCGAGAAATCCCAGGGGCCAGGTTGCCATGGTGACCAGATTTGCAAGGTGTACCCTGGGCAGGCAGAGTGGTGGGCTTGTGGTAATGGCAACAGCCGGGCGGAGTGGTGGACAACCCACCCGGCTGTATCAGTGCAGGTCCGTGGCTATTTTAAAACTCAAGCTGGCTCGCGAGCCAATCGGAGATAGTGGTTGGGCACCGAATCAGGGGCCACAAATTGTTTAGCTAAGTGCCAGCAGAAATCGCTAGTGGCTGGTTTACCGCATGACCAATTAAATAGCACTGAACCTTGGAGCTAAATAAAATCATGCCGAATGCAGAATTCCCCACATTATCTTTCAGTTTCCCTCACTTTCCCCCCATTGCTAAATTTTTTCTGATGGGACAGACTCAACTAATGGGTGGGTTGCTGTATCACACTCACCGTGTTCCACTACCGTCGAAGAGAACTCCATACTTAGCGTAAGATGGGAGCAGCCGTCACAGGAATCGGGCTCATGGGAAGAATTGGCCGGCTGTTTGCCGTGGTACTTCTTCAGGTATAGTAAAATCACAACCAGCTGCAGCCAAAAATGTGCAAACCTCATGTTCATAATATATGGTGTGAGTTTCATACGGTGAAGTCACAGCCTGTGTTCATGTAGGTAAGCGCAGTACCCTGATTTGTCACCTGCAATGTCCACCAGGGTATCCACAAATAGTTCTAGGGGTTCAGAACAGTCCACATGCCCTGAGCCTGGGTGTGCAGCTCTCATTTCTTTCTGCGTTTCTTCTCCATGATGGTACGGACCTCTCGCTCACTCAGTGTGGGATGAACACAATCCGCAATCCATAATTGGGGAGGGAGAATTGTGCTAGAAGAATCGCCAAGAATGGTTCTGTCAATGAGCTTAAAAGTAGAAAGAAATATACATATATGATTAAGACTACAGCACTATACTACTAGGTACCACATTCATTTCCATGTTTACACGTGAGCTCATTAATCCCATCAAGTCATCACCACCCCATTGATAAGTAAGGTTTAATCTGGGTACACAGACGACATTTTAAAGGATTTGGCCAATTCCGATGGGTTCGGACATCAAATCATTTTAATCGCCCAGTGTGTACGCTCTAGCACGATGCGCGTTCCTGCTGGTCGTCTGTTGCTTCTGATCTTTGGAACATGCAGGAAGATTTGTAAATATCGTTAATGACAGCATAATCTTGGATGCAGCCACTCACCATATCTATTACAAGATTGCACAGTGTGTGTGCTCTGTATAGTTTGTCTGGGAGATAAAGGGAAATTGTTGACCACACTGCATTGTTTGCAGGTAGTTTAGTGTGTACCTAGCTTTAGCTTCCCAGGTACAACATATGTTCATGGTTTGCTGTGCATAATGAACATATCTGCCTCACAGCTGTCCTTCAAAGCCAACTTGGAGGTTTCTACAGATTATAAGAAGGATCAGGAGGAAGGTGTTTCAATGGGGAATGAGACTACATCACTTTGTATGCGTTGATATGGTCCAGGCATTTGTGCAGAAGATGTAAATAAACGTTGTCTCCCTTATGAAATACACGGGTGCTGCAGGTTCTGCATGTGGCTGGGGATCCCTCTCCTGTCATATACAGGTGCTACAGGTGCTGCATGTGGCTGGTAATCCCTCTCCTGATACACAGGCGTTGCATGTAGCCAGGGATCCCTCTCCTGTCATACACAGGCGCTGAATGTGGCCGGGGATCCCTCTCATGTCATACACAGGTGCTGCATGTGGCTGGGGATCCCTCTCCTGTCATATACAGGTGCTGCATGTGGCTGGTAATCCCTCTCCTGTCATACACAGGCGTTGCATGTAGCCAGGGATCCCTCTCCTGTCATACACAGGCGTTGCATGTAGCCAGGGATCCCTCTCCTGTCACACACAGGGGCTGCATGTGGCCTGGGATCCCTCTCCTGTCACACACAGGGGCTGCATGTGGCCGAGGATTCCTCTCCTGTCACACACAGGGGCTGCATGTGGCCAGGGATCCCTCTCCTGTCACACACAGGGGCTGCATGTGGCCAGGGATCCCTCTCCTGTCACACACAGGGGCTGCATGTGGCCAGGGATCCCTCTCCTGTCACACAGGGGCTGCATGTGGCAAGGGATCCCTCTCCTGTCACACACAGGGGCTGCATGTGGCCATGGATCCCTCTCCTGTCACACACAGGGGCTGCATGTGGCCAGGGATCCCTCTCCTGTCGCACACAGGGGCTGCATGTGGCCAGGGATCCCTCTCCTGTCACACACAGGGGCTGCATGTGGCCAGGGATCCCTCTCCTGTCACACACAGGGGCTGCATGTGGCCAGGGATCCCTCTCCTGTCGCACACAGGGGCTGCATGTGGCCAGGGATCCCTCTCCTGTCACACACAGGGGCTGCATGTGGCCAGGGATCCCTCTCCTGTCACACACAGGGGCTGCATGTGGCCAGGGATCCCTCTCCTGTCATACACAGGTGCTGCAGGTTCTGCATGTGGATGGTGATCCCTCTCCTGTCATACACAGGGGCTGCATGTGGCCATGGATCCCTACCCTGTCATACACAGGTGCAGCATGTGGCTGGGGATCCCTCTCCTGACATACACAGGTGCTGCATGTTCTACATTATGGGAACGGGCAATGTCTAGTTGGCAGTACAACTTTGAGCAGAGCCTAATTGAGACCCCATGGGGCCCTAGGCAAGTTTCTGACTTGGGGCCCCTACTGCTACATTCCAGATATGACCCCACTATGCACTGTGCTGGGTGCCAGCGACTCCCTGTCTCTGGCTATAATCAGCATTTCTCATAGTAGTACATATGGGGCTCTGCGCAGGTTACTGCACACCGGGAAAGCGAGTCCCACTGTACAGCGTCCCAGGTCGGTCCTGTCCTGCACGCACGCACTGTACGGCGGGGTGACGCCGGGGCACATACTGTAGGTTAGAGTAACATACCGCGCAGAGAGGCTCCGGTCAGTCCCGGCCGCACACCGCCACCATCTTGTGTTGTGCTTTCCCTGGCTCCTGGCGTCAGCGGAAGCGCCGGCGGAGGGGGCGTGGCTCTGGCAGTCCATCATCTCCCTGTCACGTGATTATTTTATTTTTTTATTTTTTTCACCTTAAATTAAGGCCAGCCGCCAGAACGTGAAACTTTATTAATTCTGGTCTGGAGTCTGGACAATATTCTCTTCCATGGAGAGATGAGATGACCAATGAGCGGGGATAAGGGTTATAATAATGCTTTGAGGGAGACATAGACAAAGACTAATAAATAAGGTCAAAAAGTACTTGTGTATAGGTATAACGCTAGTAACCCTGAGGTAATGCAAGGGAGAGAGAGAGAGCATGGGCAGTCCATCTGCTCTGCTGTGGAACTAAAAACCCCAGCATGCCCTAACAGCAAAACTGTGACTGAGCCTGCTGGGTGGTGTAGTTCCACAGCAGCTGGAGGGCCAGCACAGAGCATGGCTTATCACATACTTGCCTACCTGACCATCTCCATGCTCTCCTCCTGGACTTCCCTGGTAATGTATGATTGCCAGCACCTGTGGTGAAACACCTTTACCTAGCTCCCCACAGGTGATGGCAATAATACATTACCAGGGAAGTCCAGAAACAGAGCATTTTCACCGCATGGAGAGGGTCAGGTAGGCAAGTATGGGCCTCCAGCACTGGGGGGAGTACCCTCCTATATATATAAACATTTATATAGGACGTTAGACCCATCATTCAACAGGAGGTCCCTGGGTCACGCAGGCCCAGGGCGCTCCTCCATGCAGAAGTCTCCCATCAGTCGATGGCACCTGTGGGTGATATTTGTGATGGGTCGGGTGGTGGTAGTGTCATCGGATTGTGCGCACGATGGAGACAGGGTAGAGAGACCGACCACTATTATTATATAAGTCCAAGATGGTTCCCATTTTATTTTTATTTAAATATAAAAAAAGTATTGTTCATACTTAACCATCCCAGTGGACATGGAGGGGTGAATATGTATGTTTATATATATGCTAATCACTTCCATGGGTTGTGTACCAATTTAGGCAACCATCTTGGGCATGCTGTGTATGATTACCCTGGAGGAATAGTCTACCGCTAGGAGATGACAGGAAATGGAGTTGATTTGAAAGGGGTTTCACTAATGTTTTGCTGATGACCCCACATTGGGTAGTTTAAAAAACAATTACTCTTGATAATGAGAGAATCTGCCAACTAAAGTGACGGTGGTTTTTACAGTGGTGACAGTTTCTATAGGGGATCATTGTTTTGTCCAAATTATCACATGGGGGTAAAAATAAAGTTTACCCCATCTCTCACGTATCCCATGGCTGGGGTAGAGCCTAGCACTCTGGCAGCTGCTAGGCTTCCGTCCAGCCACCACTGTGCACTGAATGGATGCCGAGCTTGTGTGTGCATTTATTGCAAGCTAGTACTGTAATGCAAAGGATCATACTGTGCCTCGTTCGTTTGTCTCTAAATTCATCCCTGATGTTCAGGGTTTACTCATGAGCGATTATGTACAAACCCCGGGAGTTAACGGCTATGCCGAGTTTCACACTAGCCGAACAGTTCACTCTGGGAAAGGAGATTAGGGGAAGTCCCTGTGTTTTATGGGCATCCCCTTAAAAATGAAAAAGAATTGGGTGGGTGGTCCGCTATCAACAGCTGCTGGCACTGGGTTATCAAGCCCAAATATTTAGAGGAAAAAACAAAGAGAAATGTGCCAGCGCTGGCTGAACCAATATATAGACCAGACGGTTTCCCCAAATAAAAAAGGAACAATTTATTGTTTTACATATAAAAGCAAAGACATAAAACACTTCTACCTAAAATATAATATGCTAATGAGCAGAAAAATGATTTCGATGTTATAATCATGCATTGTGGAGCTCCATATAAAATGGCTTTCTTGTTGAATGAAAGAGATTTGAATAAAGATGTATATTACCATCCGATGTTGTCTGGTATTTTTATACACCAGAATGGGGTGATGATAAGGTCCCGAATAAAGTTCCCTTGTTGGGATAGAATTTTCGGTACTTGTGTATTATCACGGCGCCCACGATATTAAGTCGTACGGTATATAATCGCATATTAAATTGTATAAGCCCCCTATACGATTTCTAATTGTATAAGCTCCATAATGGGGGCTTACAATGTTAAATGCACCCCCACGCCACCCCCACTATGAACGGCAACCCGAAGCGTCCTCCGACCTTTTCATACCCCCACTATCCACGTCGGCGTGGAGTTGATTTTATATCCGAAGCGTGGCGAGCGGATGTGGAATACATGTAAAGTAATACACGCCCGCTCGCCATGCTTCGGGCTCGGTGGCTCGCTGCGCTCACCACACTATATAAAATCAACTCCACGCCGACGTGGATAGTGGGGGTATGAAAAGGTCAGAGGACGCGTACCGCTACGCTCGCCACGCTTCGGGATGGCGTTGATAGTGGGGGTGGCGTGGGGGTGCTTTTAACATAATAAGCACCCATCACGTTTAATTATGTTATAGGGGGCACTTTTAACATTGAAAAACCCATTAGGGTGCTTATACAATTTTAAATCGCATACCATTGTATATGCGATACAATGCCATACAATGCGATTGTATACAATTTAAAATTGTATAACATCGCCTGCCATCGCGTAACATTGCATCGCATAACATCGCATGCCTTATGGTCTGCGATGCGATGGGCGCCGTGCTAGTACACAAGTACCGAATTTTCTCCCTATTAGGCGTCTTCGCCTTATGCTGGATGTTAGGAATATTGCAGGTATCCCATATGGTATTTGTAATCCAATCAGATCAGGAGGTTATGGACGTCAGTGGAAGTAGGGACATCACTTCATAGCAGATGGATATGCTGTCATTCAGATAGCTCAATGCGTTTCCCCTGATGTTCACTGTCCGGCTTCCTCAGGAGCAAGTGTCACTTGCCCACATGTGCCCACACACTAGAACGATTTTTTGGCCGATTTCCGATAAATCGGCTGATATATCGTCCGATGTTTACAGATAATCGCCCGATTTCGGTCCGATGCGCGCTCCCGTGGATCTTTTCCTAATCTTCTGATCTTACGTGCTGCATGAAAGATCAGAAGATTTAACAAAAGATCCATAGGAACCTTAAGGGATCTTAAGGTGCCCACACACTAGAAAGATCTGCGATCGTAAGATTCAGCTAAAGATCCACGGGAGCGCGCATCGGACCAAAATCGGCTGATTTTCGACCGATTATCGGTAAACACCGGACGATATATAGGCCGATTTATCGGAAAACGGTCAATCAGCCCAAAAATCGTTCTAGTGTGTGGGCACCTTAAGATAGGGGCGTATTTTGTTATGTTTTTTAGATGCATGTAACATGATTTGGAGACAGATTGCATGTGGGGAACAAAAGACAGTTGAGATTTGAGGATGACCCCTAGGCAGCGAGCTTGTAGGCCTATGCTGCCGCCTGTATATCAGGACCACCAATTCCTATAGAATGACTGTATTACACAGAGAACCACAGATATGGTGCTCGGCCTTGTTCCTACATGGAAATGTTGATTTTACAAATCCTAGAATAATACAAACTTGATAAATCTAGAGATATAAAATATCCAGAAATCAAATTTATGTCTGTCAATCAATTGTCCTCAAAGAAACGAGAAATAAAAAAATCCACTGGCTCATGGTGTAGTATGTCCGCAGTACGGTAACACCATTACGTGTAGGAAATCCAAGACAAGTGTTTCTCCCACCACGCCCTAGTGCAGGGGTTCCCAATCTTTTTTGATTCACGGCACCCTAGAGAATAAGAATTTTTTTCACGGCACCCCCAGGTCCAAAAAAAATGAATTAGATTGGGTTTATATGCGATTCTTAGGGTGAGTTATGTGGTAAAGGGCAGGATTTGCTTCTGTTTGTACACATTCTATGATTGGCAGCCACCAGCACTGGTTTTGCTCCTAAATAATTACCATTAATAATTTGAGATTGTCCTGGACGACCAACCCGAGGCACCCCTGCATGTGTCCCGAGGCACCCCAGGGAGCCATGGCACACAGTTTGGGAACCACTGCCCTAGCGAATGGTAGGGCATGAAATACCGCCTGCCTGCACATGTCAGCTCAAACAATAGTGAAAAACCCCATGTCGACCTTATGACCCTGTCGATTTCCACCATGTTGACCTTATGACCCTGTCGACCTAATGACTCTGTCGACCTAACCCATGTCAACCTTAATGAATGTCAACCTAGTGGTGTCGACCTTCAGTCATGTCGACCTTAATCCATGTCAACCTAGTGGTGTCGACCTAATGCTTGGTGACCCAGTGACCGTATCCCCACCACAAAATGCAGCAGACTCGCCGCATTTGTGGAGACCCTCGCCATTTAAGGGGATCCTCTCCGGCCTCTCACTGCGAGGATTTGGCCCAAACATTGAATATAAATAAACGTACTACTACTACTAATACGGCGAGGGAGTTTCACGGCAAGGATGGCTTATTTTCAGCGAGAAGAAACCATCCTCGCAGTACAAACCCCCTCACCAGCAGCATAACAATAAAACTGTGAGTTGGCCTGCTGGACTTCCCATGGTAGGAAGAGCTGCTGCGGCTGGGCATGCACAGCACATACCACAAAACACAGCCCCTCACCTAAACTGTCCCCATGCCACGCATCCACTCACCTGAACTGTTGACCCTCCAAGCCACACAGGCACTCACTTGAAATGCGCCCCCCAGGACACCCAGTTCATCACCAGAACTGTTCCCCCCCCCCCCCCCCCCAGGTCACAAACCCACTTACTTGATCTTTTCCCAGAGAATACACAGCCCCTTACCTAAACCGAACCCCATTCTACCCCAGGCCACATAGTAGCTCACCTGAACTTGCACGTGTGCATGCCTGGATTGGGTTTGTAACTGTATTGAGTGAAGTAACATTGGGGCAGATGTTATAAGCCTTAACAAGAGATAAATGCAAGGGTGATAAAGAGAGATAAACGTCCAGCCAATCAGCTCCTTACTGACTTTTTTCAAACACAGCCATGGCAGTTAGCAGATGATTGGCTGGATGCTCCCTATCGGCTCCTACCTCACATCTCTGTCTTCACAGCTCCCTCTCTCCATAACCAGCAAGTTTGAAACAGAGCAGTGTCCCTGCAAAATTGCTTTCACTTTCTGTTATGACATATTTTAGCAATTTGGTCCGTCAAGTGGCATCTAATGGTCAGAAGTGGTACTTCACCTCATACAGGTGAGGGATATTTATCCTGTTATCTATATCTATCTACATCAGTAGCATTACAGTGTGGGTTGTAAACTAAAACAAGTAGGGTTGGGATGGAAAAGTTACCGACTGTAACCATTATATAACCTACTGTATATCCTTAATGAGGATCGGCTATTATATATTAGCTTTTATTCTATTTAGCAATTCTTCCCCACAATAGCTTGTCACTACTGGGTCAGATCTAGATCCACAATCACAGGGCCTCATTCCCTGCCGTGACCTGCATAAGGCTGCGTCTACCACATTGCCTTTTACCAGAATGCATTGAACAGGATCCTGTTTAGCAGGATGCAGTTTTGTATGTCTACACATTGCGTTTTAGCAGGATGCAGCAAGCTTGTGTATATATCTTAAGTAAGCATCCTGCTAAACAGCTCCTGTTCGGCTGCATCCTGCTAAGACGTAATGTGTAGACGCAGCCATAGAATTACATGTGCAGACTACTTCCTGCCAAACAGGTCCCTTTATTGGGGATAGAACCTATCCAGCATTGTTTTGACCAAATCTCCAGGTCTGTATGGCAATACTAGGAACTGCCAATCACTAAGATGTATAAACGTATAATGAATGTAGACCTATCAACATCTCTGAAATTTGAAAACACACCAATCAAGACCAGGATTGGTTGTTAATTAACACACCCAGACTGTGATCTCTCTCCCTATAAATATAGCCTAATAGAGGCGGGCCAGTCACTTAGGTCAGCCTTGAAAAAGCCGACACAGGCGAAATGCGCATCGGCAGCTCGCTCTGTAGCCGTTAATTTAGTTGTTGAAATGTATACAAATGTAACAATGTATCTATAATTCTGTGTCCTAATACGTAGCGTGTAATGAGCGTTCACCGCAGCGGCTGTCATAGACGGGAGAGCGAGGTGCATCTGAGGCACTGCAAGACAGGCAGAGCTCAGTGACCCGATCCCGGACAGCGCTGGCTGTTAGCTGCTCACTGTACTGAGAGCGCTCCGGCGCCTGTACAGCTCTGATAGTGCTTTGCAAATCACTCACTATACGACGGAAGCTCTATTAAAGAGCATACGAATGTGTGAATGTCAGAATACAACTGATATAGAAATTATCTCCCACGAGACTGGCATTAACTGACCAATGTGTATAAATATATCTGGAACAATAAATTGCATGTGTGATTGGTTATAACACACACTCTACGAACTAGGCATATTGCTCTAGTCTGTCGGCAGCAAACGTATTTATGTTTTTATAATTAAGTGTTTAAATACATAATGTATAACTAGCGCTCATTACAGCGTCTGTCGTAGTCGGGATAGCGTGGTACACTTGAAATACTGCGATACAAGCAGAACTCAGTGACACGGTCCACGACAGTGCTGGCTACAAGTCGCCTAATATACTGAGAGCGCTCCGGCGCCTGTACACTCCAGAAAGTCACTTATAAACTACCTATTATACTGCGGACTTTTGGCTGACGGCTGGAAGTATATGCTAGCATGCGTTTGTATTAAATTCAGTATACAATTGATACACAAACTATCAACTGCAGATTTGGCATTTGCTCCGATTGGTCTGCAGAAAATATCTGAATAAAAACGATATGCACGATTATTTGCAAAATATATAGTACAGACTGAGCAATTGGCTCTGATCAATTTGCACGAATATATGTAAAGCACAATTAGTGAAATACTAAACTTATAGCACAGATTGGACAATTTGCTGCAAGCTCACTGTCGATTACCACGCACTCTGGATAACTATGAACGCTCAAAAATCACATATGTAGTTGTGACATACATTAGATAAATGTGTTATTATATAAGCATCATAACCATAAATGTGTAAGGTGCATCTCACCTAATACCTGTCAGATACAGACATAGGGAGACATGGAATAAAGGAAATAACTGCTTATTATATCCATACTATAAATGAATATATGCACCTACGGACATATGTATGACTTTTGATGTGATCAACAGGATTTGAAGAAAGAAGTGGTTTACTAGGCCGTACGGCAGGTCACCACCCATCTTCCTATTTGATATACCATATATACTCGAGTATAAGCCTACTTTTTCAGAACATTTTTTATGCTGAAAAAGCCTCCCTCGGCTTATACTCGAGTGAGGGTCCCACTTGAGTCAATACATTTTCCCAATTTTTTGTTGTAAAATTAGGTGCCTCGGCTTATATTCGGGTCGACTTATACTCGAGTATATACGGTAATTGGAATACAACACATATATGTGAAAAGTGGAAAGAGACTATTCTTTAAAAACACGCAATAAAAAACGATATTAGATGCAGAATTGGGAATAAAACCCATTTATTAATTACATTTCAACCTATAAGAATGTACCATACTTACCTGTAACATTAACAGGAACCGTATTACTAATATCTAATACTAACGGTCTACAGAGACTAATTTTAATCTTTCTATAACTTCTTTTTCTCTATATCTATTATCTTATTTTAATTTTTCGCCACTAAAAAGTCCCTGACACAGGGAAACATATTATCGGGTCAAGCATTAATTTATAAATAATAAAAATTTGAGATTACTACTTAATTAATGATGACCTGTAAGTGATACTCACTATTATAATTGTTCTGTACTATTTAATAAAGACATATCTGTATTTTAGTCAACTTTGACAATTGTGTGAATAAGGAGTGCGTCACATTGAAACTGATTTGCTTTTCTTCTCTACATAAGTCCCTTTAAAAGGGACCTGTCAAAATGCAATGTGTAGACGCAGCCAAACAGGGAGCATGCAGCATGTACATGCAGGGGAAGCGTGTGGTGGGTGGCCCAGTAATAGCGCCAAGACAGATATACCAAAAAAGGGTGTGGCATTGCTATAAGGGGTGTGGCCTTGCAGGAAAAGACTATCCTACACCCCCAGACATTGGCCACCACATCCCACTTAATAATGCTAAAGACTCACATGAGCTAAAATTAGAAGTGACAGGCATTTCAGTGATGATTGTAGTATAAAGACAGACAAGTAGAAGTAAATGACCAGTCATACATGTTTATTTGCATTGACAATTGTACATACGAATGCTGTAATGCTAATGTGTATGTAACAGGAAAATTGTCATGGAGCGATATATGTAACCATGGTTTGCAATAAACTGGTTTTAGCCCCTATTGCCCCTTTCAGACCGCACTTTAAAAACGGTATATTGCCGTTTTTTTACCGTTTTAAAACGGTAATGTGTGCGGTCTGAAAGGTGCAGGACCACTTAACCGGTTAGAAAAAAACGTTTTTTCTAACCGGTTAAAATGCAGGGTCCTACCCGTTTCAGAACCGGTATTTTAGGCTCAAAATCGGTTCTGAAACGGTATTTAGGACCCAGCCAATGAGCTGGGTCCTAAATTCAGCACAGTGAATACTTAATGAGCGCTCATTAAGTATTCACAGCACTTTAGCCCCCCCGCGCGCGTGTCGACACCCCCGCGCGCGTGTCGACGCCCCCCGCACGTGTCGACGGCCACCCCCGCGCGTGTCGGCGCCCCCCCCCCCCCGTGTCGACTTACCCCGTGCCGGTATCTCCGTTGTGGTTCCCGGCACTGCAGCTCAGTATGCTCGGAAAGCACTTATGAAAAAAGTGTCTTTCAGAAAATGGCTGCCCCCATACGAAAGACAGTTTTTTTAAACTGGGTTTCCTATGGGGCAGCCATTTTCTGGAAGACACTTTTTTCATAAGTGCTTTCCGAGCATACTGAGCTGCAGTGCCGGGATCCACAACGGAGGTACCGGCACGGGGTAAGTCGACACGGGGGGGGGGCGCCGACACGCGGGTGGGGTCGACACGCGCGGGGGCGTCGACATGCGCAGGGGGCGTCGACATGCACGGGGGGCGTCGACACACGCGAGGGGGGGGAGCTGCACGGAGGGGAGGGCTGAAGGCTGCACTGGCTTTGACCCTGTATTTGGAAAGTTTCCAAAAACGGGTCTGCCAGTGTCAAAAAATCGGCACTTAAACGGTAATATACCGTTTAAGTGCTGCGGTGTGAAAGGGGTTTTATCTGGCAGACCCGTTTTTGGAAACGTTTCCAAATACAGGGTCAAAGCCAGATATGCGGTCTGAAAGCAGCATATGCTTCTTCTTTTATCTCACAGCCCTTTTGCAGTAGCTCGACTTCCCAGCAGGTGGCAGCATCTTTCACTCTGTGATCTGTCCAGCAGAGGGCTCTGAGTACACGGGTTACTGGGTCCTTCTTCAGGACATATTTATCCCCAGTTTCAGATATATGGCATGGCACAACCTTTGGGAGAACAAAAACATTTGTTCTTACTGCCTGGGATAAACACTCACACTGCCCGGGATAAATACTCACACTGGCCATGATAAATACTCACATTGACCATGATGAACACTCAAACTGCCCAGGAAAAAGACTCACACTGCCTGGGATAATTACTCACACTGCCTGGGATAAAGACTCACACTGCCCGGGATAATTACTCACACTGCCTGGGATAATTACTCACACTGCCTGGGATAAAGACTCACACTGCCCGGGATAATTACTCACACTGCCTGGGATAAATACTCACACTGCCTGGGATAAATACTCACACTGCCTGGGATAAATATTCACACTGCCAGGGATAATTACACACACTGCCATGTATAATTACTCACACTGCCCGGGATAATTACTCACATTGGCCCTTATTCTGGTTGGTGCGGATATTCCCGCTTGCGTACGGGCCGCCGATGTTTATCATCTGCGCATGTGCAGAGGTCACTCTGCGCATGTGCAGGCCATTTCGCCGCAAGGATTCTCTATACGCCGCACAGGGGGCGTAGAGGGGCGTGAGGGGCTACTTATCCTCATTACCCTATGCATACGCCCCGCGTTTCATGGGCGTTCCCATGCAAACGCAGGGCGTATGCATGGTAATGAGGCCGTGACGCGTGGGTACGGGGCGGGCATCTGACATCGCCGGATGTCAGCTGCCCGCCCCCATACAAGATTTCACACGGACAAGTGTCCGTGTGGTCTTGTGTTGCGGGAGCTGGTGGAGCGTGCGGCCCTGCATTCGATGTTCGGCGACCATCGAATGCAGGGGCTGCTCCCACCATGGAGGAGGCGTATCCCTGTCCAATTTCATGCGGATCGCCACATATCCGCGTACGGACGGCCGTGGCGATCCGTATGGAAGGCGGGGATTCGCCTGCACGGTCGGAGCCGCATATGCGGCTCCGGCCGCACCAACCAGAATAAGGGCCATTGCCCGGGATAAATACTAACACTGCCAGGGATACTCACACTGCCCAGGATATATACTCACACTGCCCGGGATAAATACTCACACTGCCCGGAATAAATACTCACACTGCCCGGAATAAATACTCACACTGCCCGGGATAATTACTCACACTGCCCAGGATAAATACTCACACTGCCCGGGATAAATACTCACACTGCCCGGGATAAATACTCACACTGCCTGGGATAATTACTTACACTGCCTGGGGTAAATATTCACACTGCCTGGGGTAAATATTCACACTGCCAGGGATAAATACTCACACTGCCCGGGATAAATACTCACACCGCCCGGGATAAATACTCACACTGCCCGGGATAAATACTCACTGAAGGTGATGTAGGACCAGATGTGCTCCAGAACCAGCAGCAGGAATCCTTCAGATGGGAACCAGATGTATCAGGAGATGGGTCATTGGGAGTGTGATGGATACTTGGGTGACCACCCCGACCAGGCACCACTTCCACCGCCAGAAGGAAGCTGAGCAGGACGGTGATAGGAAGAGAGTCATTCAAAGAAAATAATAAATCTGCAATCTGTATCACAACATTAGCTGTCTGCTCACCATCGTATGACTGTTACTCTATTCACAGCAGAAAATTACCCCAGCGTCTCCGTGGACACGCCCATGAAACGCCAGGTGTCCGACCTGTATCACCCCCTGCCGTGCCAATCAGTATAAATATATTGAGGACGGTGCTTGTTGCGGGGACCCGTACATGATCACTGCCCTACCATCGGGGAGCGGCCGGATTCGGACCTGTACAAGCAGGCCTGTATCAGCCCCTGAGTCTCCCAGGAGAGGAATAATACTGCCTGCAGGCGGAACATAATGCAGGAGCCAGGAGCCTGACTATGGGCCTGATTCAGTAAGCCCCATACACATTCCGTGATCCCTGTCAGCACCGATACTGGCAGCTGTGGCGACTTGCTGATGCCGGTGGGGAAGGGAGCGATTGCGGGGGTACATGCAGTACGAGGGAGGGGGTCATTAGCAATGTACGGGAGTGCAGAACATTAGCGATATCGCACGTACACACTAGGCAAAATAGTAAAAGACATCTCTCAGAAGGACCCTTCTATGCTGCACTGCAGGTGGGGCAGATGCAACATGTGCAGAGAGAGTTAAGACCCCATCCACTAGCGCAAGGTATCACATGCGATACCCCACCAACTCACCAGGCAGCTCTTGGCTGACAGGACTGCAAACTATACAATGTATGTTTTTTTTTTTATTCAATAATTGTTATTGAGTTTTTTTTGTTTATGCAATAAAACAACAAATTAAAAAGAAAAACTAACTCAAAACAAAAAAGAAAAAAACAGCAAGGTAGTCATGTCAGCTACATGCACATAAAAGTTACTGCAATGTACTTTAGGAGTACAAGTATACATATCTCATCCGAGCATAGTCATACTTATACAGTATCGTAGTACATTATCATATACGCCTGAATGGGCCATTCGGGCTGAACACTACAAGGATTAATACGAGTATTGCTATAACACAGACCACGGAGATCTAACAGAATATTCATACTGGAATAAAATGCAAAAAAATAAGAAAAAAAGGAAAAAAATCGAAATAAGTATTCTATACATTGTATGCGGCCCTTTTGCGCACCTGTGTAACGTACGTGATCCCAGTCAGGGCTGCGCAATACTATAACTTTTCATGGCAGCCATGATGATCTGTTCCAGTACAGGAACGCGCCTCGGATCGGAGCCAGAGGAAAATGAATTGCGATTTGGCCACTTTTCATCCCATCCCTCGTTCCGTAAACTCGGATTCAGATGAAAAGTGGTCACATCGAATTAGTAGATGGGGCCTTTAGATTTGGCTGGGGTGTGTACAAACTGAAATCTAAATTGCAGTGTAAGAATAAAGCAGCCAGTATTTATCCTGCACAGAAACATAATAACTCACCCAAATCCAACTTTGCGGCTCCGACTCTGTGGAAGTCGCTTCCTTGTACACTTCTAGCGGCCTCCATGTTAGAGACCTTCGGAAACACGGAAGCATTTCAATAATGTTCTTTTAGTGTCTGAAAAACAGAAGATACAATTCTTAGCTCTGATCTGTAGTATAATAATGAGGGTTTAATCTGGATCTAATTATTATTGGGTTCCCACTGAATCCAGTTCCTTACCTTTCTTTTTGTGGTTTTCTATGATCGGCAGGAAATATTGTGGTAGGAGGGCCGGTTTGGCATCGATAGACACATAGATAGATAGATAGATAGATAGATAGATAGATAGATAGATAGATAGATAGAATCTACCTATATTTTATCTATTTAAAAAAAACTTAATATGAAAATGAAAATCAACATGTAATTTATAGTGCAGTATTCTTATCATCCGTTTCCTATTCTTATCATTAGTTTAGTAATCTATATGTCTATAGAAACTCCTCCTCATCCTCCTCTCTGTCTCCTCCTCATCCTCCTCTCTGTCTCCTCCTCCTCATCCTCACTCAGGGATATATCCTTTGCCAGAGACAAACGGGTTTCTGGCGCTGTTAACAAATTTAGGATTTGGTCTCCGTATCCTCTTCCTCTTCTCGGGGACCTTGGTCTTCATCTCCTCTGCCTGCTGTCTGGGAACAAGGCCCAATGCTGCCACAAAGGCACATTTATCTGGGTCTTCCAGCTTAGTACGCTTCACAGCCGGGGGACCCTCACTTGGCTTTTCACCGAAATTCATGCTGGACATGACTGAACTCCAACCACCAACTGTCACTAGCACAGAGTAATGGCAGTTACTGGACACTAGCACCTGGCTGGCCTCTGTGACCTCATTATGACATCACTGCATGCTGCACCAGGGCCAGCAACAGAAATCTCAGGGCCTAGTACACTGATATCTCTGGGGCCCTTCACCTTGCCAATATTCATGCCCTGTAAGCCCATGGATAACTAATAGCTCCTGGGTTAAGGGGCTAGTACATATGGATGTATTGTTCAGGTGTACACAAAGAAACACAGAGGGTGAGATGTACTAAGCCGTGAAAAGTAATAACATGGAGAGTGATAAACCACCAACCAATCAGCCCCCAACTGCCATTTCTCAAACCCAGACTATGATATGGCAGTCAGTAGCTGACTGGCTGGTGCGCTATCACTCTCCATATTATCACTTTTCCAGCTTAGTACATCTGGCCCAGATAAAAACCACTTGGCCCATATAGTCTGCCCTAAACACATGTACACGCACACGCGTGCACATAGTATGATTTTGGAGTGTGTTAGGCGACTGGAGTACCCAGAGGAAGAACACACAAGCACAGGAAGACTATACAAACTCCACACAAACAGGGCCAAATTACTATATATATATATATATGCTGCACTAATGCTGAGCACAGTGGGCCATAAAGCACTATCTGCACTGTGACAGTGGATTGCTGAGTGAATATTATTTATTCTCATAATGAGACTGAGCGCCAGTGACGCTGCCACTTACCAACACACCCTAATACCACCCCTATCCTGCAAGTGCCCCACAGCACGACACTGCCACTTTCCAACACACCCTAATACCGCCCCTATCCTGTAAGTGCCCCACAGCACGACACTGCCACTTTCCAACACACTATTACCGCTCCTATCCTGCAGGTACCCCACAGCACCCCACTGCCACTTTCCAACACACACTATTACCGCCCCTATCCTGCAGGTGCCACACAGCACCAAACTGCCACTTTCCATCACACACTATTACCGCCCCTATCCTGCAGGTGCCACACAGCACCACACTTCCACTTTCCAACACACCCTTATACTGCCTCTATCCTGCAGGTACCCCACAGCACCACACTGCCACTTTCCAACATACACTATTACCGCCCCGATCCTGCAGGTGCCACACAGCACCAAACTGCCACTTTCCAACACACACTATTACTGCCCCTATACTGCAGGTGCCACACAGCACCAAACTGCCACTTTCCAACACACACTATTACCGCCTCTATCCTGCAGGTGCCACACAGTACCCCACTGGCTCTTTCTCCTGCAGAACCGCTCCCCTTAGGTGCACCAGACCGTCACCACTGTAGGGACAGAGCAGAGAAGGGCAGGTGGGAGGACCCAACATTGTGCGTCACGTGACCTCATTCAGCACAGCACAGGGATCCGCACTGGTGACCAGGGGGGTTACCAGCGGGGAATCAGAGCTATTAACTACCGTGCTACAGTTCCCTTACAGGTGGGCGCACCGAGGGCTGATGCTAGGGTCCTCTTACCCATTATGCCTACAGTAATGCCTTTTATGCAAAATGCCCACACTAATGTTGCTTGCGCATAATGCCCACAATAGTGCCCCTTACCATTATAGTTACACACCTCCCAATGCTACACAGTTAAATACTTCCTGCAGAGATCACTGGCAGCACAGCTGTTAAAGTACTCGGGGGGGGGGGGGGGGTGTATTTATGTATTGCATTAAGCAGAAACATATAGCTACCATAAGCCCCATACACACTAGATGAGAATGTAGGTTGACTTTTGCTCTATAGCCAACGCCCCACATGTTCAGCCGTTCCTGGTGATGTCACTGAGTGATATCATTTACCAACATCGTTTAGTGTACACTCAATCTCATTGAATAATATCGACGTGCCCCTAATCATCTAGTCTACATGGGGATTTAGAGTTGGCACTTTTTTCTGTACATTTTCCCAGGCAGTCCCACTCGTCGGTAACTGGGAGATAATGATTTTTACATGAATTACTAGCGCACCTACCGTGTGCTAGGGACAGCCCGCTGAGTGACGCTCGGTGCAGCTGTCCCCTACAAGCATCCCAGCAATTAGCGGCTAGGGCGATGTATTAACCCCTGTAGTGGTGTTTTTTTTAGGGAGTGCTCCCCCCTTGGCAAGTTTTTTTAGAGAGCGCTCCCCCCAAAAAAACCTTGACCTAAAACCCCCCCACTACTGTGTCTCCCAAAGCCCAAATTCGCACCTTGGTGTTTGCAGCTCTATGGGGCTCTGGGGGTAATTCAGACTTGATTGCACTGCCACCAAAGTGCAGCGGCCAGCAGTCAGGTAGACGCCCCCCCCCCCCCCACACTATAGTGAAATCCCGCTGTGCGGATGGATGTGGACCCTGTGCAAAGACTTCGCAAAAATGACCAAAATTCTTCATTACTGGCTCACCATCGCATGTTTTTGCACTGGGCACCAGACATTACCAGCTAGGAGTAGCCAGAGACGTAGTCAGCGGCATAACCGGCCTGGAGCCAAGATCACACACCCTCCCCTAAAGTGCTCAGACAGACCTGTGGTTTCCATGGCGCTCCCAGCATTAAACGGTCCGTTACCACCCACAGACGCAGGGTTCCTGTCAATCACCCTGCGCACGGCTTGTGAATAGACAAAGTAGCAGGACGTAATCGCTGGTCAGCATCGCACACAGGCATTGTGGCCAATACGCATGCACAGTTCATCAATATTCGGCTGCTTGTAATCAGGTCTGTGAGCAGCTGTGTGCAGCGGCGGATCCAGGATAAAATGACAGGGGGGGGCACCATGATAAAAGAGGGTTTAGGTGGGGGAGGGGCAGTGTTAGTGGCGCCAGTGTACATGCTAAGAGAGCGGCAGAGAGAGGGTGGGAATGGGATTAAAAATAGGCCCTGGCATTTAAAGTATGCAGGCCCACCATGGCGACAAAAGTGAAGGATGTAGTTGTGTGCGCGCCGGAAAAGGGAGTGTGGCCACTCAACAGGGGGCGTGTCCTTGAGTGTAGTGTACCACACCATATACATCTTCTACACATTATGCTACAAAATACTAGACCCCATTATACTTCCCCTTACACATGATGCCAAATGGAATGAGCCAAAATTCACATAATGCCACACGGATTGAGCCAAAATTTACATAATAACACACGGATTGAGCCAAAATTCACATAATGTCAAATGGATTGAGCCAAAATACACATAATACCACATGGACTGTGTCAAAATTCACATAATGCCACATGGATTGAGCCAAATTCATAAAATGCCATACGGATTGAGCCAAAATTCACATAGTGCCACATGGATTGAGCCAAAATTCACATAATGCCACACGGATTAAGACAAAATTCACATAATGCCACACGGATTGAGCCAGAATTCACATAATGTCACACAGATTAAGCCAAAATTCACAATACACTTCATAAACAGGGACATTGTCCACCAAAGGCGCGCATTAAACATTTACACCATAATGTCAATTACACGTTGTTACACGCCATTATGTCCATTATGTATTATGCCAAACACCATAATGCCTATTAAAAATTATGCTACATAAGTGCTGCTTATCTCATGCTCATTGCCAAGGGTTCCATGATCATTGCCAGAGGTTCCATGCTCGTTGCCATGTGGGATTACATGCTCATTGCCAAGGGGAATACATGCTCGCGGTAAATGGGGGACAGCCGCCGCCAGGCAGAAGTGATAGCCACTGACAGTGGCAGAGCCTCGCTGTATTCAGAGCACTGCAGGTCCCAGCTATTTGAAATAACACCCCTTTCACACCAGAAAATGCATTCCCAGGTTGGCCCCTTTTACACCATCCTAGTCCCTGCATTTAACCGGCTATATATTCGGAACCAACTGACCCATTTACATGAGACAAGTATCATATTGAAGAACTTTTCAGTGGGCTTTGAATGATTTTGGTCAGTGAAACTGGAACGTTTGGCTCCAGAGTAATCTGCCCTAAAAAAGCATAAACAGCAATGAAATTACATTTCAAAAATAAAAAAATCGGTTTACATGCAATATCTCTGGAACCAATTGACTGATATGGACCAGCCTGGTATCATATTGAAGGCCCAGCGATTTGGAATTGAATGAGATCAACCAAAAGCTTCTGTGATACCAGTTGGGGAACTGGCAGCCGTCGGAACGGGGTGGGGGTCAGAATTGACGGGTACCATATTATCCTATGGGGAAAAAATGTTACAGCTTTGCCAGGCGATATCTCTGGTTCCTGGGGGGCTAGAGACACGGGGGTGGGCTCGTTGGAAAGCCCTGGTCCTCAGCTACAAAATGAAATGACAGGGGGGGCACGTGCCCGGGTGCCATCCCCCCCTGAATCCGCCACTGGCTGTGTGGGAGATCAGGCCACTGTAAAGGGGCCTGCACACAAGGCGATATGAGGGCTATTTCTAAGCGATATCACTAGATCGCTTAGAAATTAAGCACGGATCACTGTGTGTATTCCCCCGGCGACGGCTGATGCACGGTCCCGTGTGTCACCTGACTAGATGGATACTGTCTGCATTATATCATTTTTATACAGATCTGCAGTGGTGTAACTAGGTGCCACGGTGCCTGGAGCAAGGGTGTGTTTTGCGCCCCCCCCCTTCCCAATTTGTACTAGGCGGGGCTCTTGCGTGGCAAAAAGGGGGCATGGCCTAACATTATACCACACACCCTAATGCCCTTTGCACATTTTAGCAAAGTTCATAACCCGATTGTCGGAGGCAGATTGAGAGAGACAGATACATTGTCAAGGAGAGAGAGGAGCAAGAGAGAGTTAGGGAGAGAGGGAGTGGGCAGGAGACACTACCTGATTTCAGCACAGGGGGCATAGATGGAAAGAGTATAAAATAGATAGATGGGGGGGAACAAAGATGGACAGACAGACACAGCACCGATGGTTGCATAGATGGACAGATGGGGGGGTATAGACTGATAAACAGATGGACAAAGAATCATATGGGTGCATAGACAGTTAGGTGGCGGTGGGCATAGATGGACAGGTGGGGTAAAGGGGGCATAGATGGTGAGTCGGAGGGGCATAGGAGGTGGGAGGGGGCATAGACAGTGAGTGGGAGGGGGTCATAGACAGAGTGAAAGGGGGCAGAGATGGAGGGTGGGGAAGGGGGCAGAGACGGAGGGTGGGGAAGGGGGCAGAGGCGACAGGCTTGCATAGATGGGCAGAAAATCATATGGGGCAGAGATGGATACAGAGGGTGTTTTGGAATAGAGAAGCAGCCCTGGAAAAATCCAGCAGCATGCTGATACACACATAGCACTTAGCAGTGCACTGTACATACATAAATGACTATCACTAAAGGCCAATACACACTTGACGATTTTGAGCTGAAAATCGGTCAAAACGGGTGTTTTGACCGATTTTCAGCTCAAAATCGCCTAGTGTGTATGGGCCAGAGATCCCCGACTAGCGATGATGCGCGCTCCCGCATCATCGCTACCGAGGTGGGCAGGCTGCTGGTTTTACCAGCACATCTAGCGATGATGGCTGGTTTTTTAGCCATCATCGCTAAATGTGTACGGCAGCCGGGCTGAAAGATCACAGACTTTCAGCCCAGCTGACCGGCCGCTCCCTCCCCCTGCTTATACTCACCCCTCCTCGCTCCCTCGCTGCCCGGCTCACACGGCACACGCTGCAGACGTGCTGCACGCACGCAGCAGACTCTTCTCCCGCGCCCGGCTACACGGCACGCCGGAGCGCCCCGCCCCCGTCCGAACGCCCCGCCCCCGGCTTACTGCCCGCATCTTCCACCTGCTCCACAGTGCGTGTATGTATCACACGCAGCCGCTGACCACCAATGTTTAAAGGCAGTAATATATACATTGCTGGCACATGCCAGCAATGTATATATTCCTGGAACCACTGGCCACCAATGATATTTATAATGCAGTAATATATACATTGCTGGCACAGGCCAGCAATGTATATATTACTGGCACCACTGGGCACCAATGTTATTAACAAGCCATTAATATACATTGCTGGCACATGCCAGCAATGTATATATTGATGGCACCACTGTCCACCAATAATGTTTATAATGCAGTAATATATACATTACTGGCACATGCCAGCAATGTATATATTACTGGCACCACTGGGCACCAATGTTATTAACAAGCCATTAATACAGTATATACATTGCTGGCACAGGCCGGCAATGTATATATTCCTGGCACCACTGTCCATCAATAATGTTTATAATGCAGTAATATATACATTGCTGGCACATGCCAGCAATGTATATATTCCTGGCACCACTGGGCACCAATAATGTTTATAATGCAGTAATATATACATTGCTGGCACATGCCAGCAATGTATATATTCCTGGAACCACTGGCCACCAATGATATTTATAATGCAGTAATATATACATTGCTGGCACAGGCCAGCAATGTATATATTACTGGCACCACTGGGCACCAATGTTATTAACAAGCCATTAATATACATTGCTGGCACATGCCAGCAATGTATATATTGATGGCACCACTGTCCACCAATAATGTTTATAATGCAGTAATATATACATTACTGGCACATGCCAGCAATGTATATATTACTGGCACCACTGGGCACCAATGTTATTAACAAGCCATTAATACAGTATATACATTGCTGGCACAGGCCGGCAATGTATATATTCCTGGCACCACTGTCCATCAATAATGTTTATAATGCAGTAATATATACATTGCTGGCACATGCCAGCAATGTATATATTCCTGGCACCACTGGGCACCAATAATGTTTATAATGCAGTAATATATACATTACTGGCACATGCCAGCAATGTATATATTCCTGGCACCACTGGCCACCAATGTTATTAATAAGCCAGTAATATATACATTGCTGGCACAGGTCAGCAATGCATATATTCTGGGCCGTCTTAATGCAAGGGCTTAATGGGCGGTTGCCCTAGGGCCCCATAATTCTAGGGGCCCAAGTTCCAGTGGCAGACTGTGTCAGGTGGCAGGATGGCATGTGCCCCCCGAGCCAGTACAACTCTACAACTGCGGGACCGCCAGGTGACACTCCGTACATAAACAGCTTTCACCTACTACCCGTAACCCTCACTCACTTCCCATCACCCTCACGCTGCTGTCACCCACTATACGTCACCATCACCGGCCACCCTTACGCTGCCGTCACCCACAATCTGTCACTATCACCCACTGCCCATCACCCTCACGCTGCTGTTACCCACTATACGTCACCATCACTGGCCACCCTTACGTTGCCGTCACTCACAATTTGTCACTATCACCCGGGCGGCGCGGGGTGGAGTTTACCCAGTGGCGGAACTCCCGGAGGCAATGGAGTCATCTGCCGCCGGGCGCCAGCCTTAAAGGGGGCACTGGCTCCATTGCCTTCCGATGTTCCGCTCATTAGGCCTGTGAAGTGGTTGGCCCGGCGATAGTACTGGGCAGCAGACGGCAGTGGCCGTCCGAGACCCCCCCCCCCCCCCCTGCCTCTCCTCCGGTAGTACTGTCCAGCAGCAGAAGCACAAGCACTTTCTTATATGCGGTGCGCTGCGGAGGTCAGAAGGAGGAAGTGGGGCTGCGATGGGCGCCAGCAGCAGCACTCTGCGCCAGGAGGAATCAGGACATGTCAGAAGGAGGAAGAGGGGCTGTGGAGGAAGTGTGGCTGCGGACAGGGGTGTCGGAATGGGTGTTGTAACTGCTGCAGCCTGTCATACTGTATGACACTGCAGGCAGCAGCAGCGCTGGCAGCACTATCTCCTGTGAGTGTGTAAGGAGGCTCCCCATTCAGTTCCCTCTCCTCCGCGCTGCCTAGCATATTACAGACAGGCAGAATATTACAGACAGGCACTAGGCAGCGTCTCCGTTCCGTGGTCCCTCCTCCTCCCTCCCATCAGTGTAAACAGAATGCCACCTGACCTCTCCGGCTCCTGAACAGGAAGTCACATGGTCAGGTGTGCAATGGAGGAGCCCAGCAGACTCACTCAGAGCAACAGCCACAGCACAGGAGCACACCACAGACTCGATCAACAGGGGCTCAGGCAAGTCGTACTGAAGATGGAGAGGGGGGCAGTAATGTTTGCTGGGCGGGGTGTGTGTGTGTGTCATTAATGTTTTGCTGGAGGTGGCAGCAGGGGGGGGGGGGAGGGGGAGGGGGAGTTTTAGTAAATGATGTTTGGTGGGGGGTTGTCATTAATGTTTTGCTAGGGGTGTCAGTAATGTTTGATGGGAGGGGGGTTGTCAGTAGATGTTTGCTGAGAGGGGGTTGTCATTAATGTTTTGCTAGGGGTGTCAGTAATTTTTGCTGGGAGGGGGGGTGTCAGTAATGTTTACTGGTTGTCTGTGTTTTGCTGTGTGTGTGTTTAAATATGGGTCACTAGCGTTGTGTAATGTAAACATGGGACACTACATGCTGTGTAATATTAATATGGGACACTATGTGCTGTGTCATGTGACTGTGGGACACTATGCTCTGCATAATGCGAGTATGGGTAACTACGCACTGTGTAATGTGACTTTGGGTCACTACGGGCTATGCCATGTGATTGGGACACTATGTGCTGTGTCATGTGACTGTGGGACACTATGCGCTGTGTAATGCGAGTATGGGTAACTACGCACTGCGTAATGTGACTTTGGGTCACTACGGGCTATGCCATGTGATTGGGACACTATGTGCTGTGTCATGTGACTGTGGGACACTATGCTCTGCATAATGCGAGTATGGGTAACTACGCACTGTGTAATGTGACTTTGGGTCACTACGGGCTATGCCATGTGTTTGGGACACTATGTGCTGTGTCATGTGACTGTGGGATACTATGCTCTGCATAATGCGAGTATGGGTAACTACGCACTGCGTAATGTGAATATAGGTCAATACACGCTTTGTGATATGACTGGGCCACTACGTGCTATGTAATGTGAATATTGGGCAGTATGGATGGTGTAATGGTTAGCATTACTGCCGCACAGCGCTGAGGTCATGGGTTCATTTCCCACCATGGCCCTAACTGCGTGGAGTTTGTATATTCTCCCTGTACATGTGTGGGTTTCCACCGGGTACTCCGGTTTTCTCCCACAGTCCAAAAATATACTGGTAGGTTAATTGGCTCCCAACAAAATGAACCCTAGAATGTCCGTGTGTGCGTGTACATGTGGTAAGGAATATAGATTGTAAGATCCGCTGGGGCAGGAACTGATGTGACTGTTCAAATATTCTCTGTAAAGTGCTGCGGAATATGTGTGCGCTAATTAATAATCAATTAAATATGGGTCACAGCGTGTAGTAACCCATAATTATATTACACAGCATGTAGTGGCCTTTATTTACATTAAACAGCACATAGGGACCCATATTCATATTACCCATATTCATATTTCATGCTCCTGGAATTCCTGTCTCCAGGATAATGGTGCCCACACTGTTTGAGGACACCTCTATTGCGCATGCATGAATCACCAGAAAGTTGCCACAGCGGACATTTTCCCGGTGATCTTGACCGCTGTGATGCTGCACCGAGGGAGAGGTGAGTAGAATGAAATGGGTACACAGTGTAAAGTTTGTGGGGCCTACCCCCACCAGGCAGAATGGTGCTTTGAGCGTGGCCAGTGGAGAGATTATGGGACTGGACTTCGAGTATTTGGCGCCAAGCAAGCAGGTAACTGCTGCCCCATGCCCCATGAAAGCCCACCTTACGAATCTGTTTGCAAGGGCCGTGAATGAATCTGTACAGCTACACATCCATTCGCATTTGGCCATCTAGAGGAAAAATCATTTGATTTTTCACTCTCCTTCGGATGATTTTTTTCCTCTGGTCCCTGGTCATCGCAGCCGCCATGTAGCCCAGGACTTACTCAGCGGCTGCGAGCAAAATAGCCGCTTCTGGTCGGGCACCAACGCCATTCGCCCACCGCTAGCATTCAGAAAGAAACTCTCCTGAATTTTCCTGGACACTCCCAGCATTTTGTTGGGCACTCCCTTCATTTTTGTGGGTACAACAATGAAATGTCTGGGATCCACCCTCAAACACCCAATCCCTATCACGCTGCGAGCAGCTTGCAAATAGAAATATTTGCCTATGATGTTCGCAGCCGGGCCAATGCGCATGTGAATTCGGACCTGGTCGAATGGGCCCTATGTGTCTGCACTGACTGTGTCTCAGTACTTAGTGAGTTATATTTCCAATATGGTATCTGTTCAGCAGACAAAACCTATGCTCCAGGGGGATAGAAGGTGTGGGTAATGGGCAGGAGCAGGGCTCAACGTGCTGCAGACTTTGGCCACTGAGCTGGAGGCAGTGAAGAGCAGTGAAAAGGAATCTAAAAAGATCCCTTTACCGCACTAGTTGTAATGTAAATGTTGTGTATTGTAGCATTTAAGGAGATGCAGTATAGTGATGTAGTGTAGCCTAAATAGGGAATGTAGCGGTAGAGGGTAGTTATGTCGTGCAGAGTATTGGGGGATGTAATGTAGTGATGTAGTTCAGGGTATTGGGGGATGTAGCGTAGGGATTTAGGGCTTTATTCTGGTTCACTCCTTCTGGCAAATTCCTTCTTAGATGGACAAAAACATGTGCACTGCAGGTGGGGCAGATGTTACTTGTGCAGAGAGAATTAGCTTTGGGTGGGGTTTTACTTCAAAGTGAGATCTATATTGCAGTGTAAAAATAAAACAGACAGTATTTACCCTGCATAGAAACAAAATAACTCGCACAAATCTAACTCTGCACAAGTAACATCGGCCCCACCTGCAGTGCAAATGGTTTTGTCCATCTAAGAAGGAATTTTCCAGGAGGAGTGAACTAGAATAAGGCCCTTAGTGCAGGGTATAGAGGGATGTAATGTAGTAATGTAGTGCAGTGTATAAGGGGAATGTAGTACAGTATGTAATGTAATACAGCATATAATGGGGGGTGTAGTGCAGTGAGGCTGTATATTGGGGAACGTACTGCTGTGGAGAGAGCATGTTAGTGAGACATTTGGGGAGCATGTGGGGAAATGCTGGGCACTCATTGCAATAACGTACTAACAGTCTTGTTTTCTTTAGTGGGGGTGGTGGGAACGCCGGTTGGTGAGGGTCCAAAGCATATGTTTGCACCTGAGCCTACTACTCGCTAGTTCCACCGCTGACTGACATATCAGGAGCTGCGGCACCTCCATGAGACATTGGGCAGACTAGCCCTGAACAACAAGCTCACCCCTCTCCCTCATGAGCACACCCATCTCTCCCCCACTGTCTCTCTCCCACCTCCCACTCTCCCCTCTCATTCACCCCCCACTCTCATCCCCTTGCTCCCCCTCCCATCTCTTTCACCCCCCCTCTCTATCTTACACACTCTCCCTATCTACGTTCCCTCTCACTCTTCCACTCTTTCTGTGTCTCTCACCCACTATCCCTTCCCCCCCCCCAATCTCTTTCCCCGTCACTCACCCTCCTCTTCCTCTCTCACACACTCTCTCCCTCTCTCTCTTCCCTTTGTCACTCTTCCCATCTCTCTTTCCCCTCCCCTACTATCCCCACCCCCTCTCTTTCTCTTGCTACCTCTTTCACCCCTGCTCACTTACTCACCCCTCTCATGCACACCCCTCTCACTCTCTACATTCTCTCAGTCTTCCCTCTCTCTCCCCCCTATTTTCATGTCTCTTACTTACTCACCCCCTCTCTTTGTCTCTTACTCACTCTCCCTGTCCCCTCACTCCCCGTCCATCACTCTTCCCATCTTTATCCCCCTGTCTCTTCCATTGTCACCCCCCTTTATCTCACTCTCCCATCGCACTCTGTGCTTCACTGACTTACTCCCCTACCTCTCACCCACCTACTCTCTCTCCCGTCCCTCTGTCCACCTTCCCTAGCTACATCTGTCTCTCCCAATCACCCCCTGCGTCACCATCTACCTATCCCCTGTGGCACTATCTCCCCGTTTTTCTCTCTCTCCTGTCACTCAGACTTTCCAAGAAATCACCTTGTGCCTCTCTCCATCACCTGTTCACTGTTACCCACTGCCTCTCCTCGTCAATTCCCTTTGAGGCTATGCTCTTGTTTTGAGGCATGTCAACTGTTTTGGGAACATGCACAAATAACCTCCCCCGCTTCCATGTTATGGTGCCCCCTGTCATTTTGTTCTGGATCTGCCCTTGCCAGGCCATGTATAGCACTGACAACACTGCACAGTGCCCTGCTGCTGGATGCGGCCCCACCATCTCCTGCCCGCTGTACTCCACTCTCCCCGCTGCTGGCTGCATTCCCGCCTTCTCCCACATCACTTCCTTCTCCCCATACCCTGCAGTAAATATAAGTCCCAGTGCTGCTGGATTCGGCTCCGCCTACTGTTATGCTTGCTCCACTAATTAATGATTTTCTGCCGCCCACATGAGGCCACTTCCAGAAATTTTCCAGGGCCACTTTCAGTCCCCAATCCGCCCCTGCATGGTGTATATATTATATATATAATATGTGTATATATGTATGTGTGTGTGTATATATATATATATATATATATAAATATATATATATATATATATATATATATATACACACACAGAGTATGTATATGTGTATATATATATATATATATATATATATATATAAAATGTGGGTGTGTATGTATATATATATGTGGGTGTGTATGTGTGTGTGTGTGTGTGTGTGTGTGTGTGTATGTATATATATATATATATATATATATATATATATATATATATATATATATATATATATATATATATATATATATACACGCAGTACATAGTGGCGTAACTACTGGAGCCAACGGAAGCATTGGCCACCAGGTGTTAGCCCTTAGGGGCATAATAGAGGAGTGGACACTTGGCCACAGAAGATGCATTGCTGAATTAGGAGACACATTAGTGACCGGCTCCTGGGACACTTCTGTAACCACTGCAGCAGCGGCAGAAGTTACACAATCCATCTATAAGCGCTATTTAACTTCTGTAGTGAGCGGTAGTGCACCTGCTGCTGCTGCAGTTGTCCCGGAAGAGTTCCAGAAGCCAGTCACTTGTGAGTCTACTAATAACTGCAGCTTCGCTTGTCCTGTCTCTGCCGGGTATCCACTTGTGCTGCGCCCGGCTCTCAGTGCCAATGCTGAATCCCCGCCAGGCATCTATGTGTGGTATACATTATGCCTAGCTCTTCTTCTTCTGCCGCTGTGGGATCTCAGCTGGGCAACCACATGGGGTGTCTTGGCATTTCTCCCTGCCAAGGCTGGATCCCCGCCACACACCACACACACCACCACTTGAACCCTGCGCCCATTAAAGTAAGTACTGTAGCCTATCAATTACGTGCTGTCATTGTCACCGTCCATGTCCATGCTGTCTCTCTCCCCCGCCCGCACCCCTGCTGTCACTCTCCCCATCCATGTCCCAGTTGTCACTCTCCAGGCTTACATCCCTGCTGTCACTCTTTCTGTCCATGTCCCTCCTTTCAATTTCCCTGTCCCTCTTCCTGTCCCTCTTCCTGTCCCTCAGTCAGTATTACACACACACATGCTATATGTAGTATCTGGGAGCCACCAGGGCTGTCTGCATTATCTGGGGGTCACCAATGCTCAGTGTGTGTGTGTGTGTGTGGGGGGGGGGGGGGGGGGGGGGCACTACCACCTATGTCGCCTCCGGGCACCTGGAATGAACTTACGCCACTGAGTTTACCTGATTGCTGGGCTCTGAATATATGCAGCCCAGCAATCAGTTCTGAATCAGGCACCAAGAACAGGAATGCACTGATTAAAATGGACCCTTGGAATTCAAACCCAGCCCATTATTTAAATAGCCTTGTATATGAAAGATTTTCAGCAAAGTCTTTCGCCTCCTGAAAATCTCTTGCTCTTTGAGGAAAATAGTCCAGTGTGTACGCACTACTTTGGTGAAAGATTTATCTATCAAAGATTTTGGCAAAGTCTTTTGAAATGAAAGTCTACTAGTGTGTATGGGCCTTTAATATATAGAGATTTAGACAAAGATAATACTTATGCTCCGTGGTAGTTGTCATACAGAGGATACACACACACAGATTACCATCATATATACACTTACATACTGCAGGGTAGATGATGTTCCCAGGCAGATGCAGATGGTTTCTTATCCCTCAGCTCAGCAATACTTTCTGGATCACCTGTGTGGAAGGTGGCTGCTGGCTTGTGAGCCATATTGAAGAAATCTCTCCTGGCTGGGACCCTTGCTCACACGCTCCAGCGATCACCAGGCATGACCTCCTGACCCCCTCTCTCCGTTCTCTTCCTCTCCTCCGCTCCCCTCCTGTCCCGTCCTCTGCAAACAATGCCTGCAACCCTGCCATAGCACTGAAGAGACAGCACACAGGTTCCCTGCTCCCTGTGGATAGTGGAACGCAAATTGCGGAAGTGCACGCGGGGGAGTGTTTTTTTTCGATAGCTGGACAATGTGAACTTTCCCCGCGAGAAGCCGACTGCATCATATAGTACCTGGGTGCAACCTCCGGTCTGCTGGCTGATGGAATGCAGATCCAGGAAGCACGCTTGGTGTAGGGAAGCTTGAAGGGAGATGGTGATTTGGTGCAGGGGGAGCAGCTCGGGCCCCATAGCACCTGCACCTGCGGTAGTTACGCCACTCAGCTGGGCGTGCGGGCAAACTGGGCGGGCGGGTGGCAGAGTTTGTGGAGCACGGCTCCGGCGCCTTGTGATCTTTCTGCGCCTGGAGCTTGTGCTCCACCGGCTCCATCCTCGCTACGCCCCTGCAGATCTGCATGTATTGTCAGTATTGTAATTGATACCTTTTATGTGCATCTTAGATATTTTTTATAGGTAACAATACCCCACAGTATAGCGTATATCCTAACCCCACACAACGGCTGTGCTGTAAATGCCACCTGTCCCAATATACAGACAAGGGCCTACAGTATACTTCTTGTTCCCGGCCTTTTTTACCATTAAAATAAAACATTAAAAACCCACAATTCTCTTTTTAAACAAAAAACTTGTTTAATTATTCAAACATCAGTCAGCACATAAAAAACAAGGTGCACACTGTAGGTTACAAAACAATAGGCAGTAAGATGTTACTGAATTATACATACAAATATTGTTTTGTCCACCAGAGGGCAACATATTGTTACCTTCTCCATGGGCAGTTAGTGTATCTGTATCAGCCAACATACTTTAGATTAACACAAATGTGGCCAAACATTCGCCATACTCTGTGAGACGTCATGTGTGCGAAGGGGTGGGGCTAAATATGCAAAGTGCGCATATCTAGCCCTGCCCCCTTGTTGGAGACCCGCATATTGCGTGATTTTCATTACTGTCGGAGACCCGCATATTGAGGGATTTGCATTACTGGAGGCAGGGTTCTCCTGGAGAGGAGACTGTAAAAGTCGGCCACCCTGTTCTAACAGGAGCAGCAGCAGGAGTAGCAGCAGGAGCACCGGGACTCAGAACGCAGAGATTAGGTGGCAGCATCCCTATTAACAATAGCTTCCGCAGACCCCGCGGCGCCCAAACTTACCTAGCACCTCCAAGTAACCGCGGGGTCTGCGGAGCTATTGTTACGCCACTGCAGGACACCACATGTCTGCTCCCCTTGCAAAATAATAACAGAGGATGGGATGCAGTTAAAATGCCGGCGGTCGGGATCCCGGCGTTCAGAATCCCAACGCCGGAATCCCGACCGCTGAAATCCCGACACATTCTCCCTCCGTGGGTGTCCACGACACCCCTGGAGGGAGAATAAATTATTGTGCCGAGCGTAGCGAGGCACCGGGCCCGCTGCGTGGCGAGCGCAGCGAGCCCGCAAGGGGGGGCGATCCACGTCCCCCCCTTGTCGGCATTTCGGCTGTCAGGATTCCGGCGTCGGGATTCTGAACGCCGGGATCCCGACCGCCGGGATTCAGTACTGAATCCCAGAGGACACCACAGGCTGCAAACAGCAGAAATATATTTCTGATTGACCTGTGTGGCATCTGTGCCTTTGAAGTTTCTTCGGCCTCCGAGTCCAGGTCTGTGCTTGCTGCACTGCCACAGCTCCGAGTCCCCTCTCTCTGCCCTGCTTTCCCATACCGCTGCCACAGCCTGGCTCCACCTCAGTCCTCCACCTGCCAGCTCTTGACTTCCTCCATGGCAGATGCACAAGTGTTTCCCTTCCCTGTCAATCAAAGCCGCCCAGCATCTCACAGGACTGGCTCTGGATACCTCCAGAGGTACACTCTGATACTGTAGGGCAAATAAGCTGTCATTACCTCATGCACAGTGCTTGCCACCTGTATGTAGCTGGGCAGGTAAGTTCTGCTGCTTTGGAAGCACAGTGTACACTGACAGTAGTAGCATCATACGCCCCCATTAGTCAGTCACACAGCATATGAGAGGCCAGGCAAGTAGAACAGAGCCCCTGGTGAGCGCTGCACAGTGCTGAGCAGTAAGTGGAGCAGTTGGTTACTTACTCAGTATCTCCCTGCCCATCTGCTGGGCATACAAGCAGCAGTGAGTAGAAGTTGAGGAACGCATTGCCCAGCATACAGCACATTCTCACAGTGGCAGAGCTCCCCCGCATCTCCTGGTACTCACTGGGCTCCCCACTCTGCGGTGTGTAGTGATGGTCAGAGCAGGGCTCTGCTAGGGCCATGGTGAGGGGCAGCAGCAGCTGTCACGGGGCGGAGGCTGTGCTCAACACGTGATGTGCTGCAGTAACACCCACTCAGGAGAGGTGCTGTCACACACAGGGCCGATGGTAGGTGCCCTCCTGCAAACTATATATTTTACGCCCTCCTACAAACACAGCACACTACATCAGTGCAACCCTGCACCTCCCTGCATCACACTCACTACACTACCGCCGCTACCCTACACACACTACGCTACCACCGCTACACTGCACCCCACTCCCCGCAAGTAATACTCTACAGCCGCAACGCTACCTTACACACAATATGCTAGCACCGCACCCCACTCCCAGCACACACTGCAGTGTGCAGCACACATTTCTTGGTGATCCATGAGGGTGGCAGGCTGGGCCCATCAACGTCACCAGCGAAGTTACTGCACAGGCAGGCTGTGGCAATGCTGGCCTTCGCCCGAGTGCACTGGTTAATGCGAATAGATACCATGCACATGGGCATACAGGGGCAAACGCAGGATTTTCAGAAGGGGGTTTCCAGAGAGGGGTGGAGCAAAGCACGGAGATGGACACTTAGGTGACCCAGTATATGCCTTGTCAGTTAAAGTATTATAGATAGACCAAATGTATAATAATAATAATATTATATATATATATATATATATATATATATATATATGTACATACATAACAGCAGTGTAGACTCCTGGGCATAGCAATGTATTGGGGCCCCTACCTATCCTCCAGTGGTAGGGGTAGGGGGTGCTATGAGCGGAAGCTTTGATGTCCCGTGGGTGGTAGGGGGTATTATGTCAACCGCTCAGCATGTAGGGCCTGGATCAGTAATTTCCACTAATTACCCCTTTACTGCACAGATGGTGGGAGATGAGGTGGGAGAAGGGGGCATTGGGTTGAATGAAGGGGCCCTGGTACATAACTTCCAGGGTGGTAGAGGATGTTTAATAGGAGGAGGGGTGTATAGTGGAGTGGGCTTATTATTCATAATTTTCTGGTGGGAAGACAGCTTGCTTGACTGCAGATATCTCCAGTTCCCGGAAATAGAATTCTTAGATTTTAATGGAATAAAAAACTAGAGAATCCCACCTACCAAATGGTATTGGGGACTAGGGGATCAGAGTTCAGGAGGCAGAGCAATCTGCCAACGAGTATATAAAACTACACATCAGGTGTGTGGAGCTGGAGCAGTAACCATCTGCTGGAAGGCTGATATCTCTGGTTCTGGGCATAGTAGAGACACGCTACTAGTGTCCATCAAAGGAGGAGAGTCCCAGCTTTTGGAATATATCCTCAGAAAAACTCAGTCAGATAGAAACTGAAATATCTGACTGGGAAAAGCAATTAACAGGCTTGGATGGGGACCACTGCTTTGAAGTCAGATATCTCTGGTTCTCCAGGGCCGATTTTTAAAATTCTTGTACCCATGGAAAGAGGGGACCCTCAGCTTTCAGCCAAGGGCCCTAAGATTCTTTGGGGGGTTTCTGGGTACTCAGAAACCCCCCTGCGTGCGCTACTGGCATGGCATCTATTCACAGAGAAGCGGGGAAGGAAAGGCAGGCTATTCTCCTCCCCAGCACACATTAATATGCATCCCCCCCCCAGAAGACATTAACACCCCACCCGGCACACATCACATACTGTACCTATCTGTGTGCTATTGTGGCTGGCTGTAGGGCTGGCTCCTCTTTCCATGCCTTCTAGCTCCTCCAGTGAGGATTGGGCTGGCTCCTCCAGTGAGGATTGCTCTCCAGTCTGTATACTCACAGGGGAGGGAGGGGGTGCGATGCTGCTGTTGCCAGCGCCACTCTGTCACACAGTGTGACAGGCGCAGGCAGCGGCTGTGGGCAGTAACACTGCAGATAGGAGCTGTGTGCGGGGATCAGAGGGCGGAGCCGTGAGCCAACACTCACAAGCTCCGCAGAGCACCATGGGAGGAGCTTCGCACGGCCGGGCTTCCGCAGCAGCCCGGCCGCCGCTATTTTGGATTAGGGCAAAATGCTGGAGCCGCGGCTGCTAACCCCTGAAACTGTGGTCACGCTGTCCGTGGCCCAGCCAGGGTGGGATAGTGGCCTGGCCAGCCCAATTCTAATGTTTTATGGTCCAGCCCAGGTGGGCCAATCCACCCCTGTTTTGCAGGATGCAGTTTTGTATATCTACACATTGCGTTTTATCAGGATGCAGCAGGCTTGTGTATATATCTTCTTAAGTAAGCATCCTGCTAAACAGCTCCTGTTCATCTGCATCCTGCTAAGATGTAAGGAATTAAATGTGCAGGCTCCTTCCTGCCCAACAGGTCCTTCTAAAAGGGACCTGTCAAAACGCGATGTGTAGACGCAGCCAAACTGGGAGCATGCAGCACGTACATGCAGGGAAAGCGTGTGACGGGTGGCCCAGCACTGTCCACAGTAACAGCTGTACATGGTGGCAGTACTCACTCCGGTGAAGTGACAATATCTGAATAATAGTGGCACACACATTGCCCACCTGCCGATAAGCTGACTCCACCTACTGACAAAGTAGCCACACCCACTGACTGCTCAGCCCAGGGCCGTTTCGAGACAATTTGGGTCCCGGTGCGAAGAGTAAGCGCCAAAGACAGATTTGCCGAAAAAGGGTGTGGCATTGCTATAAGGGGTGTGGCCTTGCAGGAAAAGACTATCTTACACCCCCAGACATTGGCCACCACATCTGACTTAATAATGCTAAAGACTCACATGAGCTAAAATTAGAAGTGACAGGCATTTCAGTGATGATTGTAGTATAAAGACAGACAAGTAGAAGTAAATGACCAGTCATACATGTTTATTTGCATTGACAATTGTACATACGAATGCTGGAATGCTAATGTGTATGTAACAGGAAAAATGTCATGGAGCGATATATGTAACCATGGTTTGCAATAAACTGGTTTTAGCCCCTATGCTTCTTCTTTTATCTCACAGCCCTTGTGCAGTAGCTCGACTTCCCAGCAGGTGGCAGCATCTTTCACTCTGTGATCTGTCCAGCAGGTGGCAGCACCTGGGATATCAGCATCCTGCACTCTGTGATCTGTCCAGCAGAGGGCTCTGAGCACACGGGTTACTGGGTCCTTCTTCAGGACATATTTATCCATGTTTCAGATATATGGCACAACCTTTGGGAGAACAAAAACATTTGTTCTCACTGCCTGGGATAAACACTCACACTGCCCGGGATAAACACTCACGCTGCCCGGGATAAATACTCCCACTGCCCGGGATAAACACTCCCACTGCCCGAGATAATTACTCACACTGCCCGGGATAAACACACACACTGCCTGGGATAAACACTCACACTGCCCGGGATAAAGACTCACACTGGCCATGGTAAACACTCAAACTGCCCAGGATAAATAATCACACTGCCCGGGATAAACACTCCCACTGCCTGGGATAAATAATCACACTGCCCAGGATAAACACTCCCACTGCCTGGGATAAATATTCACACTGCCCGGGATAAATACTCACACTGCCAGGGATAAATATTCACACTGCCCGGGATAAATCCCCCCCCCCCCCCCCCCCCTGCCCGGAATAAATACTCACACCGCCTGGGATAATTACTCACACTGCCCGGGATAAATACTCACACTGCCCGGGATAAATACTTACACTGCCCGGGATAATTACTCACACTACCCGGGATAATTACTCACACTGCCCGGGATAAATACTCACACTGCCCGGGATAAATACTCACTCTGCCCGGGATAAATACTCACACTGCCCGGGATAAATACTCACACTACCCAGGATAAATACTCACACTGCCAGGGATAAATACTCACACTGCCCGGGATAATTACTCACACTGCCCGTGATAAATACTTACACTGCCCGGGATAATTACTCACACTGCCCGGGATAAATACTTACACTGCCCGGGATAAATACTCACACTACCCGGAATAATTACTCACACTGCCCGGGATAATTACACTGCCCGGGATAATTACTCACACTGCCCGGGATAAATACTCACACTGCCCGGGATAAATACCCACACTGCCCGGGATAAATACTTACACTGCCCGGGATAAATACTCACACTGCCTGGGATAAAAACTCACACTGCCCGGGATAATTACTCACACGGCCCGGGATAAATACTCACACTGCACGGGATAAATACTCACACTGCCTGGGATAAATACTCACTGAAGGTGATGTAGGACCAGATGTGCTCCAGACCCAGCAGCAGGAATCCTTCAGATGGGAACCAGATGTATCAGGAGATGGGTCATTGGGAGTGTGATGGATACTTGGGTGACCACCCCGACCAGGCACCACTTCCACCGCCAGAAGGAAGCTGAGCAGGACGGTTATAGGAAGAAAGAGTCATTCGAAGGAAATAATAAATCCAGTCACATTGTTGGCATACTGCAATGGGAGCTCTACTCCTCCTTCCTGGGAGCGTTATACTTATGTTACAGAAATCACCCATAGCAACCTCCCAACTCAGCCACTGGGGCATAGCCCTTAGAGCACAACAGCATTTGCTGCGCTCTATAAGGAACTGGTAATACATAAATAATAAATAATGACTGGGAAATATATATTGGGATAAAAGGGTCAACAACCATCCTGTGTACAGATAATAAGTCATTCCCATCGCAGTTGATCAGTTTTCTCTGGGCCTTCGGTTGTACAATAAGCGCTGCTTACATCGATGCCACACAACCAATCAGATATCAGCCATGATAAAATCCTCACTGTTTTGTCTGAGAAACATAGCCAGAACCAAGGGCCCGATTCACAGGGGATCGCTGATGTGCGAATTTGCCTATGGAGCGATTATGGAATGACTGCCCATGTGTACGGGCCACAGTGCGCATGTGTGAGCCCAAACAGTGATAGAAATACAGTAGCGTATGGATCTAATCGCACCACCCCCACAGTCTGACTGACAGGAAGCCGGTGTGAGCAATCAGGTCTGAATCAGGCCCCAAGCCCCTAATTCCCTCAGATCTGCCTATACTCATACATGCATTTATAGCCTCAGGCATATACTACTGCAATGCCCTCCCGGGGGCCTGATTCAGACCTGCTCATTAGGCTGCATATATCTGGAGTCTAGCGAGCAGGTTAACGCCGCCCCAGTGAATGCACGTCGCCCGAATGCCCTCTCCGCGCTGCAAGCAGATGTGTGCGCTTACACATTCCCCGCACAGAGCAAGAAACATTAGCCGGCTGCTCACCATCGTATGACTGTTACTCTATTCACAGCATAGAATTACCCCAGCGTCTCCGTGGACACGCCCATGAAACGCCAGGTGTCCGACCTGTATGGCCCCCCTGCCTGTCAATCAGGGAGCGATTGACACCTGGAGTATAAATATATTGAGGACGGTGCTTGCTGCGGGGACCCATACATGATCATTGCCCCACCATCGGGGAGCGGCCGGATTCGGACCTGTACAAGCAGGCCTGTATCGGCCCCTGAGTCTCCCAGGAGAGGAATAATACTGCCTGCAGGTGGAACATAATGCAGGAGCCAGGAGCCTGACTATGGGCCTGATTCAGTAAGCCCCATACACATTCCGTGATCCCTGTCAGCACCGATACTGGCAGCTGTGGCTACTTGCTGATGCCGGTGAGGAAGGGAGCGATTCTGGGGGTAGATGCAGGACGAGGGAGGGGGTCATTAGCAATGTACGGGAGTGCAGAACATTAGCGATATCGCACGTACACACTAGGCAAGATAGTAACAGACATCTCTCAGAAGGGCCCTTCTATGCTGCACTGCAGGTGGGGCAGATGCAACATGTGCAGAGAGAGTTAAGACCCCATCCACTAGCACGAGGTATCACATGCGATACCCACCAACTCACCAGGCAGCTCTTGGCTGACAGGACTGCAATCTGCAAAACTGGAAGCCTTAACTTGGTAGCACCTCTCATTATGTTTAAAAATATGGTGTGCAGTCCAGTCCCCCCCTCTTTCCCAGGACTGCAAACTATACATTGGGGGGTATTCAATGCCGCAGCGAGTGGCCGGCGAGGGGGTTAAACAGCGAGGATTGCTGAAAACCAGCGATCCTTGCTGTTTAACCCCCGCGCCGGCCGCTCACTCTATTCAACGTTCTGGGGAAATCCTCGCCGTCACAGGACGGCGAGAATTCCCCAAAACAGCGAGACCCGCGGCTACTGCAGAAAACTTGCAGTTTTTAGCCGCGGGTCTCGCTGCTTCTGGAGCCGCATCCGCCAATTCCCTCTCACTCAAAAAACGGAGCGAGGGGAAATTGGCGTATGAGGGGGCTGTGTTGAATACTGACAGGGTGAGTGGTGACAGCGAGCGGGAAGCCCTGCTCGCTGTCACCACTCGCAAACAGCATTGAATACCTGCAAATGTATGTGTTTTTTTTTAATTCAATAATTGTTATTGAGTTTTTTTTGTTTATGCAATAAAACAACAAATTAAAAAGAAAAACTAACTCAAAACAAAAAGAATAAACAGCAAGGTAGTCATGTCAGCTACATAGACATAACAGTTAGTGCAATGTAGTTTAGGAGTTCAAGTATACATATCTCATCCGAGCGTAGTCATACTTATACAGTATCGTAGATACATTATCATATCCACCTGAATGGGCCATTCGGGCTCAACACTACAAGGATTAATAGGAGTATGTACTGTAAGTGATCTACTGTACATTCACAGAATTGCTATAACACAGACCACGGAGATCTAACAGAATACTCATACTGGAATAAAATGCAAAAAAAGAAGAAAAAAAAAAAGGAAAAAAATCGAAATAAGTATTGTATACATTGTATGCGGCCCTTTTGCGCACCTGTGTAACGTACGTGATCCCAGTCAGGGCTGCGCAATACTATAACTTTTCATGGCAGCCATGATGATCTGTTCCAGCACAGGAATGCGCCTCGGATCGGGACCAGAGGGAAATGAATTGCGATTTGGCCACTTTTCTTCCCATCCCTCGTTCCGTAAGCTCGGAATCAGATGAAAAGTGGCCATATCGCATTAGTGAATGGGGCCTTTAGATTTGGCTGGGGTGTGTACAAACTGATATCTAAATTGCAGTGTAAGAATAAAGCAGCCAATATTTACCCTGCACAGAAACATAATAACTCACCCAAATCCAACTTTGCGGCTCCGACTCTGTGGAACTCACTTCCTTGTACAGTTCTAGCGGCCTCCATGTTAGAGACCTTCGGAAACACGGAAGCATTTCAATAATGTTCTTTTAGTGTCTGAAAAACAGAAGATACAATTCTTAGCTCTGATCTGTAGTATAATAATGAGGGTTTAATTGGGATCTAATTATTATTGGGTTCCCACTGAATCCAGTTCCTTACCTTTCTTTTTGTGGTTTTCTATGATCGGCAGGAAATATTGTGGTAGGAGGGCCGGTTTGGCATCGATAGACATATAGATAGATAGATAGATAGATAGAATCTACCTATATCTTATCTATTTAAAAAAAAACTTAATATGAAAATGAAAATCAACATGTAATTTATAGTGCAGTATTCTTATCATCCGTTTCCTATACTTATCATTAGTTTAGTAATCTATATGTCTATAGAAACTCCTCCTCATCCTCCTCTCTGTCTCCTCCTCCTCATCCTCACTCAGGGATATATCCTTTGCCAGAGACAAACGGGTTTCTGGCGCTGTTAACAAATTTAGGATTTGGTCTCCGTATCCTCTTCCTCTTCTCGGGGACCTTGGTCTTCATCTCCTCTGCCTGCTGTCTGGGAACAAGGCCCAGTGCTGCCATAAAGGCACATTTATCTGGGTCTTCCAGCTTAGTACGCTTTACAGCCGGGGGACCCTCACTTGGCTCTTCACCGAAATTCATGCTGGACATGACTGAACTCCAACCACCAACTGTCACTAGCACAGAGTAATGGCAGTTACTGGTTACTAGCACCTGACTGGCCTCTGTGACCTCATTATGACATCACTGCATGCTGCACCAGGGCCAGCAAAGAAATCTCAGGGCCTAGTACACTGATATCTCTGGGGCCCTCCACCGTGCCAATATTCATGCCCTGTAAGCCCATGGATAACTAATAGCTCCTGGGTTAAGGGGCTAGTACATATGGATGTATTGTTCAGGTGTACACAAAGAAACACAGAGGGTGAGATATACTAAGCCTTGAAAAGTGATAACATGTAGAGTGATAAACCACCAACCAATCAGCCCCCAACTGTCATTTCTCAAACAGACTATGATATGGCAGTCAGTCACTTTTCAAGCTTAGTACATCTGGCCCAGATAAAAACCACTTGGCCCATATAGTCTGCCCTAAACACATGTACACGCACACGCGTGAACATAGTATGATTTAGGAGTGTGTTAGGCGACTGGAGTACCCAGAGGAAGCCCACACAAGCACAGGGAGACTATACAAACTCCACACAATTAGGTCCAAGTTACTATATATACGCTGCACTAATGCTGAGCACAGTGGGCCATAAAGCACTATCTGCACTGTGACAGTAGATTGCTGAGTGAATATTATTTATTCTCATAATGAGACTGAGCGCCAGTGACGCAGCCACTTACCAACACACCCTAATACCGCCCCTATCCTGCAAGTGCCCCACAGCGCCACACTGCCACTTTCCAACACACTATTACCGCCCCTATCCTGCAGGTACCCCACAGCACCCCACTGCCACTTTCCAACACACACTATTACCGCCCCTATCCTGCAGGTGCCACACAGCACCAAACTGCCACTTTCCACCACACACTATTACCGCCCCTATCCTGCAGGTGCCACACAGCACCACACTTCCACTTTCCAACACACCCTTATACTGCCTCTATCCTGCAGGTACCCCACAGCACCACACTGCCACTTTCCAACACACACTATTACCGCCCTATCCTGCAGGTGCCACACAGCACCAAACTGCCACTTTCCAACACACACTATTACCGCCCCTATCCTGCAGGTGCCACACAGCACCAAACTGCCACTTTCCAACACACACTATTACCGCCCCTATCCTGCAGGTGCCACACAGCACCAAACTGCCACTTTCCAACACACACTATTACCGCCCCTATCCTGCATGTGCCACACATTACCCCACTGGCTCTTTCTCCTGCAGAACCTCTCCCCTTAGGTGCACCAGACCGTCACCACTGTAGGGACAGAGCAGAGAAGGGCAGGTGGGAGGACCCAACATTGTGCGTCACGTGACCTCATTCAGCACAGCACAGGGATCCGCACTGGTGACCAGGGGGGTTACCAGCGGGGAATCAGAGCTATTAACTACCTTGCTACAGTTCCCTTACAGGTGGGCGCACCGAGGGCTGATGCTAGGGTCCTCTTACCCATTATGCCTACAGTAATGCCTTTTATGCAAAATGCCCACACTAATGTTGCTTGCGCATAATGCCCACAATAGTGCCCCTTACCATTATAGTAACACACCTCCCAATGGTGCACACTTACCCCCCATGCTACACAGTTAAATACTTCCTGCAGAGATCACTGGCAGCATAGCTATTAAAGTACTCGGGGGTGTGTATTTATGTATTGCATTAAACAGAAACATATACCTACCATAAGCCCCATACACACTAGATGAGAATGTAGGTTGACTTTTGCTCTATAGCCAACGCCCCACATGTTCAGCCGATGCTGGTGATGTCACTGAGCGATATCATTTACCAACATCGTTTAGTGTACACTCAATCTCATTGAATAATATCGACGTGCCCCTAGTCATCTAGTCTACATGGGGATTTAGAGTTGACACTTTTTTCTGTACATTTTCCCAGGCAGTCCCGCTCGTCGGTAACTGGGAGATAACGATTTTTAAATGAATTACTAGCGCACCTACCGTGCACTAGGGACAGCCCGCTGAGTAACGCTCGGTGCAGCTGTCCCCTTCAAACATCCCAGCAATTAGCGGCTAGGGCGATGTATTAACCCCTGTAGTGGTGTTTTTTTTAGGGAGTGCTCCCCCCTGGGCAAGTTTTTTAGAGAGCGCTCACCCCCCAAAAATTTCCCAGTGGGGTGCACTCCCTAAAAAACCCCACCACTGTGTCTCCCGGAGCCCAAATTTGCACCAAAGTATTTGCAGCTCTATGGGGCTGTGGGGGTAATTCAGACCTGATTGCACTGCCACCAAAGTGCAGCGGCCAGCAGTCAGGTAGACGCCCCCCCCCCCCCCCCCCCGCTATAGTGAAATCCCGCTGTGCGGATGGATGTGTACCCTGTGCAAAGACTTCGCAAAAATGACCAAAATTCTTCATTACTGGCTCACCATCGCATGTTTTTGCACTGGGCACCAGACATTACCAGCTAGGAGTAGCCAGAGACGTAGTCAGCGGCATAACCGGCCTGGAGCCAAGATCACACACCCTCCCCTAAAGTGCTCAGACACACCTGTGGTTTCCATGGCGCTCCCAGCATTAAACGGTCCGTTACCACCCACAGACGCAGGGTTCCTGTCAATCACCCTGCGCACGGCTTGTGAATAGACAAAGTAGCAGGACGTAATCGCTGCTCAGCATCGCACACAGGCATTGCAGCCAATACGCATTCACAGTTCATCAATATTCGGCTGCTTGTAATCAGGTCTGTGAGCAGCTGTGTGTAAAGGGGCCTACACACGGGGGGGGACACGAGGGCTATTTCTACGCCATCTCACTAGATCGCTTAGAAATTAAGCACGGATCACTGTGTGTGTGCCCCCGGCGACGGCTGATGCACGGTCCTGTGTGTGGGTCCTGTGTGACTAGGTGGATACTGCCTGCAGTCACAATCGAGTCATCGCCAGTGTTCTGTGACCACAGAACACTGGCCCGCACGGATCACTCAGCACACATCACGGATCACTCAGCACACATCACGGATCACTCAGCACACGTCACGGATCACTCAGCACACATCACGGATCACTCAGCACACGTCACGGATTACTCAGCACACGTCACGGATCACTCAGCACACGTCACGGATCACTCAGCACACATCACGGATCACTCAGCACACATCGCGGATCACTCAGCACACGCCACGGATCACTCAGCACACGCCACGGATCACTCAGCACACATCACGGATCACTCAGCACACATCACTGCTCATCCACATTGTGCGCTGAACGATCCGTGGTTAATCCCGTCGCTCAGCACAGCCTCCCCCATTGCCACGTGTGTATGCCCCTTATCTCACACCTGTGATGTATTTGCAGGTAACTGGATTGACCCCTATTGGTTATATAACTTTTATACAGATCTGCATGTATTGTCAGTATAGTAATTGATACCCTTTATGTGCATCTTAGATATTTTTATAGGTAAACAATACCCCACAGTATAGCGTATATCCTAACCCCACACGGCTGTGCTGTAAATGCCACCTGTCCCAATATACAGACAAGGACCTACAGTATACTTCTTGTCCCCAGCTTTTTTTTTTTTTTTTACCATTAAAATAAAATATAAAAAAACCACAATTCTCTTAAAAAAAAAACTTGTTTAATTATTCAAACATCAGTCAGCACATAAAAAACAAGGTTACAGAACATTAGGCAGTAAGGTGTTACTGAATTATACAAATATTACCTTCTCTATAGGCAGTTAGTGTATCTGTATCAGCCAACATAGATCAACACAAATGTGGGCAAACATTCGCCATACTCTGTGAGACGCATGTGTGCGATGATGGGAGACGCATCAGGAATAATTTATAACTGCTGGATTGCGTCTCCAGTAACAAGTGAAAACAATGAACATTGGGGCCCATTTATCATTGAGTGATAAAACTCGTTATGAGTGATAAACTTGTTGCGTATTATAAAAGGTTCTCCAACCAATCAGCTCCTAATTGTCATTTTTCAAACACATGAGAGTTAGCGGCTGATTGGCTGGTGCAACATTTTATTGTACACAAAGAGTTTTATCACTCTCTCATGAATAAAGGCCCCCATACATTAGTCCGACTTGTCCTAGGGAGAAGTCGGACCTGATTTCCCCTGCAGCTCCCCGGGAGAGGGACACACGATTAGGCACTTGATGTGCCAAGTTTTGCATATGATAAATCGCATGGATTTATCATATGCAGTCCCCGGGGAGCTGCAGGAGGAGGGAGCCTTGAGCCTGGCAGGGCGGGGGAGCTGTTGTGGAGAGCCGGGCAGGGCATCAGCAGGCCCAAGTAAATCACAGGTTCAATTTTATAGACCCGTCCACAGGGGTTCATACCCAGAATGTGGAGAGAATGTGGGGCGCATGCAAATGGCGCAACAAGCGCCAAAGAGGTACAGCACGCCCCATGCTCCATTCCTATCTCCAGGAGTTCATGTGGAGAAAGACATTGGGTGGGGATAACCCATTTCATCGAATCCTGGGAGCACTTACCCTCCTCCCTAAGGATGATTAACTGATTTGTTACTAAATAATGTTTTACTGTGATTCATTGTTCTTAATTAATGTTTTACTTATTATCATTATCGTTATGCTTTTAAATTATTTGAGTAAATTTACAGTTCTTAGTTAACAAATGTCGTCATTACTGTGTCGGCTGTATGATTTTGGAAGTGTGAATGTGTTCCTACAACATCACCACTATCCACACCACCCTGAAGTGTGGCGAGCCCAGCGAGGGGAGGCGGATTGCATCCTCTGACCTTTTCATACCCCCACTATCCACATCGGCGTGGAGTTGTTTTTATAAAGTGTGGCGAGCGCAGCGAGCCCCGTGAGGCCTCGCGGGCCTCGCCATGCTTCGGGGTGGTGTTGATACTGGAGTTGACGCTAAACAATGGCATAGGTGCTTTCAATTGTAAGCACCCATCACATGTCATAGTAAGCACACATCACATCTCATCTCATCTCATGGGTGCTTGTACTATGAAATATTGCATTGCATCACATCACATCACATCGCACCTTGTCTATGGTGCCCTCCGATCCCATGCGATATTTCATTGTATAAGCACTCCTGTGCACTTCATATGGACATCGCATCGCATCGCACAGCAGTATACACTCTGTGCGATGCGATTTCACAACTGAGAATAGCCCAGTACGCTAAATGCGTACTGGGCGCCCTGCCGGGAAACAAGTACCACCCAATTTAACCCCCCACAAACCCCTTATCCCACACATACTTAATCCCCATAATCCTCCACACCCCTTATCACACACACACACACACACACACACACTTTACTCTCCATAATCCCCGACAGCACACATACACCCCCTATCTCCCCATACCTAACCCCTATCTCTATACCCCCTGCACAACCTACTCCCCCTCTCCACCCACATGAGCCCCATATGCCTCTACCCCTACATAACCTACTCCACATGTCTTCCCACATACACCCCATATCCCTCTACCCCCAAAACATCCTGCAATTCTGGTCCTTCCACATACACCACAAGTCTTCTACCACCAATACACCCTAGTCTCCACATAACCCTCTACCCCACCACGCACCATAGTCCCCCTCATACACCACAAGTCTTCTACCACCAATACACCCTAGTCTCCACATAACCCTCTACCCCACCACACACTATAGTCCCCCACATACACCACAAGTCTTCTACCACCAATACACCCGAGTCTCCACATAACCCTCTACCCCACCACACACCATAGTCCCCCACATACACCATGTCACACTCAGCCGCGGCGGTGGGCGGCGGGCATATTACTCACCCGTCCGCGCCCGCCGTCGGCTAGCGTGTAGTGGTCTCCGGGTCAGCGGGCAGCGGCAGTCTGGTGGGCAGCAGGCAGCGTGGGACGCCGACAGGTGTAGCAGTGTGTGCTGTAATGGTGCCGGGAGGCCGGCGCCGCCATCTTGGTTAAGGGCAAAATAGCAGATTGGCCTAGGTCTGAGGTTTCCTCCCATACTGACCTGACAGCCAATGGCAGCCGCCCTCTTGGGATATAGGGGATCTGCCTAGGGCTGTTCAGCGTCAGTGCAAAGAGTCTCCAGAGGCGTTCACAGCTCCCAGCTGACTCCGGCTCTCTGACTCACCTCTCCTGACCTTGGTGCCTTGCTCGTGCTCTGTGTTGGTCTAGGTTACTGCTTAACCCCATCGCTGCCAGTTCTCTCCACAGTCTGGTCTCTGCCTGTATCCCTGAGCTTCCTGGCCTAGCCCTTCAAGTCTCCTGCTTCCAAGCAATTCTTCAATCTTCATTCATCATTCACCTTCTTCCAGTCTTCAAGGATCCTTCATTTACCATCAAGTACATTCTCTTTCCGGATCCTCTTATTCTTCAAGACCCCAGCCTGCCGTCCTATGCTATTTGAACTGTCATTATTCAAATGAACTTTCTTCTTCTAAAGTGCCTTGCTGGCTCAAGTATTGTTTCTCACTAACTGCCACTTTAAGAAAGTATTAAAGTGTGTATTGTTTCCATTTATGAATTCTATTATTAAACCTGCACGATTTAATCCTTCATCCTCTGGTCCGTCTCCAGTTGCTACACACCACACGACTTCATCCAGCCCTTCAGTTGTGACAGTTTGCACTGACCCGATGGAGTCGGGTGAAGTACAGGCTTCCATGGCGGACGTCTTTCAAGGTATCGTGGCTCGTCTTGAACAAGTGGAAACTACCCAACGCCAAGTGGCTCAATTTCTTCAGGCCTTGTCCCCGCCCCAGGCGGCTCCCTCAGTGTCGGTGGCTCCAGCACCAGAGATTCCAGTTCCTGTTTCCACACCAGGATCCGTAGTTCCTCATCACATGCAACTCCCTACTCCCAGCAAGTATGATGGTTCGCCAAAGGCATGCCGTGGGTTCCTGAACCAATGTGATGTCCACTTCACCTTGCAGTCATCTCACTTCCCAACCTCCAAGGCAAAGGTGGCCTATATTGTGTCTCTCCTGGCAGGGTCAGCTCTGGACTGGGTGTCCCCTCTCTGGGAACGCTCTGACCCCCTGCTCAATGACTATGAAGCTTTTATTACCTCTTTTCGTCGCATCTTCGATGACCCTGGCAGAGTGTCCTCTGCCGCCACTGAAATCCTAAGGATTCGCCAGGGTAGCCGATCGGTGGGACAGTATGTTGTGCAGTTCCAGACCCTGGCCTCAGAATTAAAATGGAACGAAGAGGCTCTCCTCTCCGCCTTCTGGAATGGGCTGGCAGGTCGTATCAAGGATGAATTAGCTACTCGTGACTTCCCGGCTACCTTGGTCGAGCTCATCTCTCTGTGCAACAAAGTAGATCTACGGATGCAGGAACGCCAACTAGAGAGAAATCGCTCTGATCGCCTTCGCCCTCGCTTCACCCCAAATGCTGTTCCCGTTCCTAGACCAAGTCCTTCCACAACTACACCACCTGATGAACCTATGCAGATCAATCGTTCTCGGCTCTCACTGGAAGAAAAGTCCCGTAGACGACGGGAGAATCTCTGCATGTACTGCGGGTCTTCTGCCCATTTGCTGTCCTCCTGTCCATTGCGTCCGGGAAACGGCCGCTCCTAACCTCCCCGAGGGAGGCCCGGTTAGGAGTCTTGCTTTCATCTCCCTCCTCAACTGTGTCCACCATTCCAATTACCATTGTGTGCCCTCAAGGGGAAAATAAAGTCCAGGCCCTATTGGATTCCGGAGCGGCAGGAAACTTTCTTTCTTCATCTTTCGTCTTTCAACACTCCCTGGCAGTACAACCCTTGACCCATCCCCTGGTTCTCACTGCAGTGGATGGGAGTCGTATCTGTAGTGGGCAAATCACCCTTCAAACCACTCCAGTGACAGTGCTAGTGGGTGCTCTACATCAAGAGACTCTAGAGTTCTTAGTTCTTCCTCAGTCATCACACCAGGTGGTCCTGGGTCTACCATGGCTCGCTAAACACAATCCTCATATTGATTGGACCAGCATGGAGATCAAGGCCTGGGGTACGAACTGTTTAACCACTTGTATGACTCGTATCATTCCACTCAATCAAATGAACCCTCAAGAAGAGGAAGGTTCCAGTCTTCCGTCTTCACCAGCTTCACCCTTGTCTATACCCACACCATACCATTCTTTTTCTGATGTCTTCAGCAAGGGAGGTGCCGATTCTCTGCCCCCTCATCGTCCTTGGGACTGTCCGATAGAGTTGGTACCCGGGAAATTTCCACCGCGGGGTCGTATCTACCCCTTATCTCTACCCGAGACCAAGGCTATGTCTGACTACATTCGTGAAAACTTGATTAAAGGCTTCATTCGTCCATCCACCTCGCCAGCCGGAGCGGGGTTTTTCTTCGTTAAAAAAAAAGATGGGACTCTCCGGCCATGTATCGACTATAGGGGTCTCAACGATATCACAATCAAGAACCGCTACCCATTACCCCTCATCACCGAACTCTTCGATAAGATCAGAGGGGCGTCTATTTTTACCAAACTGGATCTGAGAGGGGCGTACAACTTGATCCGAATCCGTTCCGGTGACGAGTGGAAGACGGCTTTCAACACCCGGGATGGCCACTACGAATACCTGGTGATGCCATTTGGCCTTTGCAATGCCCCGGCCGTCTTCCAACAGTTTGTAAACGACATATTTCGGGACTTACTGTATCATTCCGTCGTGGTGTATCTCGATGATATCCTCATATTCTCTCCTAACCTTCATCTCCATCGTCAAACTGTATCTGAAGTCCTGCGCCGTCTACGCCAAAATCAATTGTTCTGCAAGCTAGACAAATGCGTCTTCGAGGTCACTTCCATTCCATTTCTTGGCCACATCCTCACCAGCACTGGGATAGAGATGGACCCAGAGAAAGTAAGAGCCATCCAAGACTGGACAGCGCCTACCACGCTCAAAGGTATCCAGAGGTTCCTGGGTTTCTCAAATTATTATCGTCGCTTCATCCGGGACTTCTCCACCCTTGCTGCACCCCTTACAGCTCTAACCCGCAAGGGAGTAGATCCAAGTCAGTGGCCACCCGAAGCCTCGCTAGCTTTCCAACAACTAAAGAATGCATTCGTCTCTGCTCCAATTCTTCTTCAGCCGAACCTCGACAAACCCTTCATTATCGAGGTGGACGCATCCTCAGAGGGAGTCGGGGCAATCTTGTCACAGAAAGGGGAGGACCAGGAACTTCACCCCTGTGCTTTCTACTCTAAGAAGTTTCTTCCAGCGGAGAAAAATTACCCCATTGGGGAGCAAGAGTTACTAGCAGTCAAGTTAGCGTTGGAGGAGTGGCGGTACCTCCTGGAGGGGGCACGACATAAGATCACAGTATACTCTGACCATAAGAATCTCTCATTTCTCAAGCATGCCCAATGCCTTACTGCTCGTCAAGCCCGCTGGGCCATGTTCTTCGAACGATTTGATTTCCAGATCAGATTCAGACCCGGGTCGATGAATGCCAAGGCCGATGCCCTTTCACGCTCCTTCGAGACTCCGGCCGACCTAGAGACTCCTCCTCGACCAATCCTCGACCCTCTGGTTTTTGCTCAAGTTACGGTCCAACCTTCACCTCCTCCGGGCAAAACCTTTGTTCCCCTCAATCTTCGCAAAAGAGTGCTGTCCTGGGCACACGCTTCCCGTTTTGCAGGACATACTGGTGCACAGAAGACCCTAATGTTCCTGTTACGTTCATATTGGTGGCCCACCATTCGTCAAGATGTAACCAGCTTTGTCGCTTCCTGTGTAAAGTGCGCCCAGCATAAGTCCTCCAGAACATCTCCTGCCGGTCCTCTTCTACCTCTAGCCATTCCTACAGAACCATGGTCCCACTTGTCTATGGACTTTATCTGTGAACTTCCTCCCTCCAAAGGGCATACGGTAATCTGGGTGGTGGTTGACCGGTTCTCAAAAATGGCGCACTTCTTCCCATTGAAAGGTCTTCCATCCGCTCCAGTTCTGGCTCAGCTCTTCATCTCCACAATCTTCAAACTTCATGGGTTGCCCAAAGAGATTATATCTGACCGTGGAGTGCAATTCGTTGCAAAGTTTTGGAGGGCTCTCTGTTCCGCTGTACAAGTCAAACTCAAGTTCTCCACTGCATTCCACCCACAAACCAACGGGCAGACGGAACGGGTCAACCAAGACTTGGAAGCCTTCATTCGTTTATTCATCTCCTCTTCTCAAGACGACTGGATGGATCTTCTGCCTTGGGCGGAATATGCGCACAATAATTCTTATCATTCATCCTCCGGCACCACTCCCTTTTTTACTGTTTTTGGCAAACATCCCCGATCTCCAGATTTCTCAGACTTATCTTCATCCGATGTTCCTGCAGCTGCTGCTTCTTTACAACGGTTTGCGAAAATCTGGTCAGATGTTCATACCGCTCTCCTCAAAGCATCTGCTCGATACAAAAGGATGGCGGACAGGAAAAGAAGAGCGGCTCCCAAATTGAAGGTTGGAGATCGAGTGTGGCTGTCTACCCGCCACATACGCCTTCGGTTACCATCCATGAAGCTGGCTCCCCGATTCATCGGACCGTTCCCAATCACGCAAGTTATTAATCCTGTTGCATACAGACTACAGCTTCCTTCTTCCCTGAAGATCTCAAATTCTTTTCATGTGTCTCTTCTAAAGCCCTTGAGATTGAACTTATATCAAAAGAAGGTGCCCAAACCGCCCAAGATTGGTTCTGAAAGAGAGACTGAGTTCGAAGTGAGACGCATCATCGACTCACGTTGTCGCAATGCCCATCTGCAGTATCTGGTGGAGTGGCTTGGATTCGGTCCTGAGGAGAACTCCTGGGTTGATGCTGCAGATCTCCATGCTCCCCGTCTGGTGAGGCAATTCTTTCAAAGGAACCCACATAAGGTGCGTAGGTGCCCTGGGGTCACCCAGAAAAGGGGGGGTACTGTCACACTCAGCCGCGGCGGTGGGCGGCGGGCATATTACTCACCCGTCCGCGCCCGCCGTCGGCTAGCGTGTAGTGGTCTCCGGGTCAGCGGGCAGCGGCAGTCTGGTGGGCAGCAGGCAGCGTGGGACGCCGACAGGTGTAGCAGTGTGTGCTGTAATGGTGCCGGGAGGCCGTCGCCGCCATCTTGGTTAAGGGCAAAATAGCAGATTGGCCTAGGTCTGAGGTTTCCTCCCATACTGACCTGACAGCCAATGGCAGCCGCCCTCTTGGGATATAGGGGATCTGCCTAGGGCTGTTCAGCGTCAGTGCAAAGAGTCTCCAGAGGCGTTCACAGCTCCCAGCTGACTCCGGCTCTCTGACTCACCTCTCCTGACCTTGGTGCCTTGCTCGTGCTCTGTGTTGGTCTAGGTTACTGCTTAACCCCATCGCTGCCAGTTCTCTCCACAGTCTGGTCTCTGCCTGTATCCCTGAGCTTCCTGGCCTAGCCCTTCAAGTCTCCTGCTTCCAAGCAATTCTTCAATCTTCATTCATCATTCACCTTCTTCCAGTCTTCAAGGATCCTTCATTTACCATCAAGTACATTCTCTTTCCGGATCCTCTTATTCTTCAAGACCCCAGCCTGCCGTCCTATGCTATTTGAACTGTCATTATTCAAATGAACTTTCTTCTTCTAAAGTGCCTTGCTGGCTCAAGTATTGTTTCTCACTAACTGCCACTTTAAGAAAGTATTAAAGTGTGTATTGTTTCCATTTATGAATTCTATTATTAAACCTGCACGATTTAATCCTTCATCCTCTGGTCCGTCTCCAGTTGCTACACACCACACAACTTCATCCAGCCCTTCAGTTGTGACACACCACAAGTCTTCTACCACCAATACACCCGAGTCTCCACATAACCCTCTCCCCCACCACACACCATAGTCCCCCACATACACCACAAGTCTTCTACCACCAATACACCCTAGTCTCCACATAACCCTCTCCCCCACCACACACCATAGTCCCCCACATACACCACAAGTCTTCTACCACCAATACACCCGAGTCTCCACATAACCCTCTACCCCACCACACACCATAGTCCCCCACATACACCACAAGTCTCCTACCACCAATACACCCTAGTCTCCACATAACCCTCTACCCCACAACACACCATAGTCCCCCACATACACCACAAGTCTTCTACCACCAATACACCCGAGTCTCCACATAACCCTCTACCCCACCACACACCATAGTCCTCCACATACACCCCAAGTCTTCTACCACCAATACACCCTAGTCTCCACATAACCCTCTACCCCACCACACACCATAGTCCCCCACATACACCACAAGTCATCTACCACCAATACACCCTGGTCTCCACATAACCCTCTACCCCACCACGCACCATAGTCCCCCACATACACCACAAGTCTTCTACCACCAATACACCCGAGTCTCCACATAACCCTCTACCCCACCACACACCATAGTCCCCCACATACACCACAAGTCTTCTACCACCAATACACCCTAGTCTCCACATAACCCTCTACCCCACCACACACCATAGTCCTCCACATACACCACAGGTCTTCTACCACCAATACACCCTGGTCTCCACATAACCCTCTACCCCACCACACACACCATAGTCCCCCACATACACCACAAGTCTTCTACCACCAATACACCCGAGTCTCCACATAACCCTCTCCCCCACCACAAACCATAGTCCTCCACATACACCACAAGTCTTCTACCACCAATACATCCTTGTCTCCACATAACCCTCTACCCCACCACACACCATAGTCCCCCACATACACCACAAGTCTTCTACCACCAATACATCCTTGTCTCCACATAACCCTCTACCCCACCACACACAATAGTCCCCCACATACACCACAAGTCTTCTACCACCAATACACCCGAGTCTCCACATAACCCTCTACCCCACCACGCACCATAGTCCCCCACACACACCACAAGTCTCCTACCACCAATACACCCTAGTCTCCACATAACCCTCTCCCCCACCACACACCATAGTCCCCCACATACACCACAAGTCTCTACCACCAATACACCCTAGTCTCCACATAACCCTCCAGGGGCGGATCCAGGATAAAATGACAGGGGGGGCACCATGATAAAAGAGAGTTTAGGTGGGGGCGGGGCGGTGTTAGTGGTGCCAGTGTACATGCTAAGAGAGCGGCAGAGAGAGGGTGGTAATGGGATTAAAAATAGGCCTTGGCATTTAAAGTACGCAGGCCCACCATGGCGACAAAAGTGAAGGCTGTAGTTGTGCGAGCGCCGAAGGCGCGCTCCAGAAAAGGGGGTGTGGCCACTAAACAGGGGGCGTGTCCTTGAGTGTAGTGTACAACACCATATACAACTTCTACACATTATGCAACAAAATACTAGACCCCATTATACTTGCACATGATGCCAAATGGAATAAGCCAAAATTCACATAATGCCACATGGATTGAGCCAAAATTCAAATAATGCCACATGGATTGTGTCAAAATTCACATAATGCCACATGGATTGAGCCAAAATTCACATAATGCCACACGGATTGAGCCAAAATTCACATAATGCCACATGGATTGAGACAAAATTCACATAATGCCACACGGATTGAGATAAAATTCACATAATGCCACATGGATTGAGCCAAAATTCACATAATGCCACACGGATTGAGACAGAATTCACATAATGCCACACAGATTAAGCCAAAATTCACAATACGCTTCATAAACAGGGACATTGTCGACCAAAGGAGCGCATTAAACATTTACACCATAATGTCCATTACACGTTAAGTTACACGCCATTATGCCCAATATGTATTATGCCAAACACCATAATGCCTTTTAAAAATTATGCTACATAAGTGCTGCTTATCTACATGCTCATTGCTAAGGGTTCCATGCTCATTGCCAGTGGTTCCATGCTCGTTGCCATGTGGGATTACATGCTCATTGCCAAGGGGGAATACATGGTCGCGGTAAATGGGGGACAGCCGCCGCCAGGCAGAAGTGATAGCCACTGACAGTGGCAGAGCCTGGCTGTATTTAGAGCACTGCAGGTCCCGTCTATTTGAAATAATACCCCTTTCACACCTGAAAATGCATTCCCAGGTTGGTCCCTTTTACACCAGCCTAGTCCCTGCATTTTCTAGTGTGAGGGGGAGAGAAAACCACCCCTCCCCCCTTTAACTAATTATCTCAATTAACCGGCTATATCTTCGGAAGCAACTGACCCATTTACATGAGACAAGTATCATATTGAAGAACTTTTGAGTGGGCTTTGAATGATTTTGGTTCAGTGAAACTGGAATGTTTGGTTCCAGAGTAATCTGCCCTCAAAAAACAGCCATGAAATTACATTTAAAAAATAAAAAAATCAGTTTACACGCAATATCTCTGGAACCGATTGACCGATATGGAGCAGCCTGGTATCATATTGAAGTCCCAGCGATTTGGAATTGAATGATATCAACCACAGAACCAGGTGGGGGTTGGAATTGACGGGTCCCATATTATCCTCTGGGGAAAAAACATTACAGCTTTGCCAGGCGATATCTCCGGTTCCCGAGGGGCTAGAGACACAGGGCTGGGCTCGTTGGAAGGCCCTGGTCTTCAGTTATAAAATGAAATGACAGGGGGGCACGTGCCCGGGTGCCCCCCCCCTGAATCCGCCAATGTAACCCTCTACCTCAACCCACACCATAGTCCCCCACATACACCGCAAGTCTTCTACCACCAATACACCCGAGTCTCCACATAACCCTCTCCCCCACCACACACCATAGTCCCCCACATACACCACAAGTCTTCTACCACCAATACGGTCGGGATTCAATGTTCCGGCCGCCGAGCGGCGAGAAAGGGGCGTGGCCGCGAGCTGAGGACGGAAATAGACGAGCTCCGGCCGGGAGCTCGACTATTTCCGGCTTTTCTCGGCAGAACGAGCCCGACAGCTTGTGATGTCGGTCTCGTTCTGCGGAGAACAGAGAAGACAGCATTGAATAGGGCCCCGCAGCCATCTACCCCGTCGGGAGATGGCTGCAGGAGCATGACTAACATTGAATACCCCCCATAGCCTGTTATCTATATCTATCTATATTAGTAGCATTACAGCGTTGGTTGTAAACTAAAACAAGTAGGGTTGGGATGGAAAAGTAACCGACTGTAACCATTATATAACCTACTGTATATCCTTAATGAGAATCAGCTATTACATATTAGCTTTTATTCTATTTAGCAATTTTTCCCCAAAATAGCTTGTCACTACTGGGTCAGATCTAGTTCCACACACACAGGGCCTCATTCCCTGCCCTGATTGCCTTTTAGCAGGATGCATTGAACAGGATCCTGTTTAGCAGGATGCAGTTTTGTATGTATACACATTGCATTTTAGCAGGATGCAGCAGGCTTGTGTCTATATCTTCTTAAGTAAGCATCCTGCTAAACAGCTCCTGTTCATCTGCATCCTGCTAAGACGTAATGTGTAGACGCAGCCATAGAATTACATGTGCAGACTCCTTCCTGCCAAACAAGTACCTTTAAAAGGGACCTGTCAAAATGCAATGTGTAGACGCAGCAGGGAGTAAGCAGCATGTACATGCAGGGAAAGTGTGTGGCGGGTGGCCCAGTAATAGCTGTACATGGTGCAAGTACTGACTCTGGTGATGTGACAATATCTGAAGAATAGTGGCACCTACTGACAAAGTAGCCATTCCTACTGACTGCTCAGCCCAGGGCCATTTCTAGACAATTTGGGTCCCGGTGCGAAGAATAGCGCCAATGACATATATACTGAAAAAGGGTGTGGCATTGCTATAAGGGGTGTGGCCTTGCAGGAAAAGACTATCTTACACCCCCAGACATTGGCCACCACATCCCACTTAATAATGCTAAAGACTTACATGAGCTAAAATTAGAAGTGACAGGCATTTCAGTGATGATTGTAGTATATAGACAGACAAGTAGAAGTAAATGACCAGTCATATATGTTTATTTGCATTGACAATTGTACATACAAATGCTGTAATGCTAATGTGTATGTAACAGGAAAATTGTCATGGAGCCATATATGTAACCATGGTTTGCAATAAACTGGTTTTAGCCCCTATGCTTCTTCTTTTATCTCACAGCCCTTGTGCAGTAGCTCGACTTCCCAGCAGGTGGCAGCATCTTTCACTCTGTGATCTGTCCAGCAGGTGGCAGCACCTGGGTGATCAGCATCCTGCACTCTGTCCAGCAGAGGGCTCTGAGCAAACGGGTTACTGGGTCCTACTTCAGGACATATTTATCCATGTTTCAGATATATGGCACAACCTTTAGGAGAACAAAAACATTTGTTCTCACCGCCTGGGATAAACACTCACACTGCCCGGGATAATTACTCACACTGCCCGGGATAAACACACAAACTGCCTGGGATAAACACTCACACTGCCCGGGATGAAGACTCACACTGGCCATGGTAAACACTCAAACTGCCCAGGATAAATAATCACACTGCCCGGGATAAACACTCCCACTGCCTGGGATAAAGATTAACACTGCCCGGGATAAATACTCACACTGCCCGGGATAAATACTCACACTGCCCGGGATAAACACTCAAACTGCCCAGGATAAATACTCACACTGCCCGGGATAATTACTCACACTGCCCGGGATAATTACTCACACTGCCCGGGATAATTACTCACACTACTAGGTATAATTACTCACACTGCCAGGGATAAATACTCACACTGCCAGGGATAAATACTCACACTGCCCGGGATAAATACTCACACTGCCCAGGATAAATACTCACTGAAGGTGATGTAGGACCAGATGTGCTCCAGACCCAGCAGCAGGAATCCTTCAGATGGGAACCAGATGTATCAGGAGATGGGTCATTGGGAGTGTGATGGATACTTGGGTGACCACCCCGACCAGGCAGCACTTCCACCGGCAGAAGGAAGCTGAGCAGGACGGTGATAGGAAGAAAGAGTCATTCAAAGGAAATAATAAATCCAGTCACATTGTTGGCATACTGCAATGGGAGCTCTACTCCTCCTTCCTGGGAGCTTTATACTTATGTTACAGAAATCACCCATAGCAACCTCCCAACTCAGCCACTGGGGCATAGAACTTAGAGCACAACAGCATTTGCTGCGCTCTATAAGGAACTGGTAATACATAAATGATAAATAATGACTGGGAAATATATATTGGGATAAAAGGGTCAACAACCATCCTGTGTACAGATAATAAGCCATTCCTATCGCAGGTGATCAGTTTTCTCTGGGCCTTTGGTTGTACAATAAGCGCTGCTAACATCGATGCCACACAACCAATCAGATATCAGCCATGATGAAATCCTCACTGTTTTGTCTGAGAAACATAGCCAGAACCAAGGGCCCGATTCACAGGGGAGCGCCGATGTGCGAATTTGCCTATGGAGCGATTATAGAATTACTGCCCATGTGTACGGGCCACAGCGCGCATGTGTGAGCCCAAACAGTGATAGGAATACAGAAGCGTATGGATCTAATCGCACCACCACCGCAGTCTGACTGACAGGAAGCCGGTGTGAGCAATCAGGTCTGAATCAGGCCCCAAGCCCCTAATTCCCTCAGATCTGCCTATACTCATACATGCATTTATAGCCTCAGGCATATACTACTGCAATGCCCTCCTGGGGGCCCGATTCAGACCTGCTCATTAGGCTGCGTATATTTGGAGTCTAGCGAGCAGGTTAACGCCGCCCCAGTGAATGCACGTCGCCCGAATGCCCTCTCTGCGCTGCAAGCAGATGTGTGCGCTTACACATTCCCCGCACAGAGCAAGAAACATTAGCTGTCTGCTCACCATCGTATGACTGTTACTCTATTCACAGCATAGAATTACCCCAGCGTCTCCGTGGACACGCCCATGAAACGCCAGGTGTCCGACCTGTATCGCCCCCTGCTGTGCAAATCAGGGAGCGATTGACACCTGGAGTATAAATATATTGAGGACGGTGCTTGCTGCGGGGACCCGTACATGATCATTGCCCCACCATCGGGGAGCGGCCGGATTCGGACCTGTACACGCAGGCCTGTATCAGCCCCTGAGTCTCCCAGGAGAGGAATAATACTGCGTGCAGGCGGAACATAATGCAGGAGCCAGGAGCCTGACTATGGGCCTGATTCAGTAAGCCCCATACACATTCCGTGATCCCTGTCAGCACCGATACTGGCAGCTGTGGCGACTTGCTGATGCCGGTGGGGAAGGGAGCGATTCCGGGGGTACATGCAGTACGAGGGAGGGGGTCATTAGCAATGTACGGGAGTGCAGAACATTAGCGATATCGCACGTACACACTAGGCAAGATAGTAAAAGACATCTCTCAGAAGGACCCTTCTATGCTGCACTGCAGGTGGGGCAGATGCAACATGTGCAGAGAGAGTTAAGACCCCATCCACTAGCACGAGGTATCACATGCGATACCCCACCAACTCACCAGGCAGCTCTTGGCTGACAGGACTGCAAACTATACAATGTATGTTTTTTTTTTAATTCAATAATTGTTATTGAGTTTTTTTTTTTTATGCCATAAAACAACAAATTAAAAAGAAAAACTAACTCAAAACAAAAAAGAAAAAAACAGCAAGGTAGTCATGTCAGCTACATGCACATAAAAGTTAGTGCAATGTACTTTAGGAGTACAAGTATACATATCTCATCCGAGCGTAGTCAGACTTATACAGTATCGTAGATACATTATCATATCCACCTGAATGGGCCATTCGGGCTGAACACTACAAGGATTAATAGGAGTATGTACTGTAAGTGATCTACGTTCACAGAATTGCTATAACACAGACCACGCAGATCTAACAGAATATTCATACTGGAATAAAATGCAAAAAAATAAGAAAAAAAGGAAAAAAATCGAAATAAGTATTCTATACATTGTATGCGGCCCTTTTGCGCACCTGTGTATCGTTCGTGATCCCAGTCAGGGCTGCGCAATACTATAACTTTTCATGGCAGCCATGATGATCTGTTCCAGCACAGGAACGCGTCTCGGATCGGGACCAGAGGAAAATGAAATGCGATATGGCCACTTTTCATCCCACCCCTCGTTCCGTAAGCTCGGAATCAGATGTAAAGTGGCCATATCGCATTAGTGAATGGGGCCTTTAGATTTGGCTGGGGTGTGTTCAAACTGAAATCTAAATGACAGTGTAAGAATAAAGCAGCCAGTATTTACCCTGCACAGAAACATAATTACTCACCCAAATCCAACTTTGCGGCTCCGACTCTGTGGAACTCACTTCCTTGTACAGTTCTAGCGGCCTCCATGTTAGAGACCTTCGGAAACACGGAAGCATTTCAATAATGTTCTTTTAGTGTCTGAAAAACAGAAGATACAATTCTTAGCTCTGATCTGTAGTATAATAATGAGGGTTTAATCTGGATCTAATTATTATTGGGTTCCCACTGAATCCAGTTCCTTACCTTTCTTTTTGTGGTTTTCTATGATCGGCAGGAAATATTGTGGTGGGAGGGCCGGGTTGGCATCGATAGACATATAGATAGATAGATAGATAGATAGATAGATAGAAAGAATCTACCTATATCTTATCTATTTAAAAAAAACTTAATATGAAAATGAAAATCAACTTGTAATTTATAGTGCAGTATTCTTATCATTCGTTTCCTATACTTATCATTAGTTTAGTAATCTATATGTCTATAGAAACTCCTCCTCATCCTCCTCTCTGTCTCCTCCTCCTCATCCTCACTCAGGGATATATCCTTTGCCAGAGACAAACGGGTTTCTGGCGCTGTTAACAAATTTAGGATTTGGTCTCCGTATCCTCTTCCTCTTCTCGGGGACCTTGGTCTTCATCTCCTCTGCCTGCTGTCTGGGAACAAGGCTCAGTGCTGCCATAAAGGCACATTTATCTGGGTCTTCCAGCTTAGTACGCTTCACAGCCGGGGGACCCTCAGTTGGCTCTTCACCGAAATTCATGCTGGACATGACTGAACTCCAACCACCAACTGTCACTAGCACAGAGTAATGGCAGTTACTGGACACTAGCACCTGACTGGCCTCTGTGACCTCATTATGACATCACTGCATGCTGCACCAGGGCCAGCAACAGAAATCTCAGGGCCTAGTACACTGATATCTCTGGGGCCCTCCACCGTGCCAATATTCATGCCCTGTAAGCCCATGGATAACTAATAGCTCCTGGGTTAAGGGGCTAGTACATATGGACGTATTGTTCAGGTGTACACAAAGAGACACAGAGGGTGAGATGTTCTAAGCCGTGAAAAGTGACAACATGGAGAGTGATAAACCACCAACCAATCAGCCCCCAACTGCCATTTCTCAAACCCAGACTATGATATGGCAGTCAGTAGCTGACTGGCTGGTGCGCTATCACTCTCCATTTTATCACTTTTCCAGCTTAGTACATCTGGCCCAGATAAAATCCACTTTGCCCATATAGTCTGCCCTAAACACATGTACACGCACACGCGTGCACATAGTATGATTTAGGAGTGTGTTAGGCGACTGGAGTACCCAGAGGAAGCCCACACAAGCACAGGGAGACTATACAAACTCCACACAATTAGGTCCAAGTTACTATATATACGCTGCACTAATGCTGAGCACCCGCCCCTATCCTGCAGGTGCCACACAGCACCAAACTGCCACTTTCCACCACACACTATTACCGCCCCTATCCTGCAGGTGCCACACAGCACCACACTTCCACTTTCCAACACATCCTTATACTGCCTCTATCCTGCAGGTACCCCCCACAGCACCACACTGCCACTTTCCAACACACACTATTACCGCCCCTATCCTGCAGGTACCCCACAGTACCACACTGCCACTTTCCAACACACACTATTACCGCCCCTATCCTGCAGGTACCCCACAGCACCCCACTGCCACTTTCCAACACACACTATTACCGCCCCTATCCTGCAGGTGCCACACAGCCCCAAACTGCCACTTTCCACCACACACTATTACCGCCCCTATCCTGCAGGTGCCACACAGCACCACACTTCCACTTTCCAACACACCCTTATACTGCATCTATCCTGCAGGTACCCCACAGTACCACACTGCCACTTTCCAACACACACTATTACCGCCCCTATCCTGCAGGTGCCACACAGCACCAAACTGCCACTTTCCAACACACACTATTACCGCCCCTATCCTGCAGGTGCCACACAGTACCTCACTGGCTCTTTCTCCTGCAGAACTGCTCCCCTTAGGTGCATCAGACCATCACCACTGTAGGGACAGAGCAGAGAAGGGCAGGTGGGAGGACCCAACATTGTGCGTCACGTGACCTCATTCAGCACAGCACAGGGATCGCACTGGTGACCAGGGGGGTTACCAGCGGGGAATCAGAGCTATTAACTACCGTGCTACAGTTCCCTTACAGGTGGGCGCACTGAGGGCTGATGCTAGGGTCCTCTTACCCATTATGCCTACAGTAATGCCTTTTATTCAAAATGCCCACACTAATGCTGCTTGCGCATAATGCCCACAATAGTGCCCCTTACCATTATAGTTACACACCTCCCAATGGTGCACACTTACCCCCCATGCTACACAGTTACATACTGCCTGCAGAGATCACTGGCAGCATAGCTATTAAACTACTCAGGGGGTGTATTTATGTATTGCATTAAGCAGAAACATATAGCTACCATAAGCCCCATACACACTAGAGGAGAATGTAGGTTGACTTTTGCTGTATAGCCAACGCCCCACATGTTCAGCCGTTCCTGGTGATGTCACTGAGCGATATCATTTACCAACATCGTTTAGTGTACACTCAATCTCATTTAACAATATCAACGTGCCCCTAGTCATCTAGTCTACATGGGGATTTAGAGTTGACACTTTTTTCTGTACATTTTCCCAGGCAGTCCCGCTCGTCGGTAACAGGGAGATAAAGATTTTTAAATGAATTACTAGCGCACCTACCGTGCACTAGGGACAGCCCGCTGAGTGACGCTCGGTGCAGCTGTCCCCTACAAACATCCCAGCAATTAGCGACTAGGGCTATGTATTAACCCCTGTAGTGGAGTTTTTTTTTAGGGAGTGCTCCCCACTGGGCAAGTTTTTTTAGGGAGCGCCCCCCCCCCCCAAAAAAAAAAACTTGACCTAAACCCCCCCACTACTGTGTCTCCCAAAGCCCAAATTCGCACCTTGGTGTTTGCAGCTTTATGGGGCTCTGGGGGTAATTCAGACTTGATTGCACTGCCACGGCCAGCAGTCAGGTAGACGCCCCCCCCCCCCCCACACACACACACTATAGTGACATCCCGCTGTGCGGATGGATGTGTACCCTGTGCAAAGACTTCGCGAAAATGACCAAAATTCTTCATTACTGGATCACCATCGCATGTTTTTGCACTGGGCACCAGACATTACCAGCTAGGAGTAGCCAGAGACGTAGTCATCGGCCTAACCGGCCTGGAGCCTAGAACACACACCCTCCCCTAAAGTGCTCAGACACACCTGTGGTTTCCATGGCGCTCCCAGCATTAAACGGTCCATTACCACCCACAGACGCAGGGTTCCTGTCAATCACCCTACGCACGGCTTGTGAATAGACAAAGTAGCAGGACGTAATCGCTGCTCAGCATCGCACACAGGCCTTGCAGCCAATACGCATTCACAGTTCATCAATATTCGGCTGCTTGTAATCAGGTCTGTGAGCAGCTGTGTGCAGCAGCGGCGGATCCAGGATAAAATGACAGGGGGCGGCACCATGATAAAAGAGGGTTTGGGTGGGGGAGGGCGGTGTTAGTGGCGCCAGTGTACATGCTAAGAGAGCGGCAGAGAGAGGGTGGGAATGGGATTAAAAATAGGCCCTGGCATTTAAAGTATGCAGGCCCACCATGGCGACAAAAGTGAAGGATGTAGTTGTGCGTGCGCCGAAGGCGCGCTCCGGAAAAGGGGTGTGGCCACTCAACAGGGGGCGTGTCCTTGAGTGTAGTGTACCACACCATATACATCTTCTACACATTATGCTACAAAATACTAGACCCCATTATACTTTCCCCTTACACATGATGCCAAATGGAATGAGCCAAAATTTACATAATGTCAAATGGATTGAGCCAAATTCACATAATGCCACACAGATTAAGCCAAAATTCACAATACGCTTCATAAACAGGGACATTGTGCGCCAAAGGTGCGCATTAAACATTTACACCATAATGTCCATTAAACGTTAAGTTACACGCCATTACGTCCATTATGTATTATGCCAAACACCATAATGCCTATTAAAAATTATGCTACATAAGTGCTGCTTATCTACATGCTCATTGCCAAGGGTTCCATGCTCATTGTCATGTGGGATTACATGCTCATTGCAAAGGGGAATACATGCTTGCGGTAAATGGGGGACAGCCGCCGCCAGGCAGAAGTGATAGCCACTGACAGTGCCAGAGCCTCGCTGTATTCAGAGCACTGCAGGTCCCAGCTATTTGAAAAAATACCCTTTTCACACCAGAAAATGCATTCCCAGGTTGGCCCCTTTTACACCATCCTAGTCCCTGCATTAAACCGGCTATATATTCGGAACCAACTGACCCATTTACATGAGACAAGTATCATATTGAAGAACTTTTGAGTGGGCTTTGAATGATTTTGGTCCAGTGAAACTGGAACGTTTGGCTCCAGAGTAATCTGCCCTCAAAGAACATGAACAGCCATGAAATTACATTTCAAAAATAAAAAAATCAGTTTACATGCAATATCTCTGGAAACAATTGACTGATATGGACCAGCCTGATATCATATTGAAGGCCCAGCGATTTGGAATTGAATGAGATCAACCACAAGCTTCTGTGATGCCAGTTGGGGAACTGGCAGCCGTTGGAACGGGGTGGGGGTCAGAATTGACGGGTACCATATTATCCTATGGGGAAAAAATGTTACAGCTTTGCCAGGCGATATCTCTGGTTCCCTGGGGGCTAGAGACACGGGGGTGGGCTCGTTGGAAAGCCCTGGTCCTCAGCTACAAAATACACGTGCCCCAACCCTGAATCCGCCACTGGCTGTGTGGTAGATCAGGCCACTGTAAAGGGGCCTGCACACGAGGCGATATGAGGGCTATTTCTAAGCGATATCACTAGATCACTTAGAAATTAAGCACGGATCACTGTGTGTATTCCCCCGGCGACGGCTGATGCACGGTCCCGTGTGTCACCTGACTAGATGGATACTGTCGGCATTATATCATTTTTATACAGATCTACATGTATTGTCAGTATTGTAATTGATACCCTTTATGTGCATCTTAGATATTTTTTATAGGTAAACAATTCCCCACAGTATAGCGTATATCCTAATCCCACACAACGGCTGTGCTGTAAATGCCACCTGTCCCAATATACAGACAAGGACCTACAGTATACTTCTTGTTCCCGGCCTTTTTTACCATTAAAATAAAACATAAAAAAAACCACAATTCTCTTTTTAAACAAAAAACTTGTTTCATTATTCAAACATCAGTCAGCACATAAAAAACAAGGTGCACACTATAGGTTACAGAACAATAGGCAGTAAGGTGTTACTGAATTATACATACAAATATTGCTTTGTCCACCAGAGGGCAACATATTGTTACCTTCTCCATGGGCAGTTAGTGTATCTGTATCAGCCAACATAGATCAACACAAATGTGGGCAACCATCCGCCATACTCTGTGAGACGTTATGTGTGCGAAGGGGTGGGGCTAAATATGCAAAGTGTGCATATCTAGCCCTGCCCCCTTGTTGGAGACCCGCATATTGCGTGATTTTCATTACTGTCGGAGACCCGCATATTGAGGGATTTGCATTACTGGAGGCAGGGTTCTCCCGGAGAGGAGACTGTAAAAGTCGGCCACCCTGTTCTAACAGGAGCAGCAGCAGTAGTAGCAGCAGGAGCACCGGGACTCAGAATGCAGAGATTAGGTGGCAGCATCCCTATTAACAATAGCTTCCGCAGACCCCGCGGCGCCCAAACTTACCCAGCACCTCCAAGTAACCGCGGGGTCTGCGGAGCTATTGTTACGCCACTGCAGGACACCACATGTCTGCTCCCCTTGCAAAATAATAACAGAGGATGGGATGCAGTTAAAATGCCAGCGGTCGGGATCCCGGCGTTCAGAATCCCGACGCCGGAATCCCGACCGCCGAAATCCGACACATTGACCCTCCGTGGGTGTCCACGACACCCCTGGAGGGAGAATAAATTAGTGTGCCGAGCGTAGCGAGGCACCGGGCCCGCTGCGTGGCGAGCGCAGCGAGCCCGCAAAGGGGGGCGATCCACGTCCCCCCCTTGTCGGCATTTCAGCTGTCGGGATTCCGGCATCGGGATTCTGAACGCCGGGATCCCGACTGCCGGGATTCAGTACTGAATCTCAGAGGACACCACAGGCTGCGAACAGCAGAAATATATTTCTGATTGACCTGTGTGGCATCTGTGCCTTTGAAGTTTCTTCGGCCTCCGAGTCCAGGTCTGTGCTTGCTGCACTGCCACAGCTCCGAGTCCCCTCTCTCTGCCCTGCTTTCCCACATTGCTGCCACAGCCTGGCTCCACCTCAGTCCTCCACCTGCCGGCTCTTGACTTCCTCCATGGCAGATGCACAAGTGTTCCCCTTCCCTGTCAATCAAAGCCGTCCAGCATCTCACAGGACTGGCTCTGGATACCTCCAGAGGTAAACACTCTGATACTGTAGGGCAGTGGTGGCCAACCCGTGGCTCTTGAGCCTCATGCGGCTCTCCCCATTGTAAAGTGCGGCTCCTGCTCCCACTGCTGCCCGCCGCCCACCGTCCGTCCCAGTCCCCCCTGCTGCCAGTTCCCTGAATCCCTTCTCCTTCTGAGGGGAGGAGAGTGCGCATTGCGCATCTCTCCTACCCCTTACTGTGCATCCTTGTGACTGGGCTGTCTGCCAATCAGAGCTTGTGGGCCAACATCCAATCAGGAGCCGGCCAGCGAGCTTTGAATGGTGGACGGCCCAGTCACAGGGAAGTGAGGGGGAAGGAGACGCGCGGTGTGCTGTGCTCACCTCCCTTCGGTGACATGACAGGAGGACTGCAGGGGGACACCAGACTGTCTTCTCCCCACCCGGCAGCAGCAGCAACAATGGTGAGTGCTGCTGCTGGGGAATTTGCACTGTGGGGGCATAGCAGTTTGTGGCACTGTGGGGGCAAAGCAGTTTGTGGCACTGTGGGGGCATAGCAGTTTGTGGCACTGTGGGGGCATAGCAGTTTGTGGCACTGTGGGGGCATACCAGCTTTTTGGCACTGTGGGGGCATACCAGCTTTCTGGCACCGTAGGGGCATTCCCGGCACCGTGTGGTGTATACCTGGCACCGTGGGGGGCATATGTGTATCTGGCACTATTGGGGGCATATGTATATATGGCACTGCACTATTGGAGGCATATTTGTATCACACCCACCCAAGGGGTCAAAATAGACTACACCCCTTTTTTTGGCGCATGCGCCTTCGGTGCATGCATGATGTCGGCTCTTTAGCTTGACTACCGATATTTTTCGGCTCTTTACCTCTGACCGGTTGGCCACCCCTGCTGTAGGGCAAATAAGCTGTCATTACCTCATGCACAGTGCTTGCCACCTGTATGTAGCTGGGCTGGTAAGTTCTGCTGCTTTGGAAGCACAGTGTACACTGACAGTAGTAGCATCATACGCCCCCATTAGTCAGTCACACAGCATATGAGAGGCCAGGCAAGTAGAACCAGAGGCGTAGGGAGGGCGGAGCCACCGGAGCTCATGCTCCGGGCGCAGATTGGTCGACTGGCGCCGCCGGCCCGCCCCCCCTCCGCAAATGATCCCTGCACAAGTAAGTTAAAGTATCACTACTAACGGGCAGCGTGCGCCGGCGCCTGCCTCCTGCCCTGCTCGCCCGGTCCCTGCCGCCAAGCATCACGGACGGTGAGGCCGGGCGGCGGGCTGACACTCCTATGTCCTCTCTCCTTGCTGCTGCTGCTCGGTCCGGCTTCCGGGCAGCGCAGCGTAGTAGCTCTATTGACTCCTCCCAGAGTCACCTGCCTGAGTCTGCTAGAAGTTGTGCTGCTGCCGCCCGTGATGCCAGTGGCGGAACGTCCCGGCTGATGGGTGGCTTAGGGAACGTACTTAATGTGCCGCCAGCCCAGTGCCCCAATCCAACAAGCTCACCACTGTAGTACCTATAGCCGGGTCGTGTCTGCTGCGCTGGATGTTACATTGCAGCACGCCCCGCTCCTCATCTCATCTCTCTCTGCTGCTGCTCAGATGCCGGCTCCAGCGCTGTGTGTTGACGTTACACACAGTGCCGCACGAGCAGTCAGCCATGCAGGATCCTGGCTGTGCTGTGGCTGGCTACTGTGCCGGGCGTCTGCTGTGCTGGATGTTACGCTAGCAGCACACCCCGCTCCTCATCAGAATGGAACTGAGGCTCAACACCAGCAGCTTTTCCCTGATTGGAGACTCACAGCCAAGCTACAGTGCACTGGACTGGGGGGCACACAGCAGTGTGAGTAACCCAAAACCCAGCTCATTCCCATTCTGTCACTGCAGGAAATTAAACAGGGTTGCCAACCCTCCCGGAATGGCCGGCCCCTCGGAAAGGGGGGCAACCCTACATATTAAAGTGGGGGGCACCAACGTTGATCTTGCCTCCGGGTGCCTGGGACGAATTTACGCCACTGCGTGACGCCCTGTCAACCCATTATTCAAGGTGTTATTTTTTTTTTTTTACAGCTAATTGTTGTTAATAATGAACATAGTAATAAACTTGGGGTTTGGGGGATTCGTGGGGCACATGGGAGGGGGGGGGGAGAGAGTGAATCTCTCTGGCTTCTGCTGCTGCCCTGCTGTGCTGTATATATTTTTATCTGTATATATATTTATTTATTTACAGCTGTCATCATCTTATATAGCGCAGCAGGTTCCGTCAGTGTCTTATATAGCGCAGCAGATTCCGTTACATCGTCTTATATAGTGCAGCAGATTCCGTTACATCGTCTTATATAGCGCAGCAGATTCCGTTACAGTGTCTTATATAGTGCAGCAGATTCCGTTACATCGTCTTATATAGCGCAGCAGATTCCGTTACAGTGTCTTATATAGCGCAGCAGATTCCGTTACATCGTCTTATATAGTGCAGCAGATTCCGTTACATCGTCTTATATAGCGCAGCAGATTCCGTTACATCGTCTTATATAGTGCAGCAGATTCCGTTACATCGTCTTATATAGCGCAGCAGATTCCGTTACAGTGTCTTATATAGCGCAGCAGATTCCGTTACAGCGTCTTATATAGCGCAGCAGATTCCGTTACAGTGTCTTATATAGTGCAGCAGATTCCATTACAGTGTTTTATATAGTGCAGCATATTACGTTACAGTGTCTTATATAGCACAGCAGATTCCGTTACATCGTCTTATATAGCGCAGCAGATTCCGTTACAGTGTCTTATATAGCGCAGCAGATTCCGTTACAGTGTCTTATATAGCGCAGCAGATTCCGTTACAGTGTCTTACATAGCGCAGCAGATTCCGTTACAGTGTCTTATATAGCGCAGCAGATTCCGTTACAGTGTCTTATATAGCGCGGCAGATTCCGTTTCAGTGCCTTATAACGGAACAGATTATATAGCGCAGCAGATTACGTTACAGTGTCTTATATAGCGCGGCAGATTCCGTTACAGTGTCTTATATAGTGCAGCAGATTCCATTACAGTGTCTTATATAGTGCAGCAGATTCCATTACAGTGTCTTATATAGTGCAGCAGATTCCGTTACAGTGTCTTATATAGCGTGGCAGATTCCGTTACAGTGTCTTATATAGCGCAGCAGATTCCGTTACAGTGTCTTATATAGTGCAGCAGATTCCGTTACAGTGTCTTATATAGCGCAGAAGATTCCGTTACAGTGTCTTATATAGCGCAGCAGATTCCGTTACAGGGTCTTATATAGCGCAGCAGATTCCGTCACAGTGTCTTATATAGCGCAGCAGATTCCGTTACAGCGTCTTATATAGCGCAGAAGATTCCGTTACAGTGTCTTATATAGTGCAGCAGATTCCGTTACAGGGTCTTATATAGCGCAGCAGATTCCGTCACAGTGTCTTATATAGCGCAGCAGATTCCGTTACAGCGTCTTATATAGTGCAGCAGATTCTGTTACAGTGTCTTATATAGTGCAGCAGATTCCGTTACAGGGTCTTATATAGCACAGCAGATTCCGTTACAGCGTCTTATATAGTGCAGCAGATTCTGTTACAGTGTCTTATATAGAACAGCAGATTTCGTTACAGTGTCTTATATAGTGCAGCAGATTCCATTACAGTGTCTTATATAGTGCAGCAGATTCCGTTACAGTGTCTTATATAGCGTGGCAGATTCCGTTACAGTGTCTTATATAGCGCAGCAGATTCCGTTACAGTGTCTTATATAGTGCAGCAGATTCCGTTACAGTGTCTTATATAGCGCAGAAGATTCCGTTACAGTGTCTTATATAGCGCAGCAGATTCCGTTACAGGGTCTTATATAGCGCAGCAGATTCCGTCACAGTGTCTTATATAGCGCAGCAGATTCCGTTACAGCGTCTTATATAGCGCAGAAGATTCCGTTACAGTGTCTTATATAGTGCAGCAGATTCCGTTACAGGGTCTTATATAGCGCAGCAGATTCCGTCACAGTGTCTTATATAGCGCAGCAGATTCCGTTACAGCGTCTTATATAGTGCAGCAGATTCTGTTACAGTGTCTTATATAGTGCAGCAGATTCCGTTACAGGGTCTTATATAGCACAGCAGATTCCGTTACAGCGTCTTATATAGTGCAGCAGATTCTGTTACAGTGTCTTATATAGAACAGCAGATTTCGTTACAGTGTCTTATATATTTCAAATGTAACATGCCAACACATGTTAGCCACTCCCCCAATTAATTCCCGGGGGGGCGCAAAATATGCCCTTGCTCCGGGCACCTACACCGCTGAGTAGAACAGATCCCCTGGTGAGCGCTGCACAGTGCTGAGCAGTAAGTGGAGCAGTTGGTTACTTACTCAGTATCTCCCTGCCCATCTGCTGGGCATACAAGCAGCAGTGAGTAGAAGTTAAGGAACGCATTGCCCAGCATACAGCACATTCTCACAGTGGCAGAGCTCCCCCGCATCTCCTGGTACTGTGGCAGTCCACCCCTGGTGTACTCTTGTGCCCCCAAAGAGATTTTAATTGCAGCCAATGCTGCTCAGAGGAAAACCTCCTTTGCTTGTGGAAGCTGCAGGTCTGTGAGGGGTTAACAGACTCAGCTAGTGTCCTAGTGTCCCAGCTCCCCTGCACATGAGACAGGAAGCTGGGAGGTCAGAGGTGATCCCAGCAGCAGTGTGAGAGAGAGAGAAAGTGTGCAGAGGGGAGAAGAGGTTGTATCCTGAGCCAGGAAGCATGCAGACAGAGATGCTGTGCAGAGAGAAGCACACATCTGAGACCAGGCACTGGGAGCAAGGACCCAGCAGTGAATGACAGCCAGCACTGCTGACCAGAAGAAGGGGTGAGCAGCATGTGAAGGGAGATAGAGCCCTGTAGGAGTGACTGCAGTGACCTACAGCACGGAACTAGGCAGAGAGGGACATTGCAGCCCATCTGGGAGTCACCCAGAGGACCACACAGCACCCAAGACAGGCAGTGGCCAGCCAGGAGCTGGCAACTGCAGCTGATTGTTCAGGTACTGGGGTGTTGGATACCCCCACTAACAGGACTGCCTGTTTGCCTCTGATACAGGAGATTGCCCTAAGGGATGGGAATCTGCCTGCCCCTCTTAGAGAGGATTGTTGATCACTTTTGATATACATAAAAGTAGTGTGCACACTAAGTTATGGCCTAATCACCTTGTGAGGATTTCCTTCGCGGGACCGTTATTCAAATTCAGGAACTGTGTTGTTTTGCACCAGGGACTACCGCGCAGTGTATATAGGGTGCATAGCGCCACCTGGCGGACATGTTGTGACGTAATATTATTCTGTCATATTGTTATTGTTGTGATGTCATTTATTGCGTAATTGTTCTCTCGTTAATCTGGTCATTGATTAGTTATAGCTTTAATTACTGATTGATATAAAGTGACTGTTTTGCATAAGTACGTGAGTGTATTGCAGTAACCCATTTACATATCTCCTTTAAATAAATATTTGTTGCTGCTAGCCGTAGTAGCCTTGTCTTTTGTGGGTTCTCCTTGGGTTGTGCCATTCCCTGCCACAGGTTCTCCGGAAAAAGCCGTGAGGAAACACAGAACCGCTGGAGATGCGAAGAACCGCCACTCCACCAGCCCAAGCCAATCCGAACTCGATTGGGGCCATCATCGGAGCGATGACCGAAATGACCAGGATGATCCGTGAGATGCGTCAGGAATGGGCGGAGGATGAAAAGGAAAGACAGCAACGTGAAGGTGGCAGAAGGCATAGACGGCAACAGAATCCCCAATGGAGGTCAGAACGACTACACACTGTGAGAAGGCACGGGAGAAGTAGTCCACCGGCAGTGTTCCAGAACGTGTCAAGAGCATCCGGTGTAACTCAGATGACCAATAGGCCGCGAACCGGCCCAAGAAGGATCACAGGTCGTGTCCTGTGGTTTGATGTGCCACGCGGATATGGATACATTAGACGTGCAGACAACGGGCGTAGCGTCTATGTCCATTACACCGCCATACAGAACAAAGACCCCCAGAATTGCTTCCGGAGCCTGAGCGATGGTGAAACTGTCGAATTTGAATAAACAAGCGGGAAGAAAGGCATCAAGGCCGCCAAAGTGACTGGGCCAAATGGAACACCGGTGCTGCGCAACAGACACGCCCCAGAACAGCATTGGCACTACCCACACCGTAAAGAGCCTCCACCCTACCACCAATATAGCGGAAGCAGAGTTGAACCGAGAGAGGTCAAGCAGGAGAACGAAAGGGTCAACACCAACCCTCCTCGACCAGGACAGATGCCCCGCCCACCAGAACCTGAGACCACAAGTGCAAGCGAGAAACCGGTCATGTGGAGTGAGGCAGTTCACCAGAGGCAGCAAGCAGCGACTAGGCCTCAACTTGCAGAGCCAACAAGAGAGTACGTCCCTAGAATGGATGATGCCGGTTACCGAGCGGCGAACCTAGGGCCAAGAAATGTCAGAATGGCTGAACCGGAGAGAAACTCCAAAATTGTGGTCCATATGGCCGTGACAGAGGCCGTGGAGCCATCAGAAGTGGAACCAGCTATACCGTTGCCTGAACCCAAGGCCAAGATAGAACCAGCAGAGAGAGATGAGAAGGCCGAGACCTGTTTCATCAATGGGAAGCCTGTAATGGACGGCGAGTACACGACCATCTCTGGGGAAGAATTTGCCTTCCAGATACAGCAGGCGATTCTGCGATCCAAGAGGCGAGATCGAGAGGCGAGACGTGCTTAAGTGCCGGTCGTATGCCGTAAGAGTGGGCGCCATCCATGGATGTCGATGAAGCACCTGGACCGCAGAGGGATGGTTGGCCCGGGGAGCCCACATTAGATAGGAAGGTAGTGATACTTGTAGTTGTTACGTAATGTATCATTGTCTGCAATTGTTTCATTTGCCGTTAGAATGTTTATTGAGAGGACTTTGTCCGGGACTTATTGGCTCTGGTTAATTTCCAGCAGGGAGGTGTGTGGCAGTCCACCCCTGGTGTACTCTTGTGCCCCCAAAGAGATTTTAATTGCAGCCAATGCTGCTCAGAGGAAAACCTCCTTTGCTTGTGGAAGCTGCAGGTCTGTGAGGGGTTAACAGACTCAGCTAGTGTCCTAGTGTCCCAGCTCCCCTGCACATGAGACAGGAAGCTGGGAGGTCAGAGGTGATCCCAGCAGCAGTGTGTGAGAGAGAGAAAGTGTGCAGAGGGGAGAAGAGCTTGTATCCTGAGCTAGGAAGCATGCAGACAGAGATGCTGTGCAGAGAGAAGCACACATCTGAGACCAGGCACTGGGAGCAAGGACCCAGCAGTGAATGACAGCCAGCACTGCTGACCAGAAGAAGGGGTGAGCAGCATGTGAAGGGAGATAGAGCCCTGTAGGAGTGACTGCAGAGACCTACAGCACGGAACTAGGCAGAGAGGGACATTGCAGCCCATCTGGGAGTCACCCAGAGAACCACACAGCACCCCAGACAGGCAGTGGCCAGCCAGGAGTCGTGACCAGCAGGAGCTGGCAACTGCAGCTGATTGTTCAGGTACTGGGGTGTTGGATACCCCCACTAACAGGACTGCCTGTTTGCCTCTGATACAGGAGATTGCCCTAAGGGATGGGAATCTGCCTGCCCCTCTTAGAGAGGATTGTTGATCACTTTTGATATACATAAAAGTAGTGTGCACACTAAGTTATGGCCTAATCACCTTGTGAGGATTTCCTTCGCGGGACCGTTATTCAAATTCAGGAACTGTGTTGTTTTGCACCAGGGACTACCGTGCAGTGTATATAGGGTGCATAGCGCCACCTGGCGGACATGTTGTGACGTAATATTATTCTGTCATATTGTTATTGTTGTGATGTAATTTATTGCGTAATCCTTCTCTCGTTAATCTGGTCATTGATTAGTTATAGCTTTAATTACTGAATGATATAAAGTGACTGTTTTGCATAAGTACGTGAGTGTATTGCAGTAACCCATTTACATATCTCCTTTAAATAAATATTTGTTGCTGCTAGCCGTAGTAGCCTTGTCTTTTGTGGGTTCTCCTTGGGTTGTGCCATTCCCTGCCACAGGTTCTCTGGAAAAAGCCGTGAGGAATCCAGAAGCTGCCGCCGTAATCAGCTCCAGATTCAGGTACCATCTTACACCACACCGTTACAGGGGCACTGTCACAGTACTCCCTGGGCTCCCCACTCTGCGGTGTGTAGTGATGGTCAGAGCAGGGCTCTGCTAGGGCCATGGTGAGGGGCAGCAGCAGCTGTCACGGGGCGGAGGCTGTGCTCAACACGTGATGTGCTGCAGTAACACCCACTCAGGAGAGGTGCTGTCACACACAGGGCCGATGGTAGGTGCCCTCCTGCAAACTATATATTTTACGCCCTCCTCCAAACACAGCACACTACATCAATGCAACTCTGCACCTCCCTGCATCACACTCACTACACTACCGCCGCTACCCTGCACACACTACGCTACCACACTACACTGCACCCCACTCCCCGCAAGTAATACTCTACAGCCGCAATGCTACCTTACACACAATATGCTAGCACCGCACCCCACTCCCAGCACACACTGCAGTGTGCAGCACACATTTCTTGGTGATCCATGAGGGTGGCAGGCTGGGCCCGTCGACGTCACCAGCGAAGTTACTGCACAGGCAGGCTTTGGCGATGCTGGCCTTCGCCCGAGTGCACTGGTTAATGCGAATAGATACCATGCACATGGGCATGGCATCTATTCACAGAGAAGCGGGGAAGGAAAGGCAGGCTATTCTCCTCCACAGCACACATTAATATGCATCCCCCCCCCCAGAAGACAGTAACACCCCACCCAGCACACATCACATACTGTACCTAACTGTGTGCTATCGTGGCTGGCTGTAGGGCTGGCTCCTCTTTCCATGCCTTCTAGCTCCTCCAGTGAGGATTGGGCTGGCTCCTCCAGTGAGGATTGCTCTCCAGTCTGTATACTCACAGGGGAGGGGGTGCGATGCTGCTGTTGCCAGCGCAACTCTGTCACACAGTGTGACAGGCGCAGGCAGCGGCTGTGGGCAGTAACACTGCAGATAGGAGCTGTGTGCGGGGATCAGAGGGCGGAGCCGTGAGCCAACACTCACAAGCTCAGCAGAGCACCATGGGAGGAGCTTCGCACGGCCGGGCTTCCGCCGCTATTTTGGATTAGGGCAAAATGCTGGAGCCGCGGCTGCTAACCACTGAAACTGCGGTCACGCTGTCCGCGGCCCAGCCAGGGTGGGAGAGTGGCCTGGCCAGCCCAATTCTAATGTTTTATGGTCCAGCCCACCGAGAAATGTCCCGGTTTCCCGGTGGGCCAATCCACCCATTTAGCAGGATGCAGATTTGTATGTCTACACATTGCGTTTTATCAGGATGCAGCAGGCTTGTGTCTATATCTTCTTAAGTAAGCATCCTGCTAAACAGCTCCTGTTCATCTGCATCCTGCTAAGATGTAATGTGTAGACGCAGCCATAGAATTACATGTGCAGACTCCTTCCTGCCCAGCAGGTCCTTCTAAAAGGGACCTGTCAAAACGCGATGTGTAGACGCAGCCAAACAGGGAGCATGCAGCATGTACATGCAGGGAAAGCGTGTGACGGGTGGCCCAGCACTGTCCACAGTAATAGCTGTACATGGTGGCAGTACTGACTCCGGTGATGTGACAATATCTGAATAATAGTGGCACACACATTGCCCACCTGCCGATAAGCTGACTCCACCTACTGACAAAGTAGCCACACCCACTGACTGCTCAGGCCAGGGCCGTTTCGAGACAATTTGGGTCCCGGTGCGAAGAGTAAGCGCCAAAGACAGATTTACCGAAAAAGGGTGTGGCATTGCTATAAGGGGTGTGGCCTTGCAGGAAAAGACTATCTTACACCCCCAGACATTGGCCACCACATCCCACTTAATAATGCTAAAGACTCACATGAGCTAAAATTAGAAGTGACAGGCATTTCAGTGATGATTGTAGTATAAAGACAGACAAGTAGAAGTAAATGACCAGTCGTACATGTTTATTTGCATTGACAATTGTACATACGAATGCTGGAATGCTAATGTGTATGTAACAGGAAAATTGTCATGGAGCGATATATGTAACCATGGTTTGCAATAAACTGGTTTTAGCCCCTATGCTTCTTCTTATATCTCACAGCCCTTGTACAGTAGCTCGACTTCCCAGCAGGTGGCAGCATCTTTCACTCTGTGATCTGTCCAGCAGGTGGCAGCACTTGGGTGATCAGCATCCTGCACTCTGTGATCTGTCCAGCAGAGGGCTCTGAGCACACGGGTTACTGGGTCCTTCTTCAGGACATATTTATCCCCAGTTTCAGATATATGGCACAACCTTTGGGAGAACAAAAACATTTGTTCTCACTGCCTGGGATAATTACTCACATTGCCTGGGATAAATACTCACACTGCCAGGGATACTCACACTGCCCGGGATATATACTCACACTGCCCGGAATAAATACTCACACTGCCCGGAATAAATACTCACACTGCCCGGGATAATTACTCACACTGCCCGGGATAATTACTCACACTGCCCGGGATAAATACTCACACTGCCATGGATAAATACTCACACTGCCCGGGATAATTACTCACACTGCCCGGGATAAATACTCACTGAAGGTGATGTAGGACCAGATGTGCTCCAGACCCAGCAGCAGGAATCCTTCAGATGGGAACCAGATGTATCAGGAGATGGGTCATTGGGAGTGTGATGGATACTTGGGTGACCACCCCGACCAGGCACCACTTCCACCGGCAGAAGGACGCTGAGCAGGACGGTGATAGGAAGAAAGAGTCATTCTAAGGAAATAATAACTCCAGTCACATTGTTGGCATACTGCAATGGGAGCTCTACTCCTCCTTCCTGGGAGCTTTATACTTATGTTACAGAAATCACCCATAGCAACCTCCCAACTCAGCCACTGGGGCATAGAACTGAGAGCACAACAGCATTTGCTGTGCTCTATAAGGAACTGGTAATACATAAATGATAATAATGACTGGGAAATATATATATTGGGATAAAAGGGTTAACAACCATCCTGTGTACAGATAATAAGCCATTCCCATTGCAGTTGATCCGTTTTCTCTGGGCCTTTGGTTGTACAATAAGCGCTGCTAACATCGATGCCACACAACCAATCAGATATCTGCCATGATAAAATCCTCACTGTTTTGTCTGAGAAACATAGCCAGAACCAAGGGCCCGATTCACAGGGGAGCGCTGATGTGCGAATTTGCCTATGGAGCGATTATGGAATGACTGCCCATGTGTACGGGCCACAGCGCGCATGTGTGAGCCCAAACAGTGATAGAAATACAATAGCGCATGGATCTAATCGCACCACCCCCGCAGTCTGACTGACAGGAAGCCGGTGTGAGCAATCAGGTCTGAATCAGGCCCCAAGCCCCTAATTCCCTCAGATCTGCCTATACTCATACATGCATTTATAGCCTCAGGCATATACTGCTGCAATGCCCTCCTGGGGGCCTGATTCAGACCTGCTCATTAGGCTGCGTATATTTGGAGTCTAGCGAGCAGGTTAACGCCGCCCCAGTGAATGCACGCCGCCCGAATGCCCTCTCTGCGCTGCAAGCAGATGTGTGCGCTTACACATTCCCCGCACAGAGCAAGAAACATTAGCTGTCTGCTCACCATCGTATGACTGTTACTCTATTCACAGCATAGAATTACCCCAGCGTCTCCGTGGACACGCCCATGAAACGCCAGGTGTCCGACCTGTATCGCCCCATGCCTGTCAATCAGGGAGCGATTGACACCTGGAGTATAAATATATTGAGGACGGTGCTTGTTGCGGGGACCCGTACATGATCACTGCCCCACCATCGGGGAGCGGCCGGATTCGGACCTGTACAAGCAGGCCTGTATCGGCCCCTGAGTCTCCCAGGAGAGGAATAATACTGCCTGCAGGCGGAACATAATGCAGGAGCCAGGAGCCTGACTATGGGCCTGATTCAGTAAGCCCCATACACATTCCGTGATCCCTGTCAGCACCGATACTGGCAGCTGTGGCGACTTGCTGATGCCGGTGGGGAAGGGAGCGATTGCGGGGGTACATGCAGTACGAGGGAGGGCGTCATTAGCAATGTACGGGAGTGCAGAACATTAGCGATATCGCACGTACACATTAGGCAAGATAGTAAAAGACATCTCTCAGAAGGACCCTTCTATGCTGCACTGCAGGTGGGGCAGATGCAACATGTGCAGAGAGAGTTAAGACCCCCATCCACTAGCGCGAGGTATCACATGCGATACCCCACCAACTCACCAGGCAGCTCTTGGCTGACAGGACTGCAAACTATACAATGTATGTTTTTTTTTTTAATTCAATAATTGTTATTGAGTTTTTTTTGTTTATGCAATAAAACAACAAATTAAAAAGAAAAACTAACTCAAAACAAAAAGAATAAACAGCAAGGTAGTCATGTCAGCTACATGCTCATAAAAGTTACTGCAATGTACCGTAGGAGTACAAGTATACATATCTCATCCGAGCGTAGTCATACTTATACAGTATCGTAGTACATTATCATATCCACCCGAATGCTCCATTGTATGTACTGTAAGTGATCTACTGTACGTTCACAGAATTGCTATAACACAGACCACGGAGATCTAACAGAATACTCATACTGGAATAAAATGCAAAAATAGAAGAAAAAAAAAGGGAAAAAAATCAAAATAAGTATTCTATACATTGTATGCGGCCCTTTTGCACCCCTGTGTATCGTACGTGATCCCAGTCAGGGCTGCGCAATACTATAACTTTTCATGGCAGCCATGATGATCTGTTCCAGCACAGGAACGCGCCTTGGATCGGGACCAGAGGAAAATGAATTGCGATATGGCCACTTTTCATCCCATCCCTCGTTCCGTAAGCTCGGAATCAGATGAAAAGTGGCCATATCGCATTAGTGGATGGGGCCTTTAGATTTGGCTGGGGTGTGTTCAAACTGATATCTAAATTGCAGTGTAAGAATAAAGCAGCCAGTATTTACCCTGCACAGAAACATAATAACTCACCCAAATCCAACTTTGCGGCTTTGACTCTGTGGAATTCACTTCCTTGTACAGTTCTAGCGGCCTCCATGTTAGAGACCTTCGGAAACACGGAAGCATTTTGAATAATGTTCTTTTAGTGTCTGAAAAACAGAAGATACAATTCTTAGCTCGGATCTGTAGTATAATAATAAGGGTTTAATCTGGATCTAATTATTATTGGGTTCCCACTGAATCCAGTTCCTTACCTTTCTTTTTGTGGTTTTCTATGATCGGCAGGAAATATTGTGGTGGGAGGGCCGGGTTAGCTTCGATAGACATATAGATAGATAGATAGATAGATAGATAGATAGAATCTACCTATATCTTATCTATTTAAAAAAAACTTAATATGAAAATGAAAATCAACATGTAATTTATAGTGCAGTATTCTTATCATCCGTTTCCTATTCTTATCATTAGTTTAGTAATCTATATGTCTATAGAAACTCCTCCTCATCCTCCTCTCTGTCTCCTCCTCCTCATCCTCACTCAGGGATATATCCTTTGCCAGACACAAACGGGTTTCTGGCGCTGTTAACAAATTTAGGATTTGGTCTCCGTATCCTCTTCCTCTTCTCTGGGACCTTGGTCTTCATCTCCTCTGCCTGCTGTCTGGGAACAAGGGCCAATGCTGCCATAAAGGCACATTTATCTGGGTCTTCCAGCTTAGTACGCTTCACAGCCGGGGGACCCTCACTTGGCTCTTCACCGAAATTCATGCTGGACATGACTGAACTCCAACCACCAACTGTCACTAGCACAGAGTAATGGCAGTTACTGGTCACTAGCACCTGACTGGCCTCTGTGACCTCATTATGACATCACTGCATGCTGCACCAGGGCCAGCAACAGAAATCTCAGGGCCTAGTACACTGATATCTCTGGGGCCCTCCACCGTGCCAATATTCATGCCCTGTAAGCCCATGGATAACTAATAGCTCCTGGGTTAAGGGGCTAGTACATATAGATGTATTGTTCAGGTGTACACAACGAAACACAGAGGGTGAGATGTACTAAGCCTTGAAAAGTGATAACATGGAGAGTGATAAACCACCAACCAATCAGCCCCAAACTGCCATTTCTCAAACCCAGACTATGATATGGCAGTCAGTAGCTGACTGGCTGGTGCGCTATCACTCTCCATTTTATCACGTTTCCAGCTTAGTACATCTGGCCCAGATAAAAACCACTTGGCCCATATAGTCTGCCCTAAACACATGTACACGCACACGCGTGAACATAGTATGATTTAGGAGTGTGTTAGGCGACTGGAGTACCCAGAGGAAGCCCACACAAGCACAGGAAGACTATACAAACTCCACACAATTAGGTCCAAGTTACTATATATACGCTGCACTAATGCTGAGCACAGTTGGCCATAAAGCACTATCTGCACTGTGACAGTAGATTGCTGAGTGAATATTATTTATTCTCATAATGAGACTGAGCGCCAGTGACGCAGCCACTTACCAACACACCCTAATACCGCCCCTATCCTGCAAGTGTCCCACAGCGCCACACTGCCACTTTCCAACACACTATTACCACCCCTATCCTGCAGGTACCCCACAGCACCCCACTGCCACTTTCCAACACACACTATTACCGCCCCTATCCTGCAGGTGCCACACAGCACCAAACTGCCATTTTCCACCACACACTATTACCGCCCCTATCCTGCAGGTGCCACACAGCACCACACTTCCACTTTCCAACACACCCTTATACTGCCTCTATCCTGCAGGTACCCCACAGCACCACACTGCCACTTTCCAACACACACTATTACCGCCCCTATCCTGCAGGTGCCACACAGCACCAAACTGCCACTTTCCAACACACACTATTACCGCCCCTATCCTGCAGGTGCCACACAGCACCAAACTGCCACTTACCAACACACACTATTACCGCCCCTATCCTGCAGGTGCCACACAGTACCCCACTGGCTCTTTCTCCTGCAGAACCGCTCCCCTTAGGTGCACCAGACCGTCACCACTGTAGGGACAGAGCAGAGAAGGGCCCAACATTGTGCGTCACGTGACCTCATTCAGCACAGCACAGGGATCCGCACTGGTGACCAGGGGGGTTACCAGCGGGGAATCAGAGCTATTAACTACCGTGCTACAGTTCCCTTACAGGTGGGCGCACCGAGGGCTGATGCTAGGGTCCTCTTACCCATTATGCCTACAGTAATGCCTTTTATTCAAAATGCCCACACTAATGCTGCTTGCACATAATGCCCACAATAGTGCCCGTTACCATTATAGCTACACACCTCCCAATGGTGCACACTTACCCCCATGCTACACAGTTAAATACTTCCTGCAGAGATCACTGGCAGCATAGCTATTAAAGTACTCAGGGGGTGTATTTATGTATTGCATTAAGCAGAAACATATAGCTACCATAAGCCCCATACACACTAGAGGACAATGTAGGTTGACTTTTGCTCTATAGCCAACGCCCCACATGTTCAGCCGTTCCTGGTGATGTCACTGGGCGATATCATTTACCAATATTGTTTAGTGTACACTCAATCTCATTGAATAATATCGACGTGCCCCTAGTCATTTAGTCTACATGGGGATTTAGAGTTGACACTTTTTTCTGTACATTTTCCCAGGCAGTCCCACTTGTCGGTAACTGGGAGATAAAGATTTTTAAATGATTTACTAGTGCACCTACCGTGTGCTAGGGACAGCCCGCTGAGTAACGCTCGGTGCAGCTGTCCCCTTCAAACATCCCTGCAATTAGCGGCTAGGGCGATGTATTAACCCCTGTAGTGGTGTTTTTTTTTAGGGAGTGCTCCCCACTGGGCAAGTTTTTTTAGGGAGCGCTCCCCCCAAAAAAACTTGACCTAAAAACCTCCCACTACTGTGTCTCCCAAAGCCCAAATTCGCACCAAAGTGTTTGCAGCTCTATGGGGCTCTGGGGGTAATTCAGACTTGATTGCACTGTCACCAAAGTGCAGCGGCCAGCAGTCAGGTAGACCCCCCCCCACTATAGTGAAATCCTGCTGTGCGGATGGATGTGGACCCTGTGCAAAGACTTCGCGAAAATGACCATAATTCTTCATTACTGGATCACCATCGCATGTTTTTGCACTGGGCACCAGACATTACCAGCTAGGAGTAGCCAGAGACGTAGTCAGCGGCATAACCGGCCTGGAGCCAAGATCACACACCCTCCCCTAAAGTGCTCAGACAGACCTGTGGTTTCCATGGCGCTCCCAGCATTAAACAGTCCGTTACCACCCACAGACGCAGGGTTCCTGTCAATCACCCTACGCACGGCTTGTGAATAGACTAAGTAGCAGGACGTAATCGCTGGTCAGTATCGCACACAGGCATTGCGGCCAATACGCATTCACAGTTCATCAATATTCGGCTGCTTGTAATCAGGTCTGTGAGCAGCTGTGTGCAGATGCGGATCCAGGATAAAATGGCAGGGGGGGCACCATGATAAAAGAGGGTTTGGGTGGGGGAGGGGCGGTGTTAGTGGCGCCAGTGTACATGCTAAGAGAGCGTCAGAGAGAGGGTGGGAATGGGATTAAAAATAGGCCCTGGCATTTAAAGTACGCAGGCCCACCATGGCGACAAAAGTGAAGGATGTAGTTGTGTGCGCGCCGAAGGCGCGCTCCGGAAAAGGGGTGTGGCCACTCAACAGGGGGCGTGTCCTTGAGTGTAGTGTACAACACCATATACAACTTCTACACATTATGCAACAAAATACTAGACCCCATTATACTTGCCCCTTACACATGATGCCAAATGGAATGAGCCAAAATTCACATAATGCCACACGGATTGAGCCAAAATTTACATAATAACACACGGATTGAGCCAAAATTCACATAATGTCAAATGGATTGAGCCAAAATACACATAATACCACATGGACTGTGTCAAAATTCACATAATGCCACACGGATTGAGCCAAAATTCACATAGTGCCACATGGATTGAGCCAACTTCACATAATGCCACACGGATTGAGCCAAAATTCACATAGTGCCACATGGATTGAGCCAAAATTGAAATAATGCCACACGGATTGAGACAAAATTCACATAATGCCACACGGATTGAGCCAGAATTCACAATACGCTTCATAAACAGGGACATTGTCCACCAAAGGCGCGCATTAAACATTTACACCATAATGTCCATTACACGTTAAGTTACACGCCATTACGTCCATTATGTATTATGCCAAACACCATAATGCCTATTAAAAATTATGCTACATAAGTGCTGCTTATCTACATGCTCATTGCCAGAGGTTCCATGCTCGTTGCCATGTGGGATTACATGCTCATTGCCAAGGGGAATACATGCTCGTGGTAAATGGGGGACAGCCGCCGCCAGGCAGAAGTGATAGCCACTGACAGTGGCAGAGCCTCGCTGTATTCAGAGCACTGCAGGTCCCAGCTATTTGAAATAATACCCCTTTCCCACCAGAAAATGCATTCCCAGGTTGGCCCCTTTTACACCATCCTAGTCCCTGCATTTAACCTGCTATATATTCGGAACCAACTGACCCATTTACATGAGACAAGTATCATATTGAAGAACTTTTGAGTGGGCTTTGAATGATTTTGGTCCAGTGAAACTGGAACGTTTGGCTCCAGAGTAATCTGCCCTCAAAGAACATGAACAGCCATGATATTACATTTCAAAAATAAAAAAATGGGTTTACATGCAATATTTCTGGAACTAATTGACTGATATGGACCAGCCTGATATCATATTGAAGGCCCAGCGATTTGGAATTGAATGAGAACCACAAGCTTCTGTGATGCCAGTTGGGGAACTGGCAGCCGTCGGAACGGGGTGGGGGTCAGAATTGACGGGTACCATATTATCCTATGGGGAAAAAATGTTACAGCTTTGCCAGGCGATATCTCTGGTTCCCTGGGGGCTAGAGACACGGGCGTGGGCTCGTTGGAAAAGCCCTGGCACGTGCCCCCCCTGAATCTGCCACTGGCTGTGTGATAGATAAGGCCACTGTAAAGGGGCCTGCACACGAGGCGATATGAGGGCTATTTCTAAGCGATATCACTAGATCGCTTAGAAATTAAGCACGGATCACTGTGTGTATTCCCCCGGCGACGGCTGATGCACGGTCCCGTGTGTCACCTGACTAGATGGATACTGTCTGCATTATATCATTTTTATACAGATCTACATGTATTGTCAGTATTGTAATTGATACCCTTTATGTGCATCTTAGATATTTTTTATAGGTAAACCATTCCCCACAGTATAGCGTTTATCCTAATCCCACACAACGGCTGTGCTGTAAATGCTACCTGTCCCAATATACAGACAAGGACCTACAGTATACTTCTTGTTCCCGGCCTTCTTTACCATTAAAATAAAACATAAAAAAAACACAATTCTCTTTTTAAACAAAAAACTTGTTTAATTATTCAAACATCAGTCAGCACATAAAAAACAAGGTGCACACTGTAGGTTACAGAACAATAGGCAGTAAGGTGTTACTGAATTATTCATACAAATATTGTTTTGTCCACCAGAGGGCAACATATTGTTACCTTCTCCATGGGCAGTTAGTGTATCTGTATCAGCCAACATACTGTAGATTAACACAAATGTGGCCAAACATTCGCCATACTCTGTGAGACGTCATGTGTGCGAAGGGGTGGGGCTAAATATGCAAAGTGCGCATATCTAGCCCTGCCCCCTTGTTGGAGACCCGCATATTGCGTGATTTTCATTACTGTCGGAGACCCGCATATTGAGGGATTTGCATTACTGGAGGCAGGGTTCTCCCGGAGAGGAGACTGTAAAAGTCGGCCACCCTGTTCTAACAGGAGCAGCAGCAGGAGCACCGGGACTCAGAACGCAGAGATTAGGTGGCAGCATCCCTATTAACAATAGCTTCCGCAGACCCCGCGGCGCCCAAACTAACCTAGCACCTCCAAGTAACCGCGGGGTCTGCGGAGCTATTGTTATGCCACTGCAGGACACCACATGTCTGCTCCCCTTGCAAAATAATAACAGAGGACGGGATGCAGTTAAAATGCCAGCGGTCGGGATCCCGGCGTTCAGAATCCCGACGCCGGAATCCCGACCGCCGAAATCCTGACACATTCTCCCTCCGTGGGTGTCCACGACACTTCTGGAGGGAGAATAAATTAGTGTGCCGAGCGTAGCGAGGCACCGGGCCCGCTGCGTGGCGAGCGCAGCGAGCCCGCAAGGGGGGGCAATCCACGTCCCCCCCTTGTCGGCATTTCGGCTGTCGGGATTCCGGCGTCGGGCTTCTGAACGCCGGGATCCCGACCGCCGGGATTCAGTACTGAATCCCAGAGGACACCACAGGCTGCGAACAGCAGAAATATATTTCTGATTGACCTATGTGGCATCTGTGCCTTTGAAGTTTCTTCGGCCTCCGAGTCCAGGTCTGTGCTTGCTGCACTGCCACAGCTCCGAGTCCCCTCTCTCTGCCCTGCTTTCCCACATTGCTGCCACAGCCTGGCTCCACCTCAGTCCTCCACCTGCCAGCTCTTGACTTCCTCCATGGCAGATGCACAAGTGTTTCCCTTCCCTGTCAATCAAAGCCGCCCAGCATCTCACAGGACTGGCTCTGGATACCTCCAGAGGTACACACTCTGATACTGTAGGGCAAATAAGCTGTCATTACCTCATGCACAGTGCTTGCCACCTGTATGTAGCTGGGCTGGTAAGTTCTGCTGCTTTGGAAGCACAGTGTACACTGACAGTAGTAGCATCATACGCCCCCATTAGTCAGTCACACAGCATATGAGAGGCCAGGCAAGTAGAACAGAGCCCCTGGTGAGCGTTGCACAGCGCTGAGCAGTAAGTGGAGCAGTTGGTTACTTACTCAGTATCTCCCTGCCCATCTGCTGGGCATACAAGCAGCAGTGAGTAGAAGTTGAGGAACGCATTGCCCAGCATACAGCACATTCTCACAGTGGCAGAGCTCCCCCGCATCTCCTGGTACTCACTGGGCTCCCCACTCTGCTGTGTGTAGTGATGGTCAGAGCAGGGCTCTGCTAGGGCCATGGTGAGGGGCAGCAGCAGCTGTCACGGGGCTGAGGCTGTGCTCAACACGTGATGTGCTGCAGTAACACCCACTCAGGAGAGGTGCTGTCACACACAGGGCCGATGGTAGGTGCCCTCCTGCAAACTATATATTTTACGCCCTCCTACAAACACAGCACACTACATCAGTGCAACCCTGCACCTCCCTGCATCACACTCACTACACTACCGCCGCTACCCTACACACACTACGCTACCACGCTACACTGCACCCCACTCCCCGCAAGTAATACTCTACAGCCGCAACGCTACCTTACACACAATATGCTAGCACCGCACCCCACTCCCAGCACACACTGCAGTGTGCAGCACACATTTCTTGGTGATCCATGAGGGTGGCAGGCTGGGCCCGTCGACGTCACCAGCGAAGTTACTGCACAGGCAGGCTGTGGCGATGCTGGCCTTCGCCCGAGTGCACTGGTTAATGCGAATAGATACCATGCACATGGGCATGGCATCTATTCACAGAGAAGCGGGGAAGGAAAGGCAGGCTATTCTCCTCCCCAGCACACATTAATATGCATCCCCCCCCCAGAAGACATTAACACCCCACCCAGCACACATCACATACTGTACCTAACTGTGTGCTATTGTGGCTGGCTGTAGGGCTGGCTCCTCTTTCCATGCCTTCTAGCTCCTCCAGTGAGGATTGGGCTGGCTCCTCCAGTGAGGATTGCTCTCCAGTCTGTATACTCACAGGGGAGGGAGGGGGTGCGATGCTGCTGTTGCCAGCGCCGCTCTGTCACACAGTGTGACAGGCGCAGGCAGCGGCTGTGGGCAGTAACACTGCAGATAGGAGCTGTGTGCGGGGATCAGAGGGCGGAGCCATGAGCCAACACTCACAAGCTCCGCAGAGCACCATGGGAGGAGCTTTGCATGGCCGGGCTTCCGCAGCAGCCCGGCCTCCGCTATTTTGGATTAGGGCAAAATGCTGGAGCCGCGGCTGCTAACCACTGAAACTGCGGTCACGCTGTCCGCGGCCCAGCCAGGGTGGGAGAGTGGCCTTGCCAGCCCAATTCTAATGTTTTATGGTCCAGCCCACCGAGAAATGTCCCGGTTTCCCGGTGGGCCAATCCACCCCTGTTTAGCAGGATGCAGTTTTGTATGTCTACACATTGCGTTTTATCAGGATGCAGCAGGCATGTGTATATATCTTCTTAAGTAAGCATCCTGCTAAACAGCTCCTGTTCTGCTGCATCCTGCTAAGACGTAATGTGTAGACGCAGCCATAGAATTACATGTGCAGACTCCTTCCTGCCCAGCAGGTCCTTCTAAAAGGGACCTGTCAAAACGACATGTGTAGACGCAGCCAAACAGGGAGCATGCAGCACGTACATGCAGGGAAAGCGTGTGACGGGTGGCCCAGCATTGTCCACAGTAATAGCTGTACATGGTGGCAGTACCCACCCCGGTAATGTGACAATATCTGAATAATAGTGGCACACACATTGCCCACCTGCCGATAAGCTGACTCCACCTACTGACAAAGTAGCCACACCCACTGACTGCTCAGCCCAGGGCCGTTTCGAGACAATTTGGGTCCCGGTGCGAAGAGTAAGCGCCAAAAACAGATTTACCGATAAAGGGTGTGGCATTGCTATAAGGGGTGTGGCCTTGCAGGAAAAGACTATCTTACACCCCCAGACATTGGCCACCACATCTGACTTAATAATGCTAAAGACTCACATGAGCTAAAATTAGAAGTGACAGGCATTTCAGTGATGATTGTAGTATAAAGACAGACAAGAAGAAGTAAATGACCAGCCATACATGTTTATTTGCATTGACAATTGTACATACGAGTGCTGGTATGCTAATGTGTATGTAACAGGAAAAATGTCATGGAGCGATATATGTAACCATGGTTTGCAATAAACTGGTTTTAGCCCCTATGCTTCTTCTTTTATCTCACAGCCCTTGTACAGTAGCTCGACTTCCCAGCAGGTGGCAGCGTCTTTCACTCTGTGATCTGTCCAGCAGGTGGCAGCACCTGGGTGATCAGCATCCTGCACTCTGTGATCTGTCCAGCAGGTGGCAGCATCTTTCACTCTGTGATCTGTCCAGCAGGTGGCAGCACCTGGGTTATCAGCATCCTGCACTCTGTGATCTGTCCAGCAGAGGGCTCTGAGCACACGGGTTACTGGGTCCTTCTTCAGGACATTTATCCATGCTTCAGATATATGGCACAACCTTTGGGAGAACAAAAACATTTGTTCTCACCGCCTGGGATAAATACTCACACTGCCCGGGATAATTACTTACACTGCCCGGGATAAACACACACACTGCCTGGGATAAACACTCACACTGCTCGGGATAAAGACTCACACTGGCCATGGTAAACACTCAAACTGCCCAGGATAAATAATCACACTGCCCGGGATAAACACTCCCACTGCCTGGGATAAATATTCACACTGCCCGGGATAATTACTCACACTGCCCGGGATAATTACTCACACTGCCCGGGATAATTACTCACACTGCCCGGGATAATTACTCACACTGCCCGGGATAATTACTTACACTGCCCGGGATAATAACTCACACTGCCCGGGATAAATACTCACACTGCCCAGGATAATTACTCACACTACTAGGTATAATTACTCACACTGCCCAGGATAAATACTCACACTGCCCGGGATAATTACTCACACTGCCCGGGATAAATACTCACACTGCCCGGGATAAATACTCACACTGCCAGGGATAAATACTCACACTGCCCGGTATAATTACTCACACTACCCGGGATAAATACTCACACTGCCCGGGATAAATACTCACACTGCCCGGGATAATTACTCACACTGCCCGGGATAAATACTCACTGAAGGTGATGTAGGACCAGATGTGCTCCAGACCCAGCAGCAGGAATCCTTCAGATGGGAACCAGATGTATCAGGAGATGGGTCATTGGGAGTGTGATGGATACTTGGGTGACCACCCCGACCAGGCACCACTTCCACCGGCAGAAGGAAGCTGAGCAGGACGGTGATAGGAAGAAAGAGTCATTCAAAGGAAATAATAAATCCAGTCACATTGTTGGCATACTGCAATGGGAGCTCTACTCCTCCTTCCTGGGAGCGTTATACTTATGTTACAGAAATCACCCATAGCAACCTCCCAACTCAGCCACTGGGGCATAGAACTGAGAGCACAACAGCATTTGCTGTGCTCTATAAGGAACTGGTAATACATAAATGATAAATAATGACTGGGAAATATATATTGGGATAAAAGGGTCAACAACCATCCTGTGTACAGATAATAAGCCATTCCCATCGCAGTTGATCAGTTTTCTCTGGGCCTTTGGTTGTACAATAAGCGCTGCTAACATCGATGCCACACAACCAATCAGATATCAGCCATGATAAAATCCTCACTGTTTTGTCGGAGAAACATAGCCAGAACCAAGGGCCCGATTCACAGGGGAGCGCTGATGTGCGAATTTGCATATGGAGCGATTATCAAATGACTGCCCATGTGTACGGGCCACAGCACGCATGTGTGAGCCCAAACAGTGATAGGAATACAGTAGCGTATGGATCTAATCGCACCACCCCCGCAGTCTGACTGACAGGAAGCCGGTGTTTGGTGGTGGTAACCGGACGTTTTCTGCCGGCAACTTTACAGCTGAGCAATCAGGTCTGAATCAGGCCCCAAGCCCCTAATTCCCTCCGATCTGCCTATACTCATACATGTAATTATAGCCTCAGGCATATACTGCTGCAATGCCCTCCCGGGGGCCTGATTCAGACCTGCTGATTAGGCTGCGAGCTGATAAACGCCGCCCCAGCGAATGCACGCCGCCCAAATGCCCTCTCTGCGCTGCAAGCAGATGTGAGCGCTTACACATTCCCCGCACAGAGCAAGAAACATTAGCTGTCTGCTCACCATCGTATGACTGTTACTCTATTCACAGCAGAAAAAAACCCCAGGACGTTCCCTTCAGCTGCACATTGTTCATTGAATTGGGGGCGAGCGCTGACATCATCAGTGGCGGATTCAGGGGGGGGGGCACCCGGGCACGTGCCCCCTGTCATTTTGTAGATGAGGACCAGAGCTTTCCAACGAGCCCAGCCCCATGTCTCTAGCCCCCCGGGAACTGGAGATATCGCATGGCAAAGCTGTAACATTTTTTCCCCATAGGATTATATGGGACCCGTCAATTCCGACCCCCACCCGGTTCTGATGGCTGCCAGTCCCCCCCTGGCATCACAGGAGCTTGTGGTTGATGTCATTCAATTCCAAATCGCTGGGCCTTCAATATGATATCAGGTCCATATCGGTCAATCAGTTCCAGAGATATAGCGTGTAAATCGATTTTTTTTTTTAAATGTAATTTCATGGCTGCTCATGTTCTTTGAGGGCAGATTACTCTGGAACCAAACATTCCAGTTTTACTGGACCAAAATCATTCAAAGCCCACTCAAAAGTTCTTCAATATGATGTGATATGTAAATGGGTCAGTTAGTTCCGAAGATATAGCCGGTTAAATGAGATAACTGGTTAAAGGGGGGGGAAGGGTGGTTTTCTCTCCCCCTCACACCAGAAAATGCAGGGACTAGGCTGGTGTAAAAGGGGCCAACCTGGGAATGCATTTTCTGGTGTGAAGGGGGTATTATTTCAAATAGCTGGGACCTGCAGTGCTCGGAATACAGCCAGGCTCTGCCACTGTCAGTGGCTATCACTTCTGCCTGGTGGCGGCTGTCCCCCATTTACCACGAGCATGTATTCCCCGTTGGTAATGAGCATGTAATCCCACATAGCAACGAGCATGGAACCTCTGGCAATGAGCATGGAACCCTTTGCAATGAGCATGTAGATAAGCAGCACTTACTGTATGTAGCATAATTAGGTACTTGTGTAGTTTCATGGCGCCGTGCGTCTGAGTCCCCTTGCGGGGACTATTTAAAATCAACTCCATGCCAACATGGATAGTGGGGGTATGAACTATCCATGTTGGCATGGAGTTAAGTTACTTTTTTTAACATAGTTTGTGGCGAGCTTAGAACCCGGAAGTAGCACGGCGCCATGCTGGCGCCGTGAAACTACACAAGTACCCATCATTTTTAATAGGCATTATGGTGTTTGGCATAATACATAATGGACATCATGCCGTGTAACTTAATGTGTAATGGACATTATGGTGTAAATGTTTAATGCAAGCCTTTGGTGGACAATGTCCCTGTTTATGAAGCGTATTGTGAATTTTGGCTCAATCCGTGTGGCATTATGTGAATTTTGTCTCAATCCGTGTGGCATTATGTGAATTTTGGCTCAATCCATGTGGCACTATGTGAATTTTGGCTCAATCCATATGGCATTTTATGAATTTGGCTCAATCCGTGTGGCATTATGTGAATTCTGGCTCAATCCGTGTGGCATTATGCGAATTTTGGCTCAATTCATTTGGCATTATGTGAATTTTGGCTCAATCCGTGTCTTATTATGTGACTTTTGACACAATCCATGTGGCATTATGTGAATTTTGGCTAATTCCATCTGGCATCATGTGTAAGGGGCAAGTATAATGGGGTCTAGTATTTTGTTGCATAATGTGTAGAAGTTGTATATGGTGTTGTACACTACACTCAAGGACACACCCCCTGTTGAGTGGCCACACCCCCTTTTCCGGAGCGCGCCTTCGGCGCACGCACAACTACATCCTTCACTTTTGTTGGCTTGGTGGGCCTGCATACTTTAAATGCCAGGGCCTATTTTTAATCCCATTCCCACCCTCTCTCTGCCGCTCTCTTAGCATGTACACTGGCGCCACTAACACTGCCCCTCCCCCACCTAAACCCTCTTTTATCATGGTGCCCCCCCTGGACATCATCCACCCGCTTTGAGCAGTGGAGCATCTGTGTTCACTGGGGTCCACCCAGCGGTTCTATGGGCACCCCCAGCGTTTCTGTGGACATGCCCATGAGGCATTTAAAAATTTTGGGGACGGCGTTTAGTGCAGGGCCCGCACATGCGCACTCCCCCACCATCGGGGAGCGGCCGGATTCGGACCTGTACAAGCAGGCCTGTATCGGCCCCTGAGTCTCCCAGGAGAGGAATAATACTGCCTGCAGGCGGAACATAATGCAGGAGGCAGGAGCCTGACTATGGGCCTGATTCAGTAAGCCCCATACACATTCCGTGATCCCTGTCAGCACCGATACTGGCAGCTGTGGTGACTTGCTGATGCCAGTGGGAAAGGGTACATGCAGGGAGGGGGTCGTTACCGATGTGCGGGAGTGCAGAACATGTTACATATCGCATGTACACACTAGGCGAGATAGTAAAAGACGTCTCTCAGAAGGGCCCTTCTATGCTGCACTGCAGGTGGGGCAGATGCAACATGTGCAGAGAGAGTTAAGACCCCCATACACTAGTGTGAGGTATCACATGCTATACCCACCAACTCACCAGGCAGCTCTTGGGTGACAGGACCGCAAACTATACTTTGTATGTTGTTGATTTTTTTTTTTTTATTCAATAATTTTTATTGAGTTTTTTTTGTTTATGCAATAAAACAACAAATTAAAAAGAAAAACTAACTCAAAACAAAAAGAATAAACAGCAAGGTAGTCATGTCAGCTACATAGACATAAAAGTTACTGCAATGTACTGTACTTTACGAGTACAAGTATACATATCTCATCCGAGCGTAGTCAGACTTATACAGTATCGTAGTACATTATCATATCCACCTGAATGGGCCATTCGGGCTCAACACTACAAGGATTAATAGGAGTATGTACTGTAAGTGATCTACTGTACGTTCACAGAATTGCTATAACACAGACCACGGAGATCTAACAGAATACTCATACTGGAATAAAATGCAAAAAAAGAAGAAAAAAAAAAAGGAAAAAAATCGAAATAAGTATTCTATACATTGTATGCGGCCCTTTTGCGCACCTGTGTAACGTACGTGATCCCAGTCAGGGCTGCGCAATACTTTAACTTTTCATGGCAGCCATGATAATCTGTTCCAGCACAGGAACACGCCTCGGATCGGGACCAGAGGAAAATGAATTGCGATGTGGCCACTTTTCATCCCACCCCTCGTTCCGTAAGCTCGGAATCAGATGAAAAGTGGCCATATCGCATTAGTGAATGGGGCCTTTAGATTTGGCTGGGGTGTGTACAAACTGAAATCTAAATTGCAGTGTAAGAATAAAGCAGCCAGTATTTACCCTGCACAGAAACATAATAACTCACTCAAATCCAACTTTGCGGCTCCGACTCTGTGGAAGTCACTTCCTTGTACAGTTCTAGCGGCCTCCATGTTAGAGACCTTCGGAAACAGGGAAGCATTTCAATAATGTTCTTTTAGTGTCTGAAAAACAGAAGATACAATTCTTAGCTCTGATCTGTAGTATAATAATGAGGGTTTAATTGGGATCTAATTATTATTGGGTTCCCACTGAATCCAGTTCCTTACCTTTCTTTTTGTGGTTTTCTATGATCGGCAGGAAATATTGTGGTGGGAGGGCCGGTTTGGCATCGATAGACATATAGATAGATAGATAGATAGATAGATAGATAGAATCTACCTATATCTTATCTATTTAAAAAAAACTTAATATGAAAATGAAAATCAACATGTAATTTATAGTGCAGTATTCTTATCATCCGTTTCCTATTCTTATCATTAGTTTAGTAATCTATATGTCTATAGAAACTCCTCCTCATCCTCCTCTCTGTCTCCTCCTCCTCATCCTCACTCAGGGATATATCCTTTGCCAGACACAAACGGGTTTCTGGCGCTGTTAACAAATTTAGGATTTGGTCTCCGTATCCTCTTCCTCTTCTCGGGGACCTTGGTCTTCATCTCCTCTGCCTGCTGTCTGGGAACAAGAGCCAGTGCTGCCATAAAGGCACATTTATCTGGGTCTTCCAGCTTAGTACGCTTCGCAGCCGGGGGACCCTCACTTGGCTCTTCACCAAAATTCATGCTGGACATGACTGAACTCCAACCACCAACTGTCACTAGCACAGAGTAATGGCAGTTACTGGACACTAGCACCTGGCTGGCCTCTGTGACCTCATTATGACATCACTGCATGCTGCACCAGGGCCAGCAACAGAAATCTCAGGGCCTAGTACACTGATATCTCTGGGGCCCTCCACCTTGCCAATATTCATGACCTGTAAGCCCATGGATAACTAATAGCTCCTGGGTTAAGGGGCTAGTACATATAGATGTATTGTTCAGGTGTACACAAAGAAACACAGAGGGTGAGATGTACTAAGCCGTGAAAAGTAATAACATGGAGAGTGATAAACCACCAACCAATCAGCCCCCAACTGCCATTTCTCAAACCCAGACTATGATATGGCAGTCAGTAGCTGACTGGCTGGTGCGCTATCACTCTCCATTTTATCACTTTTCCAGCTTAGTACATCTGGCCCAGATAAAAACCACTTGGCCCATATAGTCTGCCCTAAACACATGTACACGCACACGCGTGCACATAGTATGATTTTGGAGTGTGTTAGGCGACTGTGTGTTCTTCCTCCAAGCACAGGGAGACTATACAAACTCCACACAAACAGGGCCAAATTACTCTATATATATATATATATATATATATATATATATATATATATATATATGCTGCACTAATGCTGAGCACAGTGGGCCATAAAGCACTATCTGCACTGTGACAGTGGATTGCTGAGTGAATATTATTTATTCTCATAATGAGACTGAGCGCCAGTGACGCTGCCACTTACCAACACACCCTAATACCGCCCCTATCCTGCAAGTGCCCCACAGCACGACACTGCCACTTTCCAACACACCCTAATACCGCCCCTATCCTGCAAGTGCCCCACAGCACGACACTGCCACTTTCCAACACACTATTACCGCTCCTATCCTGCAGGTACCCCACAGCACCCCACTGCCACTTTCCAACACACACTATTACCGCCCCTATCCTGCAGGTGCCACACAGCACCAAACTGCCACTTTCCATCACACACTATTACCGCCCCTATCCTGCAGGTGCCACACAGCACCACACTTCCACTTTCCAACACACCCTTATACTGCCTCTATCCTGCAGGTACCCCACAGCACCACACTGCCACTTTCCAACATACACTATTACCGCCCCGATCCTGCAGGTGCCACACAGCACCAAACTGCCACTTTCCAACACACACTATTACCGCCCCTATACTGCAGGTGCCACACAGCACCAAACTGCCACTTTCCAACACACACTATTACCGCCTCTATCCTGCAGGTGCCACACAGTACCCCACTGGCTCTTTCTCCTGCAGAACCTCTCCCCTTAGGTGCACCAGACCGTCACCACTGTAGGGACAGAGCAGAGAAGGGCCCAACATTGTGCGTCACGTGACCTCATTCAGCACAGCACAGGGATCCGCACTGGTGACCAGGGGGGTTACCAGCGGGGAATCAGAGCTATTAACTACCGTGCTACAGTTCCCTTACAGGTGGGCGCACCGAGGGCTGATGCTAGGGTCCTCTTACCCATTATGCCCACACTAATGCTGCTTGCGCATAATGCCCACAATAGTGCCCCTTACCATTATAGTTACACACCTCCCAATGGTACACACTTACCCCCCATGCTACACAGTTACATACTGCCTGCAGAGATCACTGGCAGCATAGCTGTTAAACTACTCAGGGGGGTGTATTTATGTATTGCATTAAGCAGAAACATATAGCTACCATAAGCCCCATACACACTAGAGGAGAATGTAGGGTGACTTTTGCTGTATAGCCAACGCCCCACATGTTCAGCCGATGCTGGTGATGTCACTGAGCGATATCATTTACCAATATCGTTTAGTGTACACTCAATCTCATTGAATAATATCGACGTGCCCCTAGTCATCTAGTCTACATGGGGATTTAGAGTTGACACTTATTTCTGTACATTTTCCCAGGCAGTCCCGCTCGTCGGTAACAGGGAGATAAAGATTTTTAAATGAATTACTAGCGCACCTACCGTGTGCTAGGGACAGCCCGCTGAGTAACGCTCGGTGCAGCTGTCCCCTACAAACATCCCAGCAATTAGCGACTAGGGCTATGTATTAACCCCTGTAGTGGAGTTTTTTTTTTAGGGAGTGCTCCCCACTGGGCAAGTTTTTTTAGGGAGCGCCCCCCCCCCCCAAAAAAAAAACTTGACCTAAACCCCCCCACTACTGTGTCTCCCAAAGCCCAAATTCGCACCTTGGTGTTTGCAGCTTTATGGGGCTCTGGGGGTAATTCAGACTTGATTGCACTGCCACGGCCAGCAGTCAGGTAGACGCCCCCCCCCCCCCCCCACACTATAGTGACATCCCGCTGTGCGGATGGATGTGGACCCTGTGCAAAGACTTCGCGAAAATGACCATAATTCTTCATTACTGGATCACCATCGCATGTTTTTGCACTGGGCACCAGACATTACCAGCTAGGAGTAGCCAGAGACGTAGTCAGCGGCATAACCGGCCTGGAGCCTAGAACACACACCCTCCCCTAAAGTGCTCAGACACACCTGTGGTTTCCATGGCGCTCCCAGCATTAAACGTCCGTTACCACCCACAGACGCAGGGTTCCTGTCAATCACCCTGCGCACGGCTTGTGAATAGACAAAGTAGCAGGACGTAATCGCTGGTCAGCATCGCACACAGACATTGTGGCCAATACGCATTCACAGTTCATCAATATTCGGCTGCTTGCAGTCAGGTCTGTGAGCAGCTGTGTGCAGCGGCGGATCCAGGATAAAATGACAGGGGGGGCACCATGATAAAAGAGGGTTTAGGTGGGGGAGGGGCAGTGTTAGTGGCGCCAGTGTACATGCTAAGAGAGCGGCAGAGAGAGGGTGGGAATGGGATTAAAAATAGGCCCTGGCATTTAAAGTATGCAGGCCCACCATGGCGACAAAAGTGAAGGATGTAGTTGTGTGCGCGCCGGAAAAGGGAGTGTGGCCACTCAACAGGGGGCGTGTCCTTGAGTGTAGTGTACAACACCATATACATCTTCTACACATTATGCTACAAAATACTAGACCCCATTATACTTTCCCCTTACACATGATGCCAAATGGAATGAGCCAAAATTTACATAATGTCAAATGGATTGAGCCAAATTCATAAAATGCCACACGGATTGAGACAAAATTCACATAGTGCCACATGGATTGAGCCAAAATTCACATAATGCCACACGGATTGAGACAAAATTCACATAATGCCACACGGATTGAGCCAGAATTCACATAATGTCACACAGATTAAGCCAAAATTCACAATACGCTTCATAAACAGGGACATTGTGCGCCAAAGGTGCGCATTAAACATTTACACCATAATGTCCATTAAACGTTAAGTTACACGCCATTACGTCCATTATGTATTATGCCAAACACCATAATGCCTATTAAAAATTATGCTACATAAGTGCTGCTTATCTACATGCTCATTGCCAAGGGTTCCATGCTCATTGTCATGTGGGATTACATGCTCATTGCAAAGGGGAATACATGCTTGCGGTAAATGGGGGACAGCCGCCGCCAGGCAGAAGTGATAGCCACTGACAGTGCCAGAGCCTCGCTGTATTCAGAGCACTGCAGGTCCCAGCTATTTGAAAAAATACCCTTTTCACACCAGAAAATGCATTCCCAGGTTGGCCCCTTTTACACCATCCTAGTCCCTGCATTAAACCGGCTATATATTCGGAACCAACTGACCCATTTACATGAGACAAGTATCATATTGAAGAACTTTTGAGTGGGCTTTGAATGATTTTGGTCCAGTGAAACTGGAACGTTTGGCTCCAGAGTAATCTGCCCTCAAAGAACATGAACAGCCATGAAATTACATTTCAAAAATAAAAAAATCAGTTTACATGCAATATCTCTGGAAACAATTGACTGATATGGACCAGCCTGATATCATATTGAAGGCCCAGCGATTTGGAATTGAATGAGATCAACCACAAGCTTCTGTGATGCCAGTTGGGGAACTGGCAGCCGTTGGAACGGGGTGGGGGTCAGAATTGACGGGTACCATATTATCCTATGGGGAAAAAATGTTACAGCTTTGCCAGGCGATATCTCTGGTTCCCTGGGGGCTAGAGACACGGGGGTGGGCTCGTTGGAAAGCCCTGGTCCTCAGCTACAAAATACACGTGCCCCAACCCTGAATCCGCCACTGGCTGTGTGGTAGATCAGGCCACTGTAAAGGGGCCTGCACACGAGGCGATATGAGGGCTATTTCTAAGCGATATCACTAGATCACTTAGAAATTAAGCACGGATCACTGTGTGTATTCCCCCGGCGACGGCTGATGCACGGTCCCGTGTGTCACCTGACTAGATGGATACTGTCGGCATTATATCATTTTTATACAGATCTACATGTATTGTCAGTATTGTAATTGATACCCTTTATGTGCATCTTAGATATTTTTTATAGGTAAACAATTCCCCACAGTATAGCGTATATCCTAATCCCACACAACGGCTGTGCTGTAAATGCCACCTGTCCCAATATACAGACAAGGACCTACAGTATACTTCTTGTTCCCGGCCTTTTTTACCATTAAAATAAAACATAAAAAAAACCACAATTCTCTTTTTAAACAAAAAACTTGTTTCATTATTCAAACATCAGTCAGCACATAAAAAACAAGGTGCACACTATAGGTTACAGAACAATAGGCAGTAAGGTGTTACTGAATTATACATACAAATATTGCTTTGTCCACCAGAGGGCAACATATTGTTACCTTCTCCATGGGCAGTTAGTGTATCTGTATCAGCCAACATAGATCAACACAAATGTGGGCAACCATCCGCCATACTCTGTGAGACGTTATGTGTGCGAAGGGGTGGGGCTAAATATGCAAAGTGTGCATATCTAGCCCTGCCCCCTTGTTGGAGACCCGCATATTGCGTGATTTTCATTACTGTCGGAGACCCGCATATTGAGGGATTTGCATTACTGGAGGCAGGGTTCTCCCGGAGAGGAGACTGTAAAAGTCGGCCACCCTGTTCTAACAGGAGCAGCAGCAGGAGTAGCAGCAGGAGCACCGGGACTCAGAATGCAGAGATTAGGTGGCAGCATCCCTATTAACAATAGCTTCCGCAGACCCCGCGGCGCCCAAACTTACCCAGCACCTCCAAGTAACCGCGGGGTCTGCGGAGCTATTGTTACGCCACTGCAGGACACCACATGTCTGCTCCCCTTGCAAAATAATAACAGAGGATGGGATGCAGTTAAAATGCCAGCGGTCGGGATCCCGGCGTTCAGAATCCCGACGCCGGAATCCCGACCGCCGAAATCCGACACATTGACCCTCCGTGGGTGTCCACGACACCCCTGGAGGGAGAATAAATTAGTGTGCCGAGCGTAGCGAGGCACCGGGCCCGCTGCGTGGCGAGCGCAGCGAGCCCGCAAAGGGGGGCGATCCACGTCCCCCCCTTGTCGGCATTTCGGCTGTCGGGATTCCGGCATCGGGATTCTGAACGCCGGGATCCCGACTGCCGGGATTCAGTACTGAATCTCAGAGGACACCACAGGCTGCGAACAGCAGAAATATATTTCTGATTGACCTGTGTGGCATCTGTGCCTTTGAAGTTTCTTCGGCCTCCGAGTCCAGGTCTGTGCTTGCTGCACTGCCACAGCTCCGAGTCCCCTCTCTCTGCCCTGCTTTCCCACATTGCTGCCACAGCCTGGCTCCACCTCAGTCCTCCACCTGCCGGCTCTTGACTTCCTCCATGGCAGATGCACAAGTGTTCCCCTTCCCTGTCAATCAAAGCCGTCCAGCATCTCACAGGACTGGCTCTGGATACCTCCAGAGGTACACACTCTGATACTGTAGGGCAGTGGTGGCCAACCCGTGGCTCTTGAGCCTCATGCGGCTCTCCCCATTGTAAAGTGCGGCTCCTGCTCCCACTGCTGCCCGCCGCCCACCGTCCGTCCCAGTCCCCCCTGCTGCCAGTTCCCTGAATCCCTTCTCCTTCTGAGGGGAGGAGAGTGCGCATTGCGCATCTCTCCTACCCCTTACTGTGCATCCTTGTGACTGGGCTGTCTGCCAATCAGAGCTTGTGGGCCAACATCCAATCAGGAGCCGGCCAGCGAGCTTTGAATGGTGGACGGCCCAGTCACAGGGAAGTGAGGGGGAAGGAGACGCGCGGTGTGCTGTGCTCACCTCCCTTCGGTGACATGACAGGAGGACTGCAGGGGGACACCAGACTGTCTTCTCCCCACCCGGCAGCAGCAGCAACAATGGTGAGTGCTGCTGCTGGGGAATTTGCACTGTGGGGGCATAGCAGTTTGTGGCACTGTGGGGGCAAAGCAGTTTGTGGCACTGTGGGGGCATAGCAGTTTGTGGCACTGTGGGGGCATAGCAGTTTGTGGCACTGTGGGGGCATACCAGCTTTTTGGCACTGTGGGGGCATACCAGCTTTCTGGCACCGTAGGGGCATTCCCGGCACCGTGTGGTGTATACCTGGCACCGTGGGGGGCATATGTGTATCTGGCACTATTGGGGGCATATGTATATATGGCACTGCACTATTGGAGGCATATTTGTATCACACCCACCCAAGGGGTCAAAATAGACTACACCCCTTTTTTTGGCGCATGCGCCTTCGGTGCATGCATGATGTCGGCTCTTTAGCTTGACTACCGATATTTTTCGGCTCTTTACCTCTGACCGGTTGGCCACCCCTGCTGTAGGGCAAATAAGCTGTCATTACCTCATGCACAGTGCTTGCCACCTGTATGTAGCTGGGCTGGTAAGTTCTGCTGCTTTGGAAGCACAGTGTACACTGACAGTAGTAGCATCATACGCCCCCATTAGTCAGTCACACAGCATATGAGAGGCCAGGCAAGTAGAACCAGAGGCGTAGGGAGGGCGGAGCCACCGGAGCTCATGCTCCGGGCGCAGATTGGTCGACTGGCGCCGCCGGCCCGCCCCCCCTCCGCAAATGATCCCTGCACAAGTAAGTTAAAGTATCACTACTAACGGGCAGCGTGCGCCGGCGCCTGCCTCCTGCCCTGCTCGCCCGGTCCCTGCCGCCAAGCATCACGGACGGTGAGGCCGGGCGGCGGGCTGACACTCCTATGTCCTCTCTCCTTGCTGCTGCTGCTCGGTCCGGCTTCCGGGCAGCGCAGCGTAGTAGCTCTATTGACTCCTCCCAGAGTCACCTGCCTGAGTCTGCTAGAAGTTGTGCTGCTGCCGCCCGTGACGCCAGTGGCGGAACGTCCCGGCTGATGGGTGGCTTAGGGAACGTACTTAATGTGCCGCCAGCCCAGTGCCCCAATCCAACAAGCTCACCACTGTAGTACCTATAGCCGGGTCGTGTCTGCTGCGCTGGATGTTACATTGCAGCACGCCCCGCTCCTCATCTCATCTCTCTCTGCTGCTGCTCAGATGCCGGCTCCAGCGCTGTGTGTTGACGTTACACACAGTGCCGCACGAGCAGTCAGCCATGCAGGATCCTGGCTGTGCTGTGGCTGGCTACTGTGCCGGGCGTCTGCTGTGCTGGATGTTACGCTAGCAGCACACCCCGCTCCTCATCAGAATGGAACTGAGGCTCAACACCAGCAGCTTTTCCCTGATTGGAGACTCACAGCCAAGCTACAGTGCACTGGACTGGGGGGCACACAGCAGTGTGAGTAACCCAAAACCCAGCTCATTCCCATTCTGTCACTGCAGGAAATTAAACAGGGTTGCCAACCCTCCCGGAATGGCCGGCCCCTCGGAAAGGGGGGCAACCCTACATATTAAAGTGGGGGGCACCAACGTTGATCTTGCCTCCGGGTGCCTGGGACGAATTTACGCCACTGCGTGACGCCCTGTCAACCCATTATTCAAGGTGTTATTTTTTTTTTTTTACAGCTAATTGTTATTAATAATGAACATAGTAATAAACTTGGGGTTTGGGGGATTCGTGGGGCACATGGGAGGGGGGGGGGAGAGAGTGAATCTCTCTGGCTTCTGCTGCTGCCCTGCTGTGCTGTATATATTTTTATCTGTATATATATTTATTTATTTACAGCTGTCATCATCTTATATAGCGCAGCAGGTTCCGTCAGTGTCTTATATAGCGCAGCAGATTCCGTTACATCGTCTTATATAGTGCAGCAGATTCCGTTACATCGTCTTATATAGCGCAGCAGATTCCGTTACAGTGTCTTATATAGTGCAGCAGATTCCGTTACATCGTCTTATATAGCGCAGCAGATTCCGTTACAGTGTCTTATATAGCGCAGCAGATTCCGTTACATCGTCTTATATAGTGCAGCAGATTCCGTTACATCGTCTTATATAGCGCAGCAGATTCCGTTACAGTGTCTTATATAGCGCAGCAGATTCCGTTACAGCGTCTTATATAGCGCAGCAGATTCCGTTACAGTGTCTTATATAGTGCAGCAGATTCCATTACAGTGTTTTATATAGTGCAGCATATTACGTTACAGTGTCTTATATAGCACAGCAGATTCCGTTACATCGTCTTATATAGCGCAGCAGATTCCGTTACAGTGTCTTATATAGCGCAGCAGATTCCGTTACAGTGTCTTATATAGCGCAGCAGATTCCGTTACAGTGTCTTACATAGCGCAGCAGATTCCGTTACAGTGTCTTATATAGCGCAGCAGATTCCGTTACAGTGTCTTATATAGCGCGGCAGATTCCGTTTCAGTGCCTTATAACGGAACAGATTATATAGCGCAGCAGATTACGTTACAGTGTCTTATATAGCGCGGCAGATTCCGTTACAGTGTCTTATATAGTGCAGCAGATTCCATTACAGTGTCTTATATAGTGCAGCAGATTCCATTACAGTGTCTTATATAGTGCAGCAGATTCCGTTACAGTGTCTTATATAGCGTGGCAGATTCCGTTACAGTGTCTTATATAGCGCAGCAGATTCCGTTACAGTGTCTTATATAGTGCAGCAGATTCCGTTACAGTGTCTTATATAGCGCAGAAGATTCCGTTACAGTGTCTTATATAGCGCAGCAGATTCCGTTACAGGGTCTTATATAGCGCAGCAGATTCCGTCACAGTGTCTTATATAGCGCAGCAGATTCCGTTACAGCGTCTTATATAGCGCAGAAGATTCCGTTACAGTGTCTTATATAGTGCAGCAGATTCCGTTACAGGGTCTTATATAGCGCAGCAGATTCCGTCACAGTGTCTTATATAGCGCAGCAGATTCCGTTACAGCGTCTTATATAGTGCAGCAGATTCTGTTACAGTGTCTTATATAGTGCAGCAGATTCCGTTACAGGGTCTTATATAGCACAGCAGATTCCGTTACAGCGTCTTATATAGTGCAGCAGATTCTGTTACAGTGTCTTATATAGAACAGCAGATTTCGTTACAGTGTCTTATATATTTCAAATGTAACATGCCAACACATGTTAGCCACTCCCCCAATTAATTCCCGGGGGGGCGCAAAATATGCCCTTGCTCCGGGCACCTACACCGCTGAGTAGAACAGATCCCCTGGTGAGCGCTGCACAGTGCTGAGCAGTAAGTGGAGCAGTTGGTTACTTACTCAGTATCTCCCTGCCCATCTGCTGGGCATACAAGCAGCAGTGAGTAGAAGTTAAGGAACGCATTGCCCAGCATACAGCACATTCTCACAGTGGCAGAGCTCCCCCGCATCTCCTGGTACTGTGGCAGTCCACCCCTGGTGTACTCTTGTGCCCCCAAAGAGATTTTAATTGCAGCCAATGCTGCTCAGAGGAAAACCTCCTTTGCTTGTGGAAGCTGCAGGTCTGTGAGGGGTTAACAGACTCAGCTAGTGTCCTAGTGTCCCAGCTCCCCTGCACATGAGACAGGAAGCTGGGAGGTCAGAGGTGATCCCAGCAGCAGTGTGAGAGAGAGAGAAAGTGTGCAGAGGGGAGAAGAGGTTGTATCCTGAGCCAGGAAGCATGCAGACAGAGATGCTGTGCAGAGAGAAGCACACATCTGAGACCAGGCACTGGGAGCAAGGACCCAGCAGTGAATGACAGCCAGCACTGCTGACCAGAAGAAGGGGTGAGCAGCATGTGAAGGGAGATAGAGCCCTGTAGGAGTGACTGCAGTGACCTACAGCACGGAACTAGGCAGAGAGGGACATTGCAGCCCATCTGGGAGTCACCCAGAGGACCACACAGCACCCAAGACAGGCAGTGGCCAGCCAGGAGCTGGCAACTGCAGCTGATTGTTCAGGTACTGGGGTGTTGGATACCCCCACTAACAGGACTGCCTGTTTGCCTCTGATACAGGAGATTGCCCTAAGGGATGGGAATCTGCCTGCCCCTCTTAGAGAGGATTGTTGATCACTTTTGATATACATAAAAGTAGTGTGCACACTAAGGCCCTTATTCTGATCGGTGCGGATATTCCCGCATTCTTACGGTGCGGTCCGCACGCCACGGTGTTTTGCCGCGTGCGGCCATCGTCCGTAGAAACGCCCACGTGTCCTCCGCATTCGGACGGACTCACTCTTTAAGAACAGGGCGTGTTTACGGACGACATACAAACCATGCGTGTGCGGGAGAAACACTCCGATTCGGCACGGTATTACAGAGTATTACAGAGTATGCTCGGGAATACCGCATCCGAACGGGAGCCAAGCAGTGCTACCGCACGTAAGCGGAGTATTTACGCCAAACAACCCACTATGAAGTATCTTCTGCTATACATCACATGACCCACTTATTCAATTACCTATCCTCATGGATCCTGTGGGTGTTTAGTACGGGTTCCTTGAAGCAGCAATGGTTTCAATTAAAGCACTGACAAGCGTCCTATTAGTGAGTAATGAGTAAAGGAGTAGATTCTATTGGGTTCAGGTGTTAATGGTTGTAGTCATTAGGCGTACGTTCGCCTACCGCATGAACGAGTGGTGTCCGCAAAGCAATAGTACACTTGTGGACACCGCACATTTCTGGCCTTTTTGATCGCGTGCATTCGGAGTGGTTTCCGAATGTACGCCCCCCAACATAAGTGTACTCCCCCGTGTCCGCCCATGTTTCCGCCCCGTTTTGCCCACTTTGAAACTACGCCCATGTGCCATTCCGCATGACGCCCATAATACGCCCATATTTCCCGACTGATTGCGGCCAACAGTTTTGGACGGGATTTTGCCGAACTGGTACGGAGTCTAGGCGTGGCACATGCGCGTTGCGTTCTCCACGCATGCGCAGACGGCGAAAAGACGCGATCCGTAAGAATGCGGTAAAGTCCGCGTCAATCAGAATAAGGGCCATTGTTATGGCCTAATCACCTTGTGAGGATTTCCTTCGCGGGACCGTTATTCAAATTCAGGAACTGTGTTGTTTTGCACCAGGGACTACCGCGCAGTGTATATAGGGTGCATAGCGCCACCTGGCGGACATGTTGTGACGTAATATTATTCTGTCATATTGTTATTGTTGTGATGTCATTTATTGCGTAATTGTTCTCTCGTTAATCTGGTCATTGATTAGTTATAGCTTTAATTACTGATTGATATAAAGTGACTGTTTTGCATAAGTACGTGAGTGTATTGCAGTAACCCATTTACATATCTCCTTTAAATAAATATTTGTTGCTGCTAGCCGTAGTAGCCTTGTCTTTTGTGGGTTCTCCTTGGGTTGTGCCATTCCCTGCCACAGGTTCTCCGGAAAAAGCCGTGAGGAAACACAGAACCGCTGGAGATGCGAAGAACCGCCACTCCACCAGCCCAAGCCAATCCGAACTCGATTGGGGCCATCATCGGAGCGATGACCGAAATGACCAGGATGATCCGTGAGATGCGTCAGGAATGGGCGGAGGATGAAAAGGAAAGACAGCAACGTGAAGGTGGCAGAAGGCATAGACGGCAACAGAATCCCCAATGGAGGTCAGAACGACTACACACTGTGAGAAGGCACGGGAGAAGTAGTCCACCGGCAGTGTTCCAGAACGTGTCAAGAGCATCCGGTGTAACTCAGATGACCAATAGGCCGCGAACCGGCCCAAGAAGGATCACAGGTCGTGTCCTGTGGTTTGATGTGCCACGCGGATATGGATACATTAGACGTGCAGACAACGGGCGTAGCGTCTATGTCCATTACACCGCCATACAGAACAAAGACCCCCAGAATTGCTTCCGGAGCCTGAGCGATGGTGAAACTGTCGAATTTGAATAAACAAGCGGGAAGAAAGGCATCAAGGCCGCCAAAGTGACTGGGCCAAATGGAACACCGGTGCTGCGCAACAGACACGCCCCAGAACAGCATTGGCACTACCCACACCGTAAAGAGCCTCCACCCTACCACCAATATAGCGGAAGCAGAGTTGAACCGAGAGAGGTCAAGCAGGAGAACGAAAGGGTCAACACCAACCCTCCTCGACCAGGACAGATGCCCCGCCCACCAGAACCTGAGACCACAAGTGCAAGCGAGAAACCGGTCATGTGGAGTGAGGCAGTTCACCAGAGGCAGCAAGCAGCGACTAGGCCTCAACTTGCAGAGCCAACAAGAGAGTACGTCCCTAGAATGGATGATGCCGGTTACCGAGCGGCGAACCTAGGGCCAAGAAATGTCAGAATGGCTGAACCGGAGAGAAACTCCAAAATTGTGGTCCATATGGCCGTGACAGAGGCCGTGGAGCCATCAGAAGTGGAACCAGCTATACCGTTGCCTGAACCCAAGGCCAAGATAGAACCAGCAGAGAGAGATGAGAAGGCCGAGACCTGTTTCATCAATGGGAAGCCTGTAATGGACGGCGAGTACACGACCATCTCTGGGGAAGAATTTGCCTTCCAGATACAGCAGGCGATTCTGCGATCCAAGAGGCGAGATCGAGAGGCGAGACGTGCTTAAGTGCCGGTCGTATGCCGTAAGAGTGGGCGCCATCCATGGATGTCGATGAAGCACCTGGACCGCAGAGGGATGGTTGGCCCGGGGAGCCCACATTAGATAGGAAGGTAGTGATACTTGTAGTTGTTACGTAATGTATCATTGTCTGCAATTGTTTCATTTGCCGTTAGAATGTTTATTGAGAGGACTTTGTCCGGGACTTATTGGCTCTGGTTAATTTCCAGCAGGGAGGTGTGTGGCAGTCCACCCCTGGTGTACTCTTGTGCCCCCAAAGAGATTTTAATTGCAGCCAATGCTGCTCAGAGGAAAACCTCCTTTGCTTGTGGAAGCTGCAGGTCTGTGAGGGGTTAACAGACTCAGCTAGTGTCCTAGTGTCCCAGCTCCCCTGCACATGAGACAGGAAGCTGGGAGGTCAGAGGTGATCCCAGCAGCAGTGTGTGAGAGAGAGAAAGTGTGCAGAGGGGAGAAGAGCTTGTATCCTGAGCTAGGAAGCATGCAGACAGAGATGCTGTGCAGAGAGAAGCACACATCTGAGACCAGGCACTGGGAGCAAGGACCCAGCAGTGAATGACAGCCAGCACTGCTGACCAGAAGAAGGGGTGAGCAGCATGTGAAGGGAGATAGAGCCCTGTAGGAGTGACTGCAGAGACCTACAGCACGGAACTAGGCAGAGAGGGACATTGCAGCCCATCTGGGAGTCACCCAGAGAACCACACAGCACCCCAGACAGGCAGTGGCCAGCCAGGAGTCGTGACCAGCAGGAGCTGGCAACTGCAGCTGATTGTTCAGGTACTGGGGTGTTGGATACCCCCACTAACAGGACTGCCTGTTTGCCTCTGATACAGGAGATTGCCCTAAGGGATGGGAATCTGCCTGCCCCTCTTAGAGAGGATTGTTGATCACTTTTGATATACATAAAAGTAGTGTGCACACTAAGTTATGGCCTAATCACCTTGTGAGGATTTCCTTCGCGGGACCGTTATTCAAATTCAGGAACTGTGTTGTTTTGCACCAGGGACTACCGTGCAGTGTATATAGGGTGCATAGCGCCACCTGGCGGACATGTTGTGACGTAATATTATTCTGTCATATTGTTATTGTTGTGATGTAATTTATTGCGTAATCCTTCTCTCGTTAATCTGGTCATTGATTAGTTATAGCTTTAATTACTGAATGATATAAAGTGACTGTTTTGCATAAGTACGTGAGTGTATTGCAGTAACCCATTTACATATCTCCTTTAAATAAATATTTGTTGCTGCTAGCCGTAGTAGCCTTGTCTTTTGTGGGTTCTCCTTGGGTTGTGCCATTCCCTGCCACAGGTTCTCTGGAAAAAGCCGTGAGGAATCCAGAAGCTGCCGCCGTAATCAGCTCCAGATTCAGGTACCATCTTACACCACACCGTTACAGGGGCACTGTCACAGTACTCCCTGGGCTCCCCACTCTGCGGTGTGTAGTGATGGTCAGAGCAGGGCTCTGCTAGGGCCATGGTGAGGGGCAGCAGCAGCTGTCACGGGGCGGAGGCTGTGCTCAACACGTGATGTGCTGCAGTAACACCCACTCAGGAGAGGTGCTGTCACACACAGGGCCGATGGTAGGTGCCCTCCTGCAAACTATATATTTTACGCCCTCCTCCAAACACAGCACACTACATCAATGCAACTCTGCACCTCCCTGCATCACACTCACTACACTACCGCCGCTACCCTGCACACACTACGCTACCACACTACACTGCACCCCACTCCCCGCAAGTAATACTCTACAGCCGCAATGCTACCTTACACACAATATGCTAGCACCGCACCCCACTCCCAGCACACACTGCAGTGTGCAGCACACATTTCTTGGTGATCCATGAGGGTGGCAGGCTGGGCCCGTCGACGTCACCAGCGAAGTTACTGCACAGGCAGGCTTTGGCGATGCTGGCCTTCGCCCGAGTGCACTGGTTAATGCGAATAGATACCATGCACATGGGCATGGCATCTATTCACAGAGAAGCGGGGAAGGAAAGGCAGGCTATTCTCCTCCACAGCACACATTAATATGCATCCCCCCCCCCAGAAGACAGTAACACCCCACCCAGCACACATCACATACTGTACCTAACTGTGTGCTATCGTGGCTGGCTGTAGGGCTGGCTCCTCTTTCCATGCCTTCTAGCTCCTCCAGTGAGGATTGGGCTGGCTCCTCCAGTGAGGATTGCTCTCCAGTCTGTATACTCACAGGGGAGGGGGTGCGATGCTGCTGTTGCCAGCGCAACTCTGTCACACAGTGTGACAGGCGCAGGCAGCGGCTGTGGGCAGTAACACTGCAGATAGGAGCTGTGTGCGGGGATCAGAGGGCGGAGCCGTGAGCCAACACTCACAAGCTCAGCAGAGCACCATGGGAGGAGCTTCGCACGGCCGGGCTTCCGCCGCTATTTTGGATTAGGGCAAAATGCTGGAGCCGCGGCTGCTAACCACTGAAACTGCGGTCACGCTGTCCGCGGCCCAGCCAGGGTGGGAGAGTGGCCTGGCCAGCCCAATTCTAATGTTTTATGGTCCAGCCCACCGAGAAATGTCCCGGTTTCCCGGTGGGCCAATCCACCCATTTAGCAGGATGCAGATTTGTATGTCTACACATTGCGTTTTATCAGGATGCAGCAGGCTTGTGTCTATATCTTCTTAAGTAAGCATCCTGCTAAACAGCTCCTGTTCATCTGCATCCTGCTAAGATGTAATGTGTAGACGCAGCCATAGAATTACATGTGCAGACTCCTTCCTGCCCAGCAGGTCCTTCTAAAAGGGACCTGTCAAAACGCGATGTGTAGACGCAGCCAAACAGGGAGCATGCAGCATGTACATGCAGGGAAAGCGTGTGGCAGGTGGCCCAGCACTGTCCACAGTAATAGCTGTACATGGTGGCAGTACTGACTCCGGTGATGTGACAATATCTGAATAATAGTGGCACACACATTGCCCACCTGCCGATAAGCTGACTCCACCTACTGACAAAGTAGCCACACCCACTGACTGCTCAGGCCAGGGCCGTTTCGAGACAATTTGGGTCCCGGTGCGAAGAGTAAGCGCCAAAGACAGATTTACCGAAAAAGGGTGTGGCATTGCTATAAGGGGTGTGGCCTTGCAGGAAAAGACTATCTTACACCCCCAGACATTGGCCACCACATCCCACTTAATAATGCTAAAGACTCACATGAGCTAAAATTAGAAGTGACAGGCATTTCAGTGATGATTGTAGTATAAAGACAGACAAGTAGAAGTAAATGACCAGTCGTACATGTTTATTTGCATTGACAATTGTACATACGAATGCTGGAATGCTAATGTGTATGTAACAGGAAAATTGTCATGGAGCGATATATGTAACCATGGTTTGCAATAAACTGGTTTTAGCCCCTATGCTTCTTCTTATATCTCACAGCCCTTGTACAGTAGCTCGACTTCCCAGCAGGTGGCAGCATCTTTCACTCTGTGATCTGTCCAGCAGGTGGCAGCACTTGGGTGATCAGCATCCTGCACTCTGTGATCTGTCCAGCAGAGGGCTCTGAGCACACGGGTTACTGGGTCCTTCTTCAGGACATATTTATCCCCAGTTTCAGATATATGGCACAACCTTTGGGAGAACAAAAACATTTGTTCTCACTGCCTGGGATAATTACTCACATTGCCTGGGATAAATACTCACACTGCCAGGGATACTCACACTGCCCGGGATATATACTCACACTGCCCGGAATAAATACTCACACTGCCCGGAATAAATACTCACACTGCCCGGGATAATTACTCACACTGCCCGGGATAATTACTCACACTGCCCGGGATAAATACTCACACTGCCAGGGATAAATACTCACACTGCCCGGGATAATTACTCACACTGCCCGGGATAAATACTCACTGAAGGTGATGTAGGACCAGATGTGCTCCAGACCCAGCAGCAGGAATCCTTCAGATGGGAACCAGATGTATCAGGAGATGGGTCATTGGGAGTGTGATGGATACTTGGGTGACCACCCCGACCAGGCACCACTTCCACCGGCAGAAGGACGCTGAGCAGGACGGTGATAGGAAGAAAGAGTCATTCTAAGGAAATAATAACTCCAGTCACATTGTTGGCATACTGCAATGGGAGCTCTACTCCTCCTTCCTGGGAGCTTTATACTTATGTTACAGAAATCACCCATAGCAACCTCCCAACTCAGCCACTGGGGCATAGAACTGAGAGCACAACAGCATTTGCTGTGCTCTATAAGGAACTGGTAATACATAAATGATAATAATGACTGGGAAATATATATATTGGGATAAAAGGGTTAACAACCATCCTGTGTACAGATAATAAGCCATTCCCATTGCAGTTGATCAGTTTTCTCTGGGCCTTTGGTTGTACAATAAGCGCTGCTAACATCGATGCCACACAACCAATCAGATATCTGCCATGATAAAATCCTCACTGTTTTGTCTGAGAAACATAGCCAGAACCAAGGGCCCGATTCACAGGGGAGCGCTGATGTGCGAATTTGCCTATGGAGCGATTATGGAATGACTGCCCATGTGTACGGGCCACAGCGCGCATGTGTGAGCCCAAACAGTGATAGAAATACAATAGCGCATGGATCTAATCGCACCACCCCCGCAGTCTGACTGACAGGAAGCCGGTGTGAGCAATCAGGTCTGAATCAGGCCCCAAGCCCCTAATTCCCTCAGATCTGCCTATACTCATACATGCATTTATAGCCTCAGGCATATACTGCTGCAATGCCCTCCTGGGGGCCTGATTCAGACCTGCTCATTAGGCTGCGTATATTTGGAGTCTAGCGAGCAGGTTAACGCCGCCCCAGTGAATGCACGCCGCCCGAATGCCCTCTCTGCGCTGCAAGCAGATGTGTGCGCTTACACATTCCCCGCACAGAGCAAGAAACATTAGCTGTCTGCTCACCATCGTATGACTGTTACTCTATTCACAGCATAGAATTACCCCAGCGTCTCCGTGGACACGCCCATGAAACGCCAGGTGTCCGACCTGTATCGCCCCATGCCTGTCAATCAGGGAGCGATTGACACCTGGAGTATAAATATATTGAGGACGGTGCTTGTTGCGGGGACCCGTACATGATCACTGCCCCACCATCGGGGAGCGGCCGGATTCGGACCTGTACAAGCAGGCCTGTATCGGCCCCTGAGTCTCCCAGGAGAGGAATAATACTGCCTGCAGGCGGAACATAATGCAGGAGCCAGGAGCCTGACTATGGGCCTGATTCAGTAAGCCCCATACACATTCCGTGATCCCTGTCAGCACCGATACTGGCAGCTGTGGCGACTTGCTGATGCCGGTGGGGAAGGGAGCGATTGCGGGGGTACATGCAGTACGAGGGAGGGCGTCATTAGCAATGTACGGGAGTGCAGAACATTAGCGATATCGCACGTACACATTAGGCAAGATAGTAAAAGACATCTCTCAGAAGGACCCTTCTATGCTGCACTGCAGGTGGGGCAGATGCAACATGTGCAGAGAGAGTTAAGACCCCCATCCACTAGCGCGAGGTATCACATGCGATACCCCACCAACTCACCAGGCAGCTCTTGGCTGACAGGACTGCAAACTATACAATGTATGTTTTTTTTTTTTAATTCAATAATTGTTATTGAGTTTTTTTTGTTTATGCAATAAAACAACAAATTAAAAAGAAAAACTAACTCAAAACAAAAAGAATAAACAGCAAGGTAGTCATGTCAGCTACATGCTCATAAAAGTTACTGCAATGTACCGTAGGAGTACAAGTATACATATCTCATCCGAGCGTAGTCATACTTATACAGTATCGTAGTACATTATCATATCCACCCGAATGCTCCATTGTATGTACTGTAAGTGATCTACTGTACGTTCACAGAATTGCTATAACACAGACCACGGAGATCTAACAGAATACTCATACTGGAATAAAATGCAAAAATAGAAGAAAAAAAAAGGGAAAAAAATCAAAATAAGTATTCTATACATTGTATGCGGCCCTTTTGCACACCTGTGTATCGTACGTGATCCCAGTCAGGGCTGTGGAATACTATAACTTTTCATGGCAGCTATGATGATCTGTTCCAGCACAGGAACGCGCCTCGGATCGGGACCAGAGGAAAATGAAATGCCATATGGCCACTTTTCATCCCATCCCTCGTTCCGTAAACTCGGAATCAGATGAAAAGTGGCCATATCGCATTAGTGAATTGGGCCTTTAGATTTGGCTGGGGTGTGTTCAAACTGAAATCTAAATGACAGTGTAAGAATAAAGCAGCCAGTATTTACCCTGCACAGAAACAGAATAACTCACCCAAATCCAACTTTGCGGCTCCGACTCTGTGGAACTCACTTCCTTGTACAGTTCTAGCGGCCTCCATGTTAGAGACCTTCGGAAACACGGAAGCATTTCAATAATGTTCTTTTAGTGTCTGAAAAACAGAAGATACAATTCTTAGCTCTGATCTGTGGTATAATAATGAGGGTTTAATCTGGATCTAATTATTATTGGGTTCCCACTGAATCCAGTTCCTTACCTTTCTTTTTGTGGTTTTCTATGATCGGCAGGAAATATTGTGGTGGGAGGGCCGGGTTGGCATCGATAGACATATAGATAGATAGATAGATAGATAGATAGATAGATAGATAGAATCTACCTATATCTTATCTATTTAAAAAAAAATTAATATGAAAATGAAAATCAACATGTAATTTATAGTGCAGTATTCTTATCATCCGTTTCCTATTCTTATCATTAGTTTAGTAATCTATATGTCTATTGAAACTCCTCCTCATCCTCCTCCTCTCTGTCTCCTCCTCCTCATCCTCACTCAGGGATATATCCTTTGCCAGACACAAACGGGTTTCTGGCGCTGTTAACAAATTTAGGATTTGGTCTCTGTATCCTCTTCCTCTTCTCGGGGACCTTGGTCTTCATCTCCTCTGCCTGCTGTCTGGGAACAAGAGCCAGTGCTGCCATAAAGGCACATTTATCTGGGTCTTCCAGCTTAGTACGCTTCACAGCCGGGGGACCCTCAGTTGGCTTTTCACCGAAATTCATGCTGGACATGACTGAACTCCAACCACCAACTGTCACTAGCACAGAGTAATGGCAGTTACTGGACACTAGCACCTGACTGGCCTCTGTGACCTCATTATGACATCACTGCATGCTGCACCAGGGCCAGCAACAGAAATCTCAGGGCCTAGTACACTGATATCTCTGGGGCCCTCCACCGTGCCAATATTCATGCCCTGTAAGCCCATGGATAACTAATAGCTCCTGGGTTAAGGGGCTAGTACATATGGATGTATTGTTCAGGTGTACACAAAGAAACACAGAGGGTGAGATGTACTAAGCCGTGAAAAGTAATAACATGTAGAGTGATAAACCACCAACCAATCAGCCCCAAACTGCCATTTCTCAAACCCAGACTATGATATGGCAGTCAGTAGCTGACTGGCTGGTGCGCTATCACTCTCCATTTTATCACTTTTCCAGCTTAGTACATCTGGCCCAGATAAAAACCACTTGGCCCATATAGTCTGCCCTAAACACATGTACACGCACACGCACACGCGTGAACATAGTATGATTTAGGAGTGTGTTAGGCGACTGGAGTACCCAGAGGAAGCCCACACAAGCACAGGGAGACTATACAAACTCCACACAATTAGGTCCAAGTTACTATATATACGCTGCACTAATGCTGAGCACAGTTGGCCATAAAGCCCTATCTGCACTGTGACAGTAGATTGCTGAGTGAATATTATTTATTCTCATAATGAGACTGAGCGCCAGTGACGCAGCCACTTACCAACACACCCTAATACCGCCCCTATCCTGCAAGTGCCCCACAGCACCCCACTGCCACTTTCCAACACACACTATTACCGCCCCTATCCTGCAGGTGCCACACAGCACCCCACTGCCACTTTCCAACACACACTATTACCGCCCCTATCCTGCAGGTGCCACACAGCACCAAACTGCCACTTTCCACCACATCCTAATACCGCCCCTATCCTGAAAGTGCCCCACAGCGCCACACTGCCACTTTCCAACACACTATTACCGCCCCTATCCTGCAGGTACCCCACAGCACCCCACTGCCACTTTCCAACACACACTATTACCGCCCCTATCCTGCAGGTGCCACACAGCACCAAACTGCCATTTTCCACCACACACTATTACCGCCCCTATCCTGCAGGTGCCACACAGCACCACACTTCCACTTTCCAACACACCCTTATACTGCCTCTATCCTGCAGGTACCCCACAGCACCACACTGCCACTTTCCAACACACACTATTACCGCCCCTATCCTGCAGGTGCCACACAGCACCAAACTGCCACTTTCCAACACACACTATTACCGCCCCTATCCTGCAGGTGCCACACAGCACCAAACTGCCACTTTCCAACACACACTATTACCGCCCCTATCCTGCAGGTGCCACACAGTACCCCACTGGCTCTTTCTCCTGCAGAACCTCTCCCCTTAGGTCAGTGTTTTTCAACCACTGTGCCGTGGCACACTAGTGTGCCTTGAGCTGTTCTCAAGTGTGCCTCCAGATCTAGAGATGCCCAAACTTGTTTACAGCCACCACCAGTTCAAGTGTTATTTATTGGTCCCTTCTTTTCATTTAAAGGGCCAATGTATTTTATTTGTGTTACCTGTGGAGACCAATGTGAGTGTTTTTTATATGGGGGGCAATAGGTTTGTTTTTTTCCTGTGGGGGGCAATGTGTTTTGCCCTGTGGGGACCTCATGGTGTGCCTTGGCAATTTTAAAATCTTATTTAGTGTGCCGCAAGGTAAAAAGGTTGAAAATCACTGCCTTAGGTGCACCAGACCGTCACCACTGTAGGGACAGAGCAGAGAAGGGCAGGTGGGAGGACCCAACATTGTGCGTCACGTGACCTCATTCAGCACAGCACAGGGATCCGCACTGGTGACCAGGGGGGTTACCAGCGGGGAATCAGAGCTATTAACTACCGTGCTACAGTTCCCTTACAGGTGGGCGCACCGAGGGCTGATGCTAGGGTCCTCTTACCCATTATGCCTACAGTAATGCCTTTTATGCAAAATGCCCACACTAATGTTGCTTGCGCATAATACCCACAATAGTGCCCCTTACCATTATAGTTACACACCTCCCAATGGTGCACACTTACCCCCCATGCTACACAGTTACATACTTCCTGCAGAGATCACTGGCAGCATAGCTGGTAAAGTACTTGTGGCAGTCCACCCCTGGTGTACTCTTGTGCCCCCAAAGAGATTTTAATTGCAGCCAATGCTGCTCAGAGGAAAACCTCCTTTGCTTGTTGAAGCTGCAGGTCTGTGAGGGGTTAACAGACTCAGCTAGTGTCCTAGTGTCCCAGCTCCCCTGCACATGAGACAGGAAGCTGTTAGGTCAGAGGTGATCCCAGCAGCAGTGTGAGAGAGAAAGTGTGCAGAGGGGAGAAGAGCTTGTATCCTGAGCCAGGAAGCATGCAGACAGAGATGCTGTGCAGAGAGAAGCACACATCTGAGACCAGGCACTGGGAGCAAGGACCCAGCAGTGAATGACAGCCAGCACTGCTGACCAGAAGAAGGGGTGAGCACCATGTGAAGGGATGACTGCAGAGACCTACAGCACAGAACTAGGCAGAGAGGGACACTGCAACCCATCTGGGAGTCACTCAGAGGACAGCCCCACAGAGCAGCAGAGGCCAAGAGTCATTACCAGCAGGAGCTGGCACCAGAACTAAGGTACCGGGGAGCCCTATACCCCAACAGCAAGCCCGCACCCCAGCAGGGGTACCCCCTGAAGTCCTATCCCCTCCTGACAGCACACATCATTGGAGGTCCACTTTAGTGACTGACATCCTGTACCCTGTTTATTACTGCAGCACGGATAGTTCCAATACCTTACAAGAAGTCACCCTAAAACAGGTGGCTTGCTTGTCCCTCTTGAGAGGATTGTTAACCTTTAATGTTCTACACAAGTTAGTGTGCACACTAAGCTAGGGACTATTCTCTCTTGTGAGGATTTCCGTCGCGGGACCTTTCTCCAAGTGCAGTGACTGTTTTGCACCAGGGACTACAGTTCAGTACACACAGGGTGCATAGCGCCACCTGTCGGTCGGATATTTTGTGATAGTGTTATATATGCAGTATAGTGTCTTAGTGATGTAATATTATTCTCTTTAATGTCTCTTCTCTTTTGTATTTTTATCACCATGATGTCATTCTATTTGCAATCGTTATCTCTTTAATGCCTTAAATTGAACGTTTACATGTTACACCTTTTCTTGATGGTTATATATGTGTAAATGCACTGCAGCAACCGGTACGAGTATCTTTTTTTAAAATAAATCTTTGTTGCTGCTAATTGTAGTAGTGTCACTTCTGTGGGTCCTCCTTGGGTTGTGCCATTCCCTGTCACAGGTTCTTCCAAGAAGAGGCCGTGAAGATCCGAAGCCGGCAAGTCCAGATTCAGGTACCATCTTACACCACACCGTTACAGGGGCACTGTCACACTCAGGGGGGTGTATTTATGTATTGCATTAAGCAGAAACATATAGCTACCATAAGCCCCATACACACTAGATGAGAATGTAGGTTGACTTTTGCTGTATAGCCAACGCCCCACATGTTCAGCCGTTCCTGGTGATGTCACTGAGCGATATCATTTACCAACATCGTTTAGTGTACACTCAATCTCATTGAATAATATCGACGTGCCCCTAGTCATCTAGTCTACATGGGGATTTAGAGTTGGCACTTTTTTCTGTACATTTTCCCAGGCAGTCCCGCTCGTCGGTAACTGGGAGATAACGATTTTTAAATGAATTACTAGCGCACCTACCGTGTGCTAGGGACAGCCCGCTGAGTGATGCTCGGTGCAGCTGTCCCCTTCAAACCCCCCAGCAATTAGCGGCTAGGGCGATGTATTAACCCCTGTAGTGGTGTTTTTTTTAGGGAGTGCTCCCCCCTGGGCAAGTTATTTTAGAGAGCGCTCACCCCCAAAAAATTTCCCAGTGGGGTGCACTCCCTAAAAAACCCCACCACTGTGTCTCCCGGAGCCCAAATTTGCACCAAAGTATTTGCAGCTCTATGGGGCTGTGGGGGTAATTCAGACCTGATTGCACTGCCACCAAAGTGCAGCGGCCAGCAGTCAGGTAGACGCCCCCCCCCCCCCCCCCCCCCCACACTATAGTGAAATCCCGCTGTGCGGATGGATGTGGACCCTGTGTAAAGACTTCGCGAAAATGACCATAATTCTTCATTACTGGCTCACCATCGCATGTTTTTGCACTGGGCACCAGACATTACCAGCTAGGAGTAGCCAGAGACGTAGTCAGCGGCATAACCGGCCTGGAGCCAAGAACACACACCCTCCCCTAAAGTGCTCAGACACACCTGTGGTTTCCATGGCGCTCCCAGCATTAAACGGTCCGTTACCACCCACAGACGCAGGGTTCCTGTCAATCACCCTGCGCACGGCTTGTGAATAGACAAAGTAGCAGGACGTAATCGCTGGTCAGTATCGCACACAGGCCTTGCAGCCAATACGCATTCACAGTTCATCAATTTTCGGCTGCTTGTAATCAGGTCTGTGAGCAGCTGTGTGTAAAGGGGCCTACACACGGGGGGACACGAGGGCTATTTCTACGCCATCTCACTAGATCGCTTAGAAATTAAGCACGGATCACTGTGTGTGTGCCCCCGGCGACGGCTGATGCACGGTTCCGTGTGTTGCCATCACCTGACTAGATAGATACTGCCTGCAGTCACAATCGAGTCATCGCCAGTGTTCTGTGACCACAGAACACTGGCCCGCACGGATCACTCAGCACACATCACGGATCACGGATCACTCAGCACACGTCACGGATCACTCAGCACACGTCACGGATCACTCAGCACACGTCACGGATTACTCAGCACACGTCACGGATCACTCAGCACACGTCACGGATCACTCAGCACACGTCACGGATCACTCAGCACACGTCACGGATCACTCAGCACACATCACGGATCACTCAGCACACATCGCGGATCACTCAGCACACGCCACAGATCACTCAGCACACGCCACGGATCACTCAGCACACATCACGGATCACTCAGCACACATCACTGCTCATCCACATTGTGCGCTGAGCGATCCGTGGTTAATACCGTCGCTCAGAACAGCCTCCCCCATTGCCACGTGTGTATGCCCCTTATCTCACACCTGTGATGTATTTGCAGGTAACTGGATTGACCCCTATTGGTTATATAACTTTTATACAGATCTACATGTATTGTCAGTATTGTAATTGATACCTTTATGTGCATCTTAGATATTTTTTATAGGTAAACAATACCCCACAGTATAGCGTATATCCTAACCCCACAACCGCTGTGCTGTAAATGCCACCTGTCCCAAAATATACAGACAAGGACCTACAGTATACTTCTTGTTTCCGGCCTTTTTTACCATTAAAATTAAATATGAAAAAAAAAAACACAATTATCTTTAAAAAAAACTTGTTTAATTATTCAAACATCAGTCAGCACATAAAAAAACAAGGTGCACACTGTAGGTTACAGAACAATAGGCAGTAAGATGTTACTGAATTATACATACAAATATTGTTTTGTCCACCAGAGGGCAACATATTGTTACCTTCTCCATGGGCAGTTAGTGTATCAGCCAACATAGATCAACACAAATGTGGGCAAACATTCGCCATACTCTGTGAGACGCATGAGTGCGATGATGGGAGACGCATCAGGAATAATTCATAACTGCTGGATTGCGTCTCCAGTAAACAAGTAAAAAAAAAAATGAACATTGGGGCCCATTTATCATCGAGTGATAAAACTCGTTATGAGTGATAAACTTGTTGCATATTATAAAAGGTTCTCCAACCAATCAGCTCCTAATTGTAATTTTACACCTGAGAGTTAGCGTCTGATTGGCTGGCGCAACATTTTATTGTATGCAAAGATTTTTAGCACGCTTTAATGAATAAAGGCCCCCATATATTAGTCCGAGTTGTCCTAGGGAGAAGTCGGACCTGATTTCCCCTGCAGCTCCCCGGGAGAGGGACACACGATTAGGCACTTGATGTGCCAAGTTTTGCATATGATAAATCGCATGGATTTATCATTTGCAGTCCCCGGGGAGCTGCAGGAGGAGGGAGCCTTGAGACTGGCAGGGCGAGGGAGTTGTTGTGGAGAGCCGGGCAGGGCATCAGCACACCCAAGTAAATCACAGGTTCAATTTTATAGACCCGTCCACAGGGGTTCATACCCAGAATGTGGAGAGAATGTGGGGTGCATGCAAATGGTGCAACAAGCGCCAAAGAGGTACAGCACGCCCCATGCCCCATTCCTATCTCCAGGAGTTCATGTGGAGAAAGACATTGGGTGGGGATAACCCATTTCATCGAATCCTGGGAGCACTTACCCTCCTCCCTAAGGATGATTAACTGATTTGTTACTAATTAATGTTTTACTGTGATTCATTGTTCTTAATTAATGTTTTACTTATTATCATTATCGTTATGCTTTTTAAATTATTTAAGTAAATTTACAGTTCTTAGTTAACACATGTCATTATTACTGTCAGCTGTATGATTTTGGAAGTGTGAATGTGTTCCTACAACACCACCACTATCCACGCCACCCTGAAGTGTGGCGAGCCCAGCGAGCCCTGGGAGGGGCGGCGGATTGCATCCTCTGACCTTTTCATACCCCCACTATCCACATCAGCGTGAAGTTGATTTTATAAAGCGTGGCGAGCGCAGCGGACCTTGATAAAGCTGTCCTTTAAGAGACAGCGAAACGCGTTGGTGATAGGACTGGGAACTGCCTTGGACACTTTATTTTCCTGCTCAAACATCTGGACATTTCCCACCATCCATTCTCCCCATTGGAGCACTGCAACCCCTCCAAGTGCCACACACCAACCCCAGAGGACCCTTTGATTGGTTTCACCCACTTGTGGGAACAGGACACCTCCAGCGGCAACTTTGGCAATTATACAAGCACACCGCACTCTGGTGAGGAACTTCCTGGCGACATACCATTCATCCATTTCAAGGGTCACCTCCAGTGGCTTCACAGCTTGGCTTTTGCCTTCATTGGCCCAATTGGATTATAATTGGATTCCATTGTGGGAGTTGGACAGTCCAGAGCAGGTTTATTTTTCACTTGTTTTCTCACCATCCAGGTCCCAGTATTGTTCTTATATTGCTTTTATTGCATTACACATGTTTTATTAATTAAATATATCTATTTTTTAATATCATTTTTGTTTAAATTATTACTGAGCGCAGCACTTGTTCTTTCTTTTTTGCCTTCTTTCAGGGATCTGACTAATCCCTAGTGCAGCTGCTCTTATTGAGTAAACAGCCCTGACATAAGCGCTCTTTACAGAGGATAATTTGTTTTTTTCTCTGTATTTCTTTCCGCGTCTACACATTGCCTTTTAGCAGAATGCATTGAACAGGATCCTATTTAGCAGGATGCAGTTTTGTATGTCTACACATTGCATGTTAGCAGGATGCAGCAGGCTTGTGTCTATATCTTCTTAAGTAAGCATCCTGCTAAACAGCTCCTGTTCGTCTGCATCCTGCTAAGACGTAATGTGTAGACGCAGCCATAGATTTACATGTGCAGACTCCTTCCTGCCAAACTGGTCCTTCTAAAAGGGACCTGTCAAAATGCAATGTGTAGACGCAGCCAAACAGGGAGCATGCAGCATGTACATGCAGGGAAAGCGTGTGGCAGGTGGCCCAGCACTGTCCACAGTAATAGCTGTACAAGGTGGCAGTACTGACTCTCCTGATGTCACAATATCTGAAGAATAGTGGCACACACATTGCCCACCTGCCGATAAACTGACTCCACCTACTGACAAAGTAGCCACACCCACTGACTGCTCAGCCCAGGGCCGTTTCTAGACAATTTGGGTCCCGGTGCGAAGAGTAAGCACCAAAGACAGGTATACCGAAAAAAGGGTGTGGCATTGCTATAAGGGGTGTGGCCTTGCAGGAAAAGACTATCTTACACCCCCAGACAATGGCCACCACATCCCACCTAATAATGCTAAAGAAGTAAAAGGCATTTCAGTGATGATTGTAGTATAAAGACAGACAAGTAGAAGTAATTGACCAGTCATACATGTTTATTTGCATTGACAATTGTGAATACGAATGCTGTAATGCAAATGTGTATGTAACAGGAAAATTGTCATGGAGCAATATATGTAACCATGGTTTGCAATAAACTGGTTTTAGCCCCTATGCTTCTTCTTTTATCTCACAGCCCTTGTACAGTAGCTCGACTTCCCAGCAGGTGGCAGCATCTTTCACTCTGTGATCTGTCCAGCAGGTGGCAGCACCTGGGTTATCAGCATCCTGCACTCTGTGATCTGTCCAGCAGAGGGCTCAGAGCACACGGGTTACTGGGTCCTTCTTCAGGACATATTTATCCATGTTTCAGATATATGGCACAACCTTTGGGAGAACAAAAACATTTGTTCTCACTGCCCATGATAAACACTCAAACTGCCCGGGATAATTACTCACACTGCCCGGGAAAAATACTCACACTGCCCGGGAAAAATACTCATACTGGCCATGGTAAACACTCAAACTGCCCAGGATAAATAATCACACTGCCCAGGATAAATATTCACACTGCTCGTGATAAATACTCACACTGCCCGGGATAAATACTCATACTGCCCGGGATAAATACTCACACTGCCCGTGATAAATACTCACACTGCCCGGGATAAAAACTCACACTGCCCGGCATAAATGCTCCCACTACCCGGGATAAATGCTCCCACTACCCGGGATAATTACTCACACTGCCCGGGAAAAATACTCACACTGCCAGGGATAATTACTCACACTGGCCATGATAAACACTCAAACTGCCCAGGATAAATATTCACACTGCTCGGGATAAATGCTCCCACTACCCAGGACAAATACTCACACTGCCCGGGACAAATACTCACACTGCCCAGGATAAATACACTACCCAGGATAAATACTCACACTGCCCGGGATAAATACTCACACTGCCCGGGATAAATACTCACACTGCCCGGGATAAATACTCACACTGCCCGGGATAAATATTCACACTGCCCGGGATAAATACTTACACTGCCAGGGATAAGTACTCACTCGGCCCGGGATAAATACTCACACTGCCAGGGATAATTACTCACACTGCCCAGGATAAATACACTACCCAGGATAAATACTCACACTGCCCGGGATAAATACTCACACTGCCCGGGATAAATACTCACACTGCCCGGGATAATTACTCACACTGCCCGGGATAAATACTCATACTGCCCGGGATAATTACTCACACTGCCCGGGATAAATACTCACTGAAGGTGATGTAGGACCAGATGTGCTCCAGAACCAGCAGCAGGAATCCTTCAGATGGGAACCAGATGTATTAGGAGATGGGTCATTGGGAGTGTAATGGATACTTGGGTGACCACCCCGACCAGGCACCACTTCTACCGGCAGAAGGAAGCTGAGCAGGACGGTGATAGGAAGAAAGAGTCATTCAAAGGAAATAATAAATCCAGTCACATTGTTGGCATACTGCAATGGGAGCTCTACTCCTCCTTCCTGGGAGCGTTATACTTATGTTACAGAAATCACCTATAGCAACCTCCCAACTCAGCCACTGGGGCATAGAACTGAGAGCACAACAGCATTTGCTGCGCTCTATAAGGAACTGGTAATACATAAATGAAAAATAATGACTGGGAAATATATATTGGGATAGAAGGGTCAACAACCATCCTGTGTACAGATAATAAGCCATTCCCATTGCAGTTGATCAGTTTTCTCTGGGCCTTTGGTTGTACAATAAGCGCTGCTAACATCGATGCCACACAACCAATCAGATATCAGCCATGATAAAATCCTCACTGTTTTGTCTGAGAAACATAGCCAGAACCAAGGGCCCGATTCACAGGGGAGAGCTGATGTGTGAATTTGCCTATGGAGCGATTATGGAATGACTGCCCATGTATACGGGCCACAGCGCGCATGTGTGAGCCCAAACAGTGATAGAAATACAGTAGCGTATGGATCTAATCACACCACCCCCGCAGTCTGACTGACAGGAAGCCGGTGTGAGCAATCAGGTCTGAATCAGGCCCCAAGCCCCTAACTCCCTCAGATCTGCCTATACTCATACATGCATTTATAGCCTCAGGCATATACTACTGCAATGCCCTCCCGGGGGCCTGATTCAGACCTGCTCATTAGGCTGCATATATTTGGAGTCTAGCGAGCAGGTTAACGCCGCCCCAGTGAATGCACGCCGCCCGAATGCCCTCTTTGCGCTGCAAGCAGTTGTGTGCGCTTACACATTCCCCGTACAGAGCAAGAAACATTAGCTGTCTGCTCACCATCGTATGACTGTTACTCTATTCACAGCATAGAATTACCCCAGCGTCTCCGTGGACACGCCCATGAAACGCCAGGTGTCCGACCTGTATCGTCCCCTGCCTGTCAATCAGGGAGTGATTGACACCTGGAGTATAAATATATTGAGGACGGTGCTTGCTGCGGGGACCTGCACATGAGCACTCCCCCACCATTGGGGAGCGGCCGGATTCGGACCTGTACAAGCAGGCCTGTATCAGCCCCTGAGTCTCCCAGGAGAGGAATAATACTGCCTGCAGGCGGAACATAATGCAGGAGCCAGGAGCCTGACTATGGGCCTGATTCAGTAAGCCCCATACACATTCCGTGATCCCTGTCAGCACCGATACTGGCAGCTGTGGTGACTTGCTGATGTCGGTGGGGAAGGGAGCAATTCCGGGGGTACATGCAGTACGAGCGAGGGGGTCATTAACAATGTGCGGGAGTGCAGAACATTAGCGATATCGCATGTACACACTAGGCAAGATAGTAAAAGACATCTCTCAGAAGGGCCCTTCTATGCTGCACTGCAGGTGGGGCAGATGCAACATGTGCAGAGAGAGTTAAGACCCCCATCCACTAGCACGAGGTATCACATGCGATACCCCACCAACTCACCAGGCAGCTCTTGGCTGACAGGACTGCAAACTGCAAAACTGGAAGCCTTAACTTTGTAGCACCTCTCATTATGTTTAAAAATATGGTGTGCAGTCCAGTCCCCCCCTCTTTCCCAGGACTGCAAACTATACATTGGGGGGTATTCAATGCCGCAGCGAGTGGCCGGCGAGGGGGTTAAACAGCGAGGATTGCTGAAAACCAGCGATCCTCGCTGTTTAACCCCCGCGCCGGCCGCTCACTCTATTCAACGTTCTGGGGAAATCCTCGCCGTCACAGGACGGCGAGAATTCCCCAAAACAGCGAGACCCGCGGCTACTGCAGAAAACTTGCAGTTTTTAGCCGTCTCGCTGCTAAATTGATTCCCCCTCGCTCAAAAAACGGAGCGAGGGGAAATTGGCGTATGAGGGGGCTGTGTTGAATACTGACAGGGTGAGTGGTGACAGCGAGCGGGAAGCCCTGCTCGCTGTCACCACTCGCAAATAGCATTGAATACCTGCAAATGTATGTGTTGTTTTTTTTATTAAATAATTGTTATTGAGTTTTTTTTGTTTATGCAATAAAACAACAAATTAAAAAGAAAAACTAATCAAAACAAAAAGAAAAAAACAGCAAGGTAGTCATGACAGCTACATGCACATAAAAGTTACTGCAATGTAGTTTAGGAGTACAAGTATACATATCTCATCCGAGCATAGTCATACTTATACAGTATCGTAGATACATTATCATATCCACCTGAATGGGCCATTCGGGCTGAACACTACAAGCATTAATAGGAGTATGTACTGTAAGTGATCTACTGTACGTTCACAGAATTGCTATAACACAGACCACAGAGATCGAACAGAATACTCATATTGGAATAAAATGCAAAAAAAGAAGAAAAAAAAAAAGGAAAAAAATCGAAATAAGTATTCTATACATTGTATGCGGCCCTTTTGCGCACCTGTGTAACGTACGTGATCCCAGTCAGGGCTGTGGAATACTATAACTTTTCATGGCAGCCATGATGATCTGTTCCAGCACAGGAACGCGCCTCGGGTCGGGACCAGAGGAAAATGAAATGCGATATGGCCACTTTTCATCCCACCCCTCGTTCCGTAAGCTCGGAATCAGATGAAAAGTGGCCATATCGCATTAGTGAATGGGGCCTTTAGATTTGGCTGGGGTGTGTTCAAACTGATGTCTAAATTGCAGTGTAAGAATAAAGCAGCCAGTATTTATCCTGCACAGAAACATAATAACTCACCCAAATCCAACTTTGCGGCTCCGACTCTGTGGAACTCACTTCCTTGTACAGTTCTAGCGGCCTCCATGTTAGAGACCTTCGGAAAAACACGGAAGCATTTCAATAATGTTCTTTTAGTGTCTGAAAAACAGAAGATACAATTCTTAGCTCTGATCTGTAGTATAATAATGAGGGTTTAATCTGGATCTAATTATTATTGGGTTCTTACTGAATCCAGTTCCTTACCTTTCTTTTTGTGGTTTTCTATGATCGGCAGGAAATATTGTGGTGGGAGGGCCGGGTTGGCATCGATAGACATATAGATAGATAGATAGATAGATAGAATCTACCTATATCTTATCTATTTAAAAAAAACTTTATATGAAAATGAAAATCAACATGTAATTTATAGTGCAGTATTCTTATCATCCGGTTCCTATTCTTATCATTAGTTTAGTAATCTATATGTCTATAGAAACTCCTCCTCATCCTCCTCTCTGTCTCCTCCTCCTCATCCTCACTCAGGGATATATCCTTTGCCAGACACAAACGGGTTTCTGGCGCTGTTAACAAATTTAGGATTTGGTCTCCGTATCCTCTTCCTCTTCTCGGGGACCTTGGTCTTCATCTCCTCTGCCTGCTGTCTGGGAACAAGGCCCAGTGCTGTCATAAAGGCACATTTATCTGGGTCTTCCAGCTTAGTACGCTTCACAGCCGGGGGACCCTCACTTGGCTCTTCACCGAAATTCATGCTGGACATGACTGAACTCCAACCACCAACTGTCACTAGCACAGAGTAATGGCAGTTACTGGACACTAGCACCTGACTGGCCTCTGTGACCTCATTATGACATCACTGCATGCTGCACCAGGGCCAGCAACAGAAATCTCAGGGCCTAGTACACTGATATCTCTGGGGCCCTCCACCGTGCCAATATTCATGCCCTGTAAGCCCATGGATAACTAATAGCTCCTGGGTTAAGGGGCTAGTACATATGGATGTATTGTTCAGGTGTACACAAAGAAACACAGAGGGTGAGATGTACTAAGCCGTGAAAAGTGATAACATGGAGAGTGATAAACCAACAACCAATCAGCCCACAACTGCCATTTCTCAAACCCAGACTATGATATGGCAGTCAGTAGCTGACTGGCTGGTGCGCTATCACTCTCCATTTTATCACTTTTCCAGCTTACTACATCTGGCCCAGATAAAAACCACTTGGCCCATATAGTCTGCCCTAAACACATGTACACGCACACGCGTGCACATAGTATGATTTAGGAGTGTGTTAGGCGACTGGAGTACCCAGAAGAAGCCCACACAAGCACAGGGAGACTATACAAACTCCACACAATTAGGTCCAAGTTACTATATATACGCTGCACTAATGCTGAGCACCCGCCCCTATCCTGCAGGTGCCACACAGCACCAAACTGCCACTTTCCACCACACACTATTACCGCCCCTATCCTGCAGGTGCCACACAGCACCAAACTGCCACTTTCCACCACACACTATTACCGCCCCTATCCTGCAGGTGCCACACAGCACCACACTTCCACTTTCCAACACACCCTTATACTGCCTCTATCCTGCAGGTACCCCCCACAGCACCACACTGCCACTTTCCAACACACACTATTACCGCCCCTATCCTGCAGGTGCCACACAGCACCAAACTGCCACTTTCCAACACACACTATTACCGCCCCTATCCTGCAGGTGCCACACAGCACCAAACTGCCACTTTCCAACACACACTATTACCGCCCCTATCCTGCAGGTGCCACACATTACCCCACTGGCTCTTTCTCCTGCAGAACTGCTCCCCTTAGGTGCACCAGACCGTCACCACTGTAGGGACAGAGCAAAGAAGGGCAGGTGGGAGGACCCAACATTGTGCGTCACGTGACCTCATTCAGCACAGCACAGGGATCCGCACTGGTGACCAGGGGGGTTACCAGCGGGGAATCAGAGCTATTAACTACCGTGCTACAGTTCCCTTACAGGTGGGCGCACCGAGGGCTGATGCTAGGGTCCTCTTACCCATTATGCCTACAGTAATGCCTTTTATGCTTGCGCATAATGCCCACAATAGTGCCCCTTACCATTATAGTTACACACCTCCCAATGGTGCACACTTACCCCCCATGCTACACAGTTAAATACTTCCTGCAGAGATCACTGGCAGCATAGCTGTTAAAGTACTCAGGGGGTGTATTTATGTATTGCATTAAGCAGAAACATATAGCTACCATAAGCCCCATACACACTAGATGAGAATGTAGGATGACTTTTGCCATATAGCCAACGCCCCACATGTTCAGCCGTTCCTGGTGATGTCACTGAGCGATATCATTTACCAATATCGTTTAGTGTACACTCAATCTCATTGAATAATATCGACGTGCCCTAGTCATCTAGTGTACATGGGGATTTAGAGTTGACACTTTTTTCGGTACTTGTGACTCTGGGCGCCCGATGTTGAAATTGTATGCCAGTACCCTAAGCATGCGATTTGATGCGATTTGACGCGATTTCCCTTGAAATTCCCTTGAAGAGAAAATCGCTGTTGCATTGTATGCTATTGTATTGCATGCGATGCGATTTGATGCGATTTTAATATGTACAGGCACCCAGATGCCTGTTTCATATGTGAAATGGCCCCCCAGACCCCATTTTTAATTGTATACCCACCCTGATGGCTAAATGACCCCCATTGTTAAAGCCACCCCACTATCAACGCCAACCCGAAGCGTGGCGAGCGCAGCGAGCCCCGCGAGGAGACGTGGATACCTTCACAGCTATACGCGTCCCCTCGCGGGCTTCACAGGTATCCGCGTCCCCTCGCGGGGCTTGCTGCGCTCGCCACGCTTCAGGCTCGGTGGCTCACTGCGCTCGCCACCAGGGCCGTTTTTACAGGGGGACGAGCCGTGCATCTGCCCGGGGCGCCGCACGGCTCGTCCCCGCTTTTTAAATGCTGCCAGGACAGTCTGGGCGCCTGTATGCTGCCTCTGGCTACTGACTGTAGCTGTGTAGAGCAGGGCGCCGGGCAGCGGCTACAAGCCTGCGTGTTTGTTGTTATTACGTGCCCCGCTCGGCGCTCACATAGACACAGCCGCCTGTCACTCAATGACAATGTGTAGACTGACAGGCGGCTGTGACTGGCTGTGAGCGCCGAGCGGCGCACAGGGCGGCGACTTGTCTGGGCGGCTGAAGGAGCGGAGGCGGGCATAGGGGGAGCCTCAGCCGGGGAGACCACTCACAGCAGAGTGGACCCGGCGGTGGAGGCGGAGCTCGGTCACAGTGTCACCGAGCGGTGACTGCCGGGTAGTGCCTCCCCCTTCCTCTGTTAGCCAAGCAGGGGACAGAGGAGGGAGGTACCCGCGCGCTTATGCGCAGGCAGGCTGTCACTGCAGTGCGGAGGGACACAGTCAGCAGCCAGCAGACGGTGACCCACTCCACACGCTGACTAAATATATGTAAGTAACTAATAATTATGATGTCTGTGCTTCTGCTGTGGCCTTGGGGAGAGGGGGTAGGGGAGGGTGAGGGATTTTGTCTTTTCGCCGGCGCCATTTTATATTTAACTGCGCACTTAGTCTGCTGCTGGCTCCTCCACTTCTTGCTCCAGAGTCACTCAGTCTCAGCCTCATGCTCTTTGTCCATTCCCTACCTAACTTTCTGCTGTTTTCTGCACACTGCTGCTTCCTCACCGCAGCCTGGTGCTTTGTTGGTGAGTAAGTTTATGACTATTGTGTTCTCCTGCTGTGGCGTGGGGGGGGGGGGGTACTGTCATTGGTGCCTGGGGCTGGGGGACTAGTCTAAAATGTCTCATTTTGTTTTTCTTAATTCTGATGCTGGCTAGGAGTGGGATTATATAGATAGGACTGGAAGTAGTGTATACCACTGGGGGGGGGGGGGTAGCCAAGGTTGGGGGAGGGGGAGGGATGGTGGGGGTAGGGTGGGTCATGCTGTATCTCACACTGGGGGTAGGGTGGGTTCTGCGTGTCACCCGGGTGGGGGTTGGGGGGGGGGGGGAGGCTTTTTGTTTATATGATCACTGGGGTAGAAGGGGTAGCCCCTTCTGCCTCCCCCCGCAATCATATATACTAAACACCCGCCCCCCCCTCCCCCACTCACCGGGTGACATACAGTACCCACCCTACTACCAGCCCCAGTGACATACAACACCCACCCTGTTACCCCGCCCAAGTGACATGCACTACGGTAGTAAGGGAGTAGTGCATTTCGTTGGGATGCGGTCATCTATTAGAATGAACTTAGGTCTACAGTCATTAGGTCGACCCCACTAGGTCGACTGGCAGGAAGGTCGACCTGACTTAAGGTCGACATGGGCCAAGGTCGACATGACTTAAGGTCGAATTTGCATAAAGGTCGACATGAGGAAGGTCGACTGGTCATAAGGTCGACATGGGTTTTTCACTGTTTTTTGAGCCGACATGTGCCGACAGGCGGTATTTCATGCCCTACCACCCACTAGGGCGTGGTGGGAGAATAAAATAGTGTGCCGAGCGCAGCGAGGCTCCGATTCTCATTGCCAACTGTGTCCATGTCGACTGTGTCGACATTCGGATAAAAAAAGTGAAAAACCCATGTCGACCCTATGACCAGTCGACCTTCCTCATGTCGACCTTTATGCAAATTCGACCTTAAGTCATGTCGACCTTAAGTCAGGTCGACCTTCCTGCCAGTCGACCTAATGACTGTAGACCTAAATGGAGTCTGACGAATGATCCCAACCCATTTCGTTGGGGAGGGGTAGGGCTGGTGCTGTATGTTACTTGGGGGGATGGGGCTAGTGCAGGGTTCGCCAACCCGTCGCTCGCGAGCGACGGGTAGCTCGGCGGGTGTATTGAAGTAGCTCGGCAGCTTCCACTGACCTCCTGCCGCGTAGAGGTTCCTTGCTTGGCGGCAGGAGGTCAGAAAGTGATGTAATGCAGAGTTTGTGGTCCTGACTTTGCGGCAGTGACCTCCTGCAGCGTAGCGGTTCCAACCTCGCTTGGCGGCAGGAGGTCTCAGAGAGAGTGACTCCGTGCCGCGTGACCGCCTGACGTCCCCAGCGCATGAATTCACGCACTTTCCATCGACGCCACAGCCGAGCAGCCCTCACGGTGTGTGGCATGTGTATAATGGAGCATCACGGTGTGTGGCATATGTATAATGGAGCATCACGGTGTGGCATATGTATAATGGTGCCTCACGGTGTGTGGCATATGTATAATGGAGCATCACGGTGTGTGGCATGTGTATAATGGAGCATCACGGTGTGGGGCATATGTATAATGGGCATCACGGTGTGTGGCATATGTATAATGGGCATCACGGTGTGTGGCATATGTATAATGGAGCATCACGGTGTGGCATATGTATAATGGGCATCACGGTGTATGACATATGTGTAATGGGCATCACGGTGTATGACATATGTATAATGGAGCATCACGGTGTGTGGGACATATGTGTAATGGGCATCACGGTGTGGGGCATATGTATAATGGAGCATCACGGTGTGGGGCATATGTATAATGGGCATCACGGTGTATGACATATGTATAATGGAGCATCACGGTGTGTGGGACATATGTGTAATGGGCATCACGGTGTGGCATATGATTAATGGAGCATCACGGTGTGGCATATGTATAATGGAGCATCACGGTGTGGCATATGTATAATGGAGCATCACGGTGTGGGGCATTTGTATAACGGAGTATCCCGTTGTTGGGCATATGTATAATGGGCATTGTGTGTGTGGCATATGTATAATGGAGCATCACGGTGCGGGGCATATTTATAATGGGTATCACGGACTGCACTATTGGGGTCATGTGTATCTGGCACTGCACTATTGAGGGCATATGTGTACCACACCCCCATTTTTCATGGCCGCACCCCATGTGGCTACAGCGGTTAGAGAGCTGACCATGCCCCCATAGCGGAAAAAATGGGGGATGTAGCCTCGCAGGAGTTCCACGGTAGTAGCTGAACCCCAGGGGTGAAATGTAATAGGGTGAGATATTCAGAAAGTGAGAGATTTGGTAAGAAATCTCCAGTTTTTTTTAAACCGGCAATCATTTACTCTGCACAGCCAGTTTGATTTTGAAGTGTAAATGATTACACTTCAAAATCAAACTGGCTGTGCAGAGTAAATGATTGCCGGTTTAAAAAAACCTGGAGATTTCTTACCAAATCTCTCACTTTCTGAATCTCTCATCCTATTACATTTCACCCCAGATGTCTCTTCTCCTCCACCTACAGTGTTGGAAGGTATGTTTGTGACATATTGGACAGTGTGTGCCATATTATGTCTGGGGCATTGCAGTGTGTTTTTTTTTATATTATGCAGATTTTTTAACATTTTTTACTTTAGTAGCTCTTCGGGCGGTTTATTTTGTCGCGAGTAGCTCCCGACCCAAAAAAGGTTGGAGACCACTGGGCTAGTGTATATGATCACTGGGTGTAGAAGAGGTAGAGTGGGAGTGGGACAACTTGTTCCTCATTAGATCGCAGTGTTGTCTGCTCCACTCACCATTTACAATGTCATTGTCACCAGAAATTGCCTTGAAAATGCCCTTTCATCCATCCGTGTGTAGGGACCAAATTGATGCACGGCCTCACACATCACTATCACCCAGCGATTAATATCCAGCATGCTGTATAAATCTGTAATTGCTGATGTCACCAGAGAACACTGGCCCCGACAGATCGCTCAGCACACAGTGCTGACACATCGCTGTGTGCTGAGCGATCTAGCATCTCTCACAACGTTTTAGCATCTCCCTGTGTGTAGGCAAGACTGCTCAGCATGCAGCAATGTGTGCTGAGCAATCTGTCAGGGCCAGTATTCTCCGGTGAGAACATTGGCGCTGACACCTATAAATATAGATTTATACAGCATGCTGGTTATCAATCGCCAGGTGATAGTGATGAGCATCGCTTATGTCCCTGTCAGATTGAATTTTCTTAGAGTTTGACCTTATTTTGAAATATTGCCTTTCATAGTGCAGTGGATATGGCACTTCTCAAGGTATGAGGACATTCTAACGCCCCCACACACTAGAGCACAGGTTGTCAAAGTCAGTCCTCCTGAACCCACAAAGTGCATGCTTTGCATGTCTCCTCACCAAATCAAGTAGATAATTAGCTGCACCTCTGGATATGTTTAAATGTGTAAGTAATGAGTGCACCTGTCGAGTGACCTGGAGAACGTGAACTGTGTGTGGTCCTGAGAATCGACTTTGAGAACCACTGTACTAGAGGATATTGTGAAAGATGTAATTCTGAAAGGGGCTTCTGAGCAAAATCTCTCACAATGGGGGTTATTCTAGTTCATTCTTTCTGACAAAATCCTTCTTAGATGGACAAAACCATGTGCACTGCGGGTGGGGCAGATGTTACTTGTGCAGAGAGAATTAGATTTGGGTGGGGTTTTACTTCAAAGTGAGATCTATATTGCAGTGTAAAATAAAGCAGTCAGTATTTACCCTGCACAGAAACAAAATTACTCACCCAAATCTAATTCTCTCTGCACATGTTACATCTGCCCCCCTGCAGTGCACATGGTTTTGTCCATCTAAGAAGGATTTTGTCAGAAAGAATGAACTAGAATAAGGCCCAATATCGTATAGTGTGTATTTTCAATATCATTGAAGAAGCACCTTTCTACATGCTGTTAATGTTGACTGATATCTGCTGAACATGCAGATCAATTTGACTATATAGCCAGACAACCCACATGTTCAGTGTGTCCCGGTGATGTCACTGAATGATATCATTTACGGATATCGTTCAATGTGTGCAATTAGTATTAGCACCCACGGCCGTGGCTGATATACTTAACTATATTGTCCTTAGCCAGGTCATCTAGTGTTGGTGGGACTTAATTATATATGCTTAAAAATACTCATTCTACATATAGACGATGCTGCAGTAGCATCCATATTAAGGTAAAAAAGTTTAGATGCAGAAGGAGACTGGGTGTTTAAATATAGCATACCTAGGATTTGATTGTGCATAAATAAATGTAGGTGCTTGGCGTCAGGCTCCTTTATGTTTTTGTATTTGTTTTTTTCTCATCTTACCAATACTATAATGTAGCAAATATATTTCTTGTTCTATTATTAGTGAAAAATCAGTGCGGGAGCACCGCCTTGTGGATGAGAATGACACACATGGGTGTTATTATTTCATCTGCCCAGCCTACTAGTGTGTGGGCCTTCAAGTTATATTTTTTAAATGGGGGTGATATTTTCATCTGTGCAGCCTACTGAGTAGTTTTTTTGACAGTTGTCCACTAATTTCATCTGTGCAGCCTACTGTTTTGCTGAGGCATCATCCCTGATCAGCAGACTGCCAAGGCATACCTTGCCAGCACAGTGAGCCCAGCAGAGAGCCCTTGCCAGCACACTGAGCCCAGCAGAGAGCCCTTTTATGGCACATTGAGCCCAGCAGAGATCCCTTTCCAACATAGTGAGCCCAGCAGAGAGCCCTTTCCAACATAGTGAGCCCAGCAGAGAGCCCTTTCCCGGCACTGAAAAGGTAGGGGGCTGTTAAGTGTTAACATTCAAATTTTTCCTAAGGTGGCCAGATTTACTTAGGGGTGTATTCAATATGGCATTCCTTGGGAAGTCCATCATACTCAGTCATTGTTTGACGGTTGTCCACTAATTTCACCTGTGCAGCCTACTGTTTCGCTGAGGCATCATCCCTGATCAGCAGCCACTAAGGAATACCTTGCCAGCATAGTGAGCCCAGCAGAGAGCCCTTTTAAGGCATAGTGAGCCCAGCAGAGAGCCCTTTCCAACATAGTGAGCCCAGCAGAGAGCCCTTTCCCGGCACGGAAAAGGTAGGGGGCTGTTAAGTGTTAACATTCAAATTTTTCCTAAGGTGGCCAGATTTACTTAGGGGTGTATTCAATATGGCATTCCGACTGTTGGGCATTCCATCATACTCCAGTCATTGTTTGACGGTTGTCCACTAATTTCACCTGTGCAGCCTACTGTTTCGCTGAGGCATCATCCCTGATCAGCAGCCACTAAGGAATACCTTGCCAGCACAGTGAGCCCAGCAGAGAGCCCTTTTACGGCATAGTGAGCCCAGCAGAGAGCCCTTTCCAACATAGTGAGCCCAGCAGAGAGCCCTTTCCAACATAGTGAGCCCAGCAGAGAGCCCTTTCCCGGCACGGAAAAGGTAGGGGGCTGTTAAGTGTTAACATTCAAATTTTTCCTAAGGTGGCCAGATTTACTTAGGGGTGTATTCAATATCCACATTGATCCTCATCTTCTACTTTTTAGCCCACTCATGTAGCTTGTTAAGATCATTTTGAAGTACATGCTCAATTCTAAAAAAGTCACAATTGACTGTGATTTTGTAGATATACAGTAAACTTTTTTGAATCATGGCACCCAAGAGTATCTTGTAATTTTTTTATTGACACCCATAGGGCAATTCTTTTTTTTTATTTTTATATATATATATATATATATATATATATATATATATATATATATATATATATATATATATATTTATTAAATTAAGCAAACTGTTTATATGTGAACCTTAAGGTCAGCTTCTTTTGAGGGTTACGATTTTCTTCTGTTCAACCAAATACTGTATGTTATGATTGGAAGTTTATTACACTGACATTTCTGTACATTTTTTATCCTTTACCACCAACTCAGGACACCCCATTCCCTGTAATTGTCCCAAGGCACCCCAGGGTGTAACGGCACACAGATTGGGAACAACTGCACTACACCACATATAACCCATAGTGGCACTGAGGAGCATTTATTAATTAATTTTGTGTGAGATTATATGAGTATAAGTGAGTTTTATGTTAAAAAAAAATTAAAGCCCCCCCACCCCCATGTGGAGAATAGTTATCAACTAATATCCCCTAATGTAGTATAACAAGTGTATTCATTTCAATGTGCATGAGGTTTTATTTTAGAATAGAAACTTCATTGAATTATTTTTTTAGCAGGTGTCAAAATCTTGCAATGGCGCCTAAAAAATCTTCTGGAGCACAAAATCGAAAAAGAAAAATGAAGCAAAAGCTCCAAGACATTCAAAGTGCTAAAGCAATGAGTCAGTTCTTAAAAAAGGAAGATCTGAATAAATCAAAAATGGATCAAATGCAACAACAAAAAGATGAAGATGATGCAGCAGGCATTACTGCGGAACTGCAAGTTCCAATTGAACCCCAAGCCTCAGGCAGCCGATTACCACGTGAAGACATTACTGCAGAAACAGAATTGCAAGGTCCAATTGAACCCCAAGTCTCATGTTTGCAACTACCACATGAAGATGTAGTAGCTATTACTGTGGAACCGGAATTGACAGTGCGAAATGAACCCCAAGTCTCAGGTAGCCAACTACCACACGAAGATGTTGTAGATATTACTGTGGAACCGGAATTGGCAGTGACAGTTGAACCACAAGTCTCAGGTAGCCAAATACCACATGAAGATGTTGTAGATATTACTGTGGAACCAGAATTGGCAGTGACAGTTGAACCACAAGTCTCAGGTAGCCAACTACCACATGAAGATGTTGTAGATATTACTGTGGAACCAGAATTGGCAGTGACAGTTGAAACACAAGTCTCAGGTAGCCAACTACCACATGATGATGATGTAGATATTACTGTGGAACTGGAAGTGACAGTGCCAATTGAACCCCAAGTCTCAGCTAACCAACTACCACATGATGTTGTAGACATTACTGTAGAATCGGAATTGCAAGTGACAGTTGAAGCCCAACCCACATGTAGTCAAGCGGAATTGGTAAATAAATACCAAGATATCTCTGTATGGCCTAAGTCGCTAAACAGCAAGTTACGCGATTACCTTGTAATGGAAGGCCCAAAACCTCTGCCATCTTCAAATTATTGTTATCCGAAGGACAGTAAAAATAGGCACTTTTCATCTTCCTATGGAGACCGCATACTGCCAAATAAAGAAAGAGTGACCAGGCGATGGCTACAATATTCTATTTTGTCTGACAAAGTCTATTGCTTTTGCTGCATGTTGTTCGATCCCAATCCAAAATCTAAACTTGGGAGTGATGGCATTAACAACTGGCAACATATTGGTGATTATTTGAAACTACATGATGGATCTCCAGATCATTTTAAATCTAGTGAAAAGTGGCTTTCTGCATTAAGATGCCTGAAGAGAAATGAAGGCATAGATAGAGACCTGCAAGCTCAAATACAATCGGAGGCCAGTCGTTGGAAGGCTGTAATGGAGAGAATCATGGCAATTGTGGTACATCTCTCAAAAAATAACATGGCATTTCGTGGTGAGTCAAATAAGTTATTCACACCCAATAATGGAAACTTTTTAAGCCAGATAGAGCTGTTTGGTAAATTTGACCCCATAATGATTGAACATTTACGTCGAGTGACCTCAAAAGAGATCCATAATCATTATTGTGGGAATCTCATTCAGAATGAACTTATCAGTTTAATGGGCAATCAAGTGAAAAATGCAATTATTAGTAAGGCAAAAGCGGCAAAATATTTTTCAGTTATTTTAGATTGTACCCCAGAGGTCAGCCATATCGAACAGTTGTCACTGACCATCAGATTTGTGGATATTGCAAGAGAAGAGATCGCTGTGAAAGAACACTTTCTATCTTATCATCCAGCAAACGACACTTCAGGCAAAGGAATTGTTGAAATTCTTTTCCAAGAAATCTCAAATTGTGGTCTTAATATGGAAAATTGCCGTGGCCAGGGGTACGATAATGGTGCCAACATGATTAGAATTAACAAAGGTGTCCAAAAGAGAGTTCTGGATAAATACCCGCAAGCATTTTTTAACCCATGTGGTTGTCACAGCTTAAATCTGGTGGTCAGCGATGCCTCAAAATCATCAGTGAAATCTGTCTTTCTTTTTGGAGTCTTACAGAAACTGTTCAATTTGTTTGCTGCCTCTCCAAAACGATGGAAGATTCAGAAGGAACACATAAAAAATATGTCCTTAAAAAAAGTCTGCGAAACACGATGGGAATGCAGGATTGAAAGCTTGAAAGCAGTCAGGTATCAGATGGTTGAAGTACATGAGGCTCTCTTGGACATGGAAGAAAAGATTGATGATCAAGCATTATCATCAGAGGCCAAATCACTTGCATTACAGTTAGAAGACTTCAGTTTTGTTCTTACTGTTATTATATGGTACGACCTTCTCTTCCAAGTGAACATTGTAAGCAAATCAATGCAGTCTGGGTCTATTGATCTGCCAATTTGCACTAACCTTCTTAACAATTGCATTTCTTTTGTGAAAGAGTACCGAAACTCTGGCTACATCTCTGCCATGATTACTGCAAAAGAAATAGCTTCAGAATTAAAGATTGAGCCAAGTTTAAAGACGTACGCAAGACAAAGAACAAAGAAAAGAATGTTTGACTATGAGGCCCATGATGAGACACCTCAAGATGCAGAGCAATGTTTCAAAGCAACAGTATTTTACCCACTAATTGACAACATGATTACTTCACTTGAAAGGCGTTTCACTCAACTGTCTAAACACAACAAAACATGGAGCTTTCTCTACAACATCAAGATGTTGCCTGAAAAAGAAGTGCTGCTCAAACTGTGCAAGGGCTTGGAGCATATTCTGAACAATAATGGATCTGATATTGATGGATTTCAGTTGTCTAAAGAACTAAGATATATTCAGCCTACTATTGTGAAAAATTCTGTGGCACCTGTAGAAGTCCTGAGGCATATTTGCCAAACAGAGACACAAGGGGTATTTCCAAATGTATGGATCGCACTTAGAATCTTGCTCACTATCCCAATTACAGTTGCTAGTGGTGAAAGAAGCTTTAGCAAACTAAAACTGATAAAGACATATTTGCGATCCACAATGTCTGAGGAGAGGTTATCAGCACTTGCTATATTATCAATTGAGAACGAAATGGTAGAAAAGATAGATTACACTGAAGCCATAAAAGCTTTTGCAGCAGCAAAGTCGAGGAAAGTGGCCTTTGTGTAGGACATTTAACCATTAGGGCTATATTCAATGCAGCCAGCGAGGGGCTTCGGGCCAAAACAAGCAATCCTCGCAACTTAACCCCCTCGCCGACCGCTTGCCCTAATCTATGTTCTGGGGAATCTGACAATGAGGATTCCCCCAAACAGCGAGGTTCGCAACTAATGCAGCAGGCCCACAGCAAATGAGCCATGAGCCTTCACATTTCCCTGAGCTTTTTACAACAAGGTTGAAACGGCAAGTGCGGCCGTGAAAATGGTGAGGCTCGCTGCTATATGCAGTGGTATTGCTGCATTTGCTGCAACCCTCGCCGTTCTGGGGAATCCTCGCCACTCTATGACAACTAGGATTCCCCCAGAATGTAGAATAGGGCTAGAGGCCAACGAGGAATGGTTTTCCGCACTAAAGCCGTCCTTGCTGGAAAAAAAACCCTTGCCGGGCATGCGCCCCTGCATTGAGTGCCAAAGTTGCTGTGAGCTATTTTCAAAATATCCACTAGAAATGCAAGCATCGCTCACAGCGACTGTACTTTTAGTCTTAAAAAGTTTAGTTAAGTACTAGATGATTCGTCGCGCTCTTCACATTGTCGTAAGGGGCTCCACCCTCTTAACATGTCAACTCTTTTATTGTGGGCCCGCTTTATGGCACCATTGGTGGTGTTGATGTTCCCACTGGAGCCGGTGAGGGGCGAGCGGATGTTCGGGGCTGCGGTTCCCTAATTGTTATTTTCCAGCCCCCTGGCAAACCAAAGTTATTTGAAAAGATTTTTAAGGTGCCTGGCCCTACTACTTTGAAGCATAAGGAGAGGCTGGTGTGTATTAAAGGAAATGTTGGAGGGTATGATTTATTGGGGTGTGTGTATGTATGTGTGTGCTTGTATGTATGTGTGTGTGTGTGTGTGTGTGTGTGTGTGTGTGTGTAATATGTATTGTAGGGAGTGTATGTACAATGAAGGACCAATTGCACTATAATAGCGCCACCGATGGGCATGGCCAAAATATAGTTACTTGCTGTTTACCAAAAGGATGACCTACATTAGCATCAGTAGCGAGTTCTAGGTGTTCTGGATTGTTTATGAATGGGGCCCCTACACGTTTGTCTGCGTTAGGTGTCAGCAGAGACGTTTTGTTAAGGACAAGTTTTTCATTACCTTTGCCGGGTATGTCCTAGCTGTATATCTGCCCCATCAAATGTGCCTTTTTAAAGCCTTTGTGTGTCGCCATGCTACTGTGTGTCACTGCTCTTAAGCCTCGTTCCCTGGTGCCCGGCTCCAGGTTCACTCTGTGAGTGTGTATGACTCCGCCCAGCATTATACAAACACTCAGATTGACAGTTCTGGGCTATTATATTAAAGATTACACTCAAAAAAAGAACAGTCGCTGTGAGCGGCGTTGTCATTTTTAACGGATATTTTGATAATCTATCACAGCAACGTTGGCACTCAAAGGGTTAAAGGATTGGCCTTGAAGCATTAGGTTTATAATTTTTAAAATTTGTCTCCCAAAACAAATATCCAGCAACAGTATTTGCAGGGTTTACTTTTCTGTTAACGTGTTTCACCACCTTCCTTTACTTGCCACCAGCTTCCTCTGAGGATCTATATTGATAAATTCTGTTTTATACCGGTGTTGGCTTAAAGGTCACTGGCCAGTGTAATTTATCACGATTGGGTCAAAATTTATATAACGTGTGAATGAAAACATCCTTCCAACTTGCACTGCTTGATTTTATGGTTTTCTAATGCTGTGTAGACACGGGGGCGATAGGGGCTATAATCGCTGGGAATATGGTCGCAGGCGACCATATTGCCAGTGATTGGGAGTGTGCCCCGGCCATAAATCGCCGGGTGCGCGCTCCCGTTTTCTGCCCCATTGTAATCGCTGGTCGCAGGAGCTTGCTCCTGCGACCAGCTAATTACCTCTGCAGCTCCCCCAGCAGAGGTTCGTTTTCAACAGCAACCATGTCTGGTCGCTTGTTGAAAAGGAGACACTGAGCAATATATTGCTAGCAATATATCTCCCCCCCGTGTGTACGCACCTTTTAGAAATATTTTGGAGCTGAGTATCCACCAAAAGCAGCTGCAAAATGGGAAAGGTGACAGACCAGTGCTATCTTTTTTTTTTTTTTTTTTTCTTTTTACATATAATGAGGACTTTATTAAAAAAAAATGCACACTGTACTTATTGAAGGTTCTTAACCTTTTTAAGGTTTTCAAACCTTTGGTTCTTTCCCCCTGTGTGTAAAATACTGTTGCTTTGAAACATTGTTCTTCATCTTGTCTCATCATGGGCCTTATTTGTTCTCTGTCAATTGAATTGCTCAAAACAGGTGTGTAAATTGGCAATCTAACCTTTTTATTAATCATAATAACCTGTAATGTTAAACTAACAGGAAATATGTTCTTTATTTACGCAACAATTTTTTTTGGCATGTATACAAAGAGATTTGTTTGCATCATTTCAAACGATGGGAGCATTCTGAAGGAACACATAGAAATTTGTTTAAAAAAAAATGCTAAACACAATGTGATTGCTGGCAGTCGGTTATCAGATAGTTGAAGTACATGAGGTTCTCTTGGACATGCGCAAGTGATTTGGTCTCTGATGATAATGATGTATCATCAAAAACAGGTTCTTCCATTAAAGTGGAAGACTTCAGTTTTATTCTTACTCTTATTGTATGGTACAACCTTCTCTTCCAAGTGAACATTGTAAGCCACATGTCTTCAACCTGTGGCCCTCCAGAAGCTGTAGAACTACATGTCCCATCATGCCCTGACAGTTTTGGCATGCTCTCATAGGAAAAAATGTGGCAATGCATGTTGGAACATGTAGTTTCACAACATCTGGAGGGCCACAGGTTGAAGACCCATGTTGTAAGCAAATCCATGCTAGTCTGGGTCTATTGATTTGCCAATTTGCAATAACTTTCTTGAAGTATGCATTTGCTTCATGAAAAGAGTATAGAAATTCTGGCTACATATCTGCCATGATTACTGCAAAGAAAATAGCTTCAGCATTAGGGATTGAGCAAAGTTTTAATACGTACAAAAGGCAGAGCATGTTTGACTGTAAGGCCCATGATGATACTCCTCAAGATGAAGAACAATGTTTCAAAGCAACAGTATTTTACCCACTAATTGACAACATGATTACTTCACTTGAAAGGCGTTTTACTCAACTGTCTAAACACAACAAAACATGGAGCTTTCTCTACAACAGTGGTTCCCAACCCTGGTCCTCAAGTACCCCCAACAGTGCACATTTTCCAGGTCACCCAGCAGTCGCACTCATTACTCAGACACATTTTAAAAGATCCACAGGTGGAGCAAATTATAGCACTTGTGATTCTGTATGGAGACCTTGAAAACGTGCACTGTTGGGGGTACTTGAGGAGCAGGGTTGGATTGATAATGTTTAAAGATTGTCTCCTAAACAAAGATCCTGCAACAGTAGTTGCAGTGTTTATTTTTCGAATATGTGTTTCAGCACATTCCTTTAGTTGTCGTTAGCTGCAAATTGGGAAAGGTGATAGACCAGCACTTTGCATTTTCTTTTTAATGAAGTCCTCATTATATGTAAAAAAAAAAAAAAAATATTGAAGGTTCTTAACCCTGTTCAGTTTTTTTACCCTTTGGTTCTTTACCCCAGTGTGTACAATACAGTTGCTTTGAACCTTCTTCATCTTGAGGAATCTCATCCTGGGCCTCTGTCAATTGAATTTGTCAAAACAAGTGTAAAAATTATGTGTTTCTGCACATTCCTTTAGTTGTCCTTAGCTGCAAATTTGGGAAAGGTGATAGACCAGCACTTTGCATATTCTTTTAATGAAGTCCTCATTATATATATAAAAAAAAAAAAAAAAAATGTTATTATTGGAGGTTCTTAACCCTGTTCAGGTTTTTAACCCTTTAGTTCTTTACCCCAGTGTGTACAATACAGTTGCTTTGAACCTTCATCTTAAAGAATCTCATCCTGGGCCTCTGTCAATTGAAATTGTCGAAACAGATGTAAAAGTTGGCAAGCAAACCTTTTTCATATGACTTGTAATGTTAATATAACATAGGAAATATCTTCTTTATTTAAGCATCAATATTTATTTGAATTTATTACAAGAAATGTGGGCCCTCAAAGGGCTTTTTTTTGTCTTTTCTTTGTTTTCTGTTTGTAGTGCCCTAATAAAATGATTATTATTGTGCACTGTGTAAGTGAATGCTCTTGACTTTTTTCTTTTAATTTCAATTGCTTTATTTCAAATATATTTATTAACCCAAAAAGATGCTACAGGAATTCCTTAGAACCTAGCACTGGACCTCTATAATTATCTTAGACCCAGTACTCCCAAACTAGGTCAATTGATATATGGACACATTGGCCCTTATTCAGATCTGATCGCAGTACAAATTTGTTCTCAAAATGGGTAAAACCATGTGCACTGCAGGTGGGGCAGATGTAACCTGTGCAGAGAGAGTTAGATTTGGGTGGGGTGTTGAAACTGAAATCTAACGTGCAGTTAAAAAATAATGCAGCCAGTATTTACCCTGCACAGAAACAAAATAAATAACACAAATCTAACTTTCTCTATACATGTTACATCTGCCCCACCTGCAGTGCACATGGTTTGGCACATTTCCCCCCAAAAATTGTACTGCGATCAGATCAGAATAGGGGCCATTGGGTGAAAATTAATAGGATGAGAGATTCAGAAAGTGAGAGATTTGGTAAGAAATCTCCATTGTTTTTAAAGCGGCAATCATTTACACTGCAAAACCAGTTTGATTTTGCAGTGTAAATGATTGCCGCTATAAAAAAACTAGAGATTTCTTACCAAATCTCTCACTTTCTGAATCTCTCATTTTCACCCATAGTATATGATGGCATCGATATCATACTGTGAAGCATAATGTATCATGGGCATAATGGTATGTGCCTTAAAGTATTGGTGGTATTTTTGAGGAAACATAAATAATTTAAGGGGCATGAATCAGAACATATTTTTTCATATTTTTTACAGACCAATGTCTGTACGAAACTGTCGTGTAAAGTAGTTTTTTTCCGCAAAGCCACACCACCTTCCAAAGTTCACGCCCCTTTCTAAGAGGCCACACCCCTTTTTTAGGGGGGGGGGGGGGGGGCGCAATTTTGAACTTCGCCCTGGGCACCAAATAGTCTAGAAACGGCCCTGCTCGCCACACTATATAAAATCAACTCCACGCTGACGTGGATAGTGGGGGTATGAAAAGGTCGGAGGACGCGTACCGCCGCCCCTCGCGGGCTCGCTTCGCTCGCCACGCTTCGGGTTGGCGTTGATAGTGGGGTGGTCTTAACAATGGGGGGCATTTAGCCATCAGGGTGGGAATACAATTAAAAATGGGGTCTGGGGGGCCATTTCACATATGAAACAGGCATCTGGGTGCCTTCACATATTAAAATCGCGGCAAATCGCATCGCATGCAATCTGATTGTATGCGATGCGATTTGACGCGATTTTTAGGTGCGATGAAGAAAATCGGGCGCCCAGATAAGTCACAAGTACCCTTATTTCTGTACATTTTCCCAGGCAGTCCCGCTCGTCGGTAACTGGGAGATAAAGATTTTTACATGAATTTCTAGCGCACCTACCGTGCACTAGGGACAGCCCGCTGAGTGCCGCTCGGTGCAGCTGTCCTCTTCAAACCTTCCAGCAATTAGCGGCTAGAGCGATGTATTAACCCCTGTAGTGGTGTTTTTTTTTAGGGAGTGCTCCCCACTGGGCAAGTTTTTTTAGGGAGCGCTCACCCCCAAAAAAAAACTTGACCTAAAAACCCCCCACTACTGTGTCTCCCAAAGCCCAAATTCACACCTTGGTGTTTGCAGCTCTATGGGGCTGTGGGGGTAATTCAGACCTGATTGCACTGCCACCAAAGTGCAGCGGCCAGCAGTCAGGTAGACGCCCCCCTCCCACTATAGTGACATCCCGCTGTGCGGATGGATGTGGACCCTGTGCAAAGACTTCGCGAAAATGACCAAAATTCTTCATTACTGGATCAACATCGCATGTTTTTGCACTGGGCACCAGACATTACCAGCTAGGAGTAGCCAGAGACGTAGTCAGCGGCATAACCGGCCTGGAGCCAAGATCACACACCCTCCCCTAAAGTGCTCAGACACACCTGTGGTTTCCATGGCGCTCCCAGCATTAAACGGTCCATTACCACCCACAGTTCCTGTCAATCACCCTGCGCACAGCTTGTGAATAGACAAAGTAGCAGGACGTAATCGCTGGTCAGTATCGCACACAGGCATTGTGGCCAATACGCATTCACAGTTCATCAATATTCGGCTGCTTGTAATCAGGTCTGTGAGCAGCTGTGTGGTAGATCAGGCCACTGTAAAGGGGCCTGCACACGAGGCGATATGAGGGCTATTTCTAAGCGATATCACTAGATCGCTTAGAAATTAAGTTTGGATCACTGTGTGTATTCCCCCGGCGACGGCTGATGCACGGTCCCGTGTGTCACCTGACTAGATGGATACTGTCTGCATTATATCATTTTTATACAGATCTACATGTATTGTCAGTATTGTAATTGATACCCTTTATGTGCATCTTAGATATTTTTTATAGGTAAACAATTCCCCACAGTATAGCGTATATCCTAACCCCACAACCGCTGTGCTGTAAATGCCACCTGTCCCAATATACAGACAAGGGCCTACAGTATACTTCTTGTTCCCGGCCTTTTTTACCATTCAAATAAAATCTAAAACAAAACCACAATTCTCTTTAAAAAAAAACTTGTTTAATTATTCAAACATCAGTCAGCACATAAAAAACAAGGTGCACACTGTAGGTTACAGAACAATAGGCAGTAAGGTGTTACTGAATTATACATACAAATATTGTTTTGTCCACCAGAGGGCAACATATTGTTACCTTCTCCATGGGCAGTTAGTGTATCAGCCAACATAGATCAACACAAATGTGGCCAAACATTCGCCATACTCTGTGAGACGCATGTGTGCGATGATGGGAGACGCATCAGGAATATTTCATAACTGCTGGATTGCGTCTCCAGTAACAAGTGAAAACAATGAACATTGGGGCCATTTATCATCGAGTGATAAAACTCGTTATGAGTGATAAACTTGTTGCGTATGATAAAAGGTTCTCCAACCAATCACCTCCTAATTGTCATTTTTCAAACACCTGAGAGTTAGCGGCTGATGCAACAATTTATTGTACGCAAAGATTTTTATCACTCTTTAATGGATAAAGGCCCCATACATTAGTCCGACTTGTCCTAGGGACAAGTCGGACCTGATTTCCCCTGCAGCTCCCCGGGAGAGGGACACACGATTAGGCACTTGATGTGCCAAGTTTTGCATATGATAAATCGCATGGATTTATCATATGCAGTCCCCGGGGAGCTGCAGGAGGAGGGAGCCTTGAGACTGGCAGGGCGGGGGAGCTGTTGTGGAGAGCCGGGCAGGGCATCAGCAGGCCCAAGTAAATCACAGGTTCAATTTTATAGACTTGTCCACAGGGCTTCATACCCAGAATGTGGAGAGAATGTGGGGTGCATGCAAATGGTGCAACAAGCGCCAAAGAGGTACAGCACGCCCCATGCTCCATTCCTATCTCCAGGAGTTCATGTGGAGAAAGACATTGGGTGGGGATAACCCATTTCATCGAATCCTGGGAGCACTTACCCTCCTCCCTAAGGATGATTAACTGATTTGTTACTAATTAATGTTTTACTGTGATTCATTGTTCTTAATTAATGTTTTACTTATTATCATTATCGTTATGCTTTTTAAATTATTTAAGTAAATTTACAGTTCTTAGTTAACACATGTCGTCATTACTGTGTCAGCTGTATGATTTTGCAAGTGTGAATGTGTTCCTACAACACCACCACTATCCACACCACCCTGAAGTGTGGCGAGCCCAGCGAGCCCCGGGAGGGGCGGCGGATTGCATCCTCTGACCTTTTCATACCCCCACTATCCACGTCGGCGTGAAGTTGATTTTATAAAGTGTGGCGAGCGCATCGAGCCACCGAGCCCGAAGCGTGGCGAGCGCAGCGGACCTTGATAAAGCTGTCCTTTAAGAGACAGCGAAACGCGTTGGTGATAGGACTGGGAACTGCCTTGGACACTTTATTTTCCTGCTCAAACATCTGGACATTTCCCACCATCCATTCTCCCCATTGGAGCACTGCAACCCCTCCAAGTGCCACACACCAACCCCAGAGGACCCTTTGATTGGTTTCACCCACTTGTGGGAACAGGACACCTCCAGCGGCAACTTTGGCAATTATACAAGCACACCGCACTCTGGTGAGGAACTTCCTGGCGACATACCATTCATCCATTTCAAGGGACACCTCCAGTGGCTTCACAGCTTGGCTTTTGCCTTCATTGGCCCAATTGGATTATAATTGGATTCCATTGTGGGAGTTGGACAGTCCAGAGCAGGTTTTTTTTTCACTTGTTTTCTCACCATCCAGGTCCCAGTATTGTTCTTATATTGCTTTTATTGCATTACACATGTTTTATTAATTAAATATATCTATTTTTTATTATAATTTTTGTTAAAATTATTACTGAGCGCAGCACTTGTTCTTTCTTTTTTTGCCTTCTTTCAGGGATCTGACTAATCCCCAGTGCAGCTGCTCTTATTGAGTAAACAGCCCTGACATAAGCGCTCTTTACAGAGGATAATTTATTTTTTTCTCTGTATTTCTTTCCGCGTGTACACATTGCCTTTTAGCAGAATGCATTGAACAGGATCCTATTTAGCAGGATGCAGTTTTGTATGTCTACACATTGCATGTTAGCAGGATGCAGCAGGCTTGTGTCTATATCTTCTTAAGTAAGCATCCTGCTAAACAGCTCCTGTTCGTCTGCATCCTGCTAAGACGTAATGTGTAGACGCAGCCATAGATTTAAATGTGCAGACTCCTTCCTGCCAAACAGGTCCTTCTAAAATGGACCTGTCAAAATGCAATGTGTAGACACAGCCAAACAGGGAGCATGCAGCATGTACATGCAGGGAAAGCGTGTGGCAGGTGGCCCAGCACTGTCCACAGTAATAGCTGTACAAGGTGGCAGTACTGACTCTCGTGATGTCACAATATCTGAAGAATAGTGGCACACACATTGCCCACCTGACGATAAACTGACTCCACCTACTGACAAAGTAGCCACACCCACTGACTGCTCAGCCCAGGGCCGTTTCTAGACAATTTGGGTCCCGGTGCGAAGAGTAAGCACGAAAGACAGGTATACCGAAAAAAGGGTGTGGCATTGCTATAAGGGGTGTGGCCTTGCAGGAAAAGACTATCTTACACCCCCAGACATTGGCCACCACATCCCACTTAATAATGCTAAAGACTCACATGAGCTAAAATTAGAAGTGACAGGCATTTCAGTGATGATTGTAGTATAAAGACAGACAAGTAGAAGTAAATGACCAGTCATACATGTTTATTTGCATTGACAATTGTGCATACGAATGCTGTAATGCTAATGTGTATGTAACAGGAAAATTGTCATGGAGCCATATATGTAACCATGGTTTGCAATAAACTGGTTTTAGCCCCTATGCTTCTTCTTTTATCTCACAGCCCTTGTACAGTAGCTCAACTTCCCAGCAGGTGGCAGCATATTTTACTCTGTGATCTGTCCAGCAGTTGGCAGCACCTGGGTGATCAGCATCCTGCACTCTGTGATCTGTCCAGCAGAGGGCTCTGAGCACATGGGTTACTGGGTCCTTCTTTAGGACATATTTTTCCTTAGTTTCAGATATATGGCACAACCTTTGGGAGAACAAAAACATTTGTTCTCACTGCCCATGATAAACACTCAAACTGCCCGGGATAATTACTCACACTGCCCGGGAAAAATACTCACACTGCCTGGGAAAAATACTCACACTGGCCATGGTAAACACTCAAACTGCCCAGGATAAATAATCACACTGCCCGGGATAAACACTCACACTGCCCGGGATAAATATTCACACTGCTCGTGATAAATACTCACACTGCCCGGGATAAATACTCACACTGCCCGGGATAAATACTCACACTGCCCGGGATAAAAACTCACACTGCCCGGCATAAATGCTCCCACTACCCGGGATAAGTACTCACACTGCCCGGGAAAAATACTCACACTGCCAGGGATAATTACTCACACTGGCCATGATAAACTCTCAAAGTGCCCGGGATAAATATTCACACTGCTCGGGATAAATGCTCCCACTACCCGGGATAATTACTCACACTGCCCGGGAAAAATACTCACACTGCCCGGGATAATTACTCACACTACCCAGGACAAATACTCACACTGCCCGGGACAAATACTCACACTGCCCAGTATAAATACACTACCCAGGATAAATACTCACACTGCCCGGGATAAATACTCACACTGCCCGGGATAAATACTCACACTGCCAGGGATAAGTACTAACACGGCCCGGGATAAATACTCACACTGCCTGGGATAATTACACTGCCCGGGATAATTACTCACACTGCCCGGGATAATTACTCACACTGCCCGGGATAAATACTCACTGAAGGTGATGTAGGACCAGATGTGCTCCAGACCCAGCAGCAGGAATCCTTCAGATGGGAACCAGATGTATCAGGAGATGGGTCATTGGGAGTGTGATGGATACTTGGGTGACCACCCCGACCAGGTACCACTTCCACCGGCAGAAGGAAGCTGAGCAGGACGGAGATAGGAAGAAAGAGTCATTCAAAGGAAATAATAAATCCAGTCACATTGTTGGCATACTGCAATGGGAGCTCTACTCCTCCTCCTTCCTGGGAGCGTTATACTTATGTTACAGAAATCACCCATAGCAACCTCCCAACTCAGCCACTGGGGCATAGAACTGAGAGCACAACAGCATTTGCTGCGCTCTATAAGGAACTGGTAATACATAAATGATAAATAATGACTGGGAAATATATATATTGGGATAAAAGGGTCAACAACCATCCTGTGTACAGATAATAAGCCATTCCCATCGCAGTTGATCCGTTTTCTCTGGGCCTTTGGTTGTACAATAAGCGCTGCTAACATCGATGCCACATAACCAATCAGATATCAGCCATGATAAAATCCTCACTGTTTTGTCTGAGAAACATAGCCAGAACCAAGGGCCCGATTCACAGGGGATCGCTGTTGTGCGAATTTGCATATGGAGCGATTATCAAATGACTGCACATGTGTACGGGCCACAGCGCGCATGTGTGAGCCCAAACAGTGATAGGAATACAGTAGCGTATGGATCTAATCGCACCACCCCCGCAGTCTGACTGACAGGAAGCCGGTGTTTGGTGGTGGTAACCGGACGTTTTCTGCCGGCAACTTTATAGCTGATCAATCAGGTCTGAATCAGACCCCAAGCCCCTAATTCCCTCAGATCTGCCTATACTCATACATGTAATTATAGCCTCAGGCATATACTGCTGCAATGCCCTCCTGGGGGCCTTATTCAGACCTGCTCATTAGGCTGTGTATATTTGGAGTCTAGCGAGCAGGTTAACTCCGCCCCAGTGAATGCACGCCGCCTGAATGCCCTCTCTGCGCTGCAAGCAGTTGTGTGCGCTTACACATTCCCCGCACAGAGCAAGAAACATTAGCTGTCTGCTCACCATCGTATGACTGTTACTCTATTCACAGCAGAAAATTACCCCAGCGTCTCCGTGGACACGCCCATGAAACGCCAGGTGTCCGACCTGTATCGCCCCCTGCCTGTCAATTAGGGAGCGATTGACACCTGGCGTATACAAATCCCTGCACATGATCACTGCCCCACCATCGGAGACTGGCCGGATTTGGACCTGTACACGCAGGCCTGAATCAGCCCCTGAGTCTCCCAGGAGAGGAATAATACTGCTTGCAGGAGGAACATAATGCGGGAGCCAGGAGCCTGACTATGGGCCTGATTCAGTAAGCCCCATACACATTCCGTGATCCCTGTCAGCACTGATACTGTACGGTACTTGCTGATGCCGGTGAGGAAGGGAGCGATTGTGGGGGTACATGCAGTACGAGGGAGGGGGTCATTAGCAATGTGCGGGAGTGCAGAACATTAGCGATATCGCACGTACACACTAGGCGAGATAGTAAAAGACATCTCTCAGAAGGGCCCTTCTATGCTGCACTGCAGGTGGGGCAGATGCAACATGTGCAGAGAGAGTTAAGACCCCCATCCACTAGCACGAGGTATCACATGCGATACCCCACCAACTCACCAGGCAGCTCTTGGCTGACAGGACTGCAATCTGCAAAACTGGAAGCCTTAACTTGGTAGCACCTCTCATTATGTTTAAAAATATGGTGTGCAGTCCAGTCCCCCCCTCTTTCCCAGGACTGCAAACTATACATTGGGGGGTATTCAATGCCGCAGCGAGTGGCCGGCGAGGGGGTTAAACAGCGAGGATTGCTGAAAACCAGCGATCCTCGCTGTTTAACCCCCGCGCCGGCCGCTCACTCTATTCAACGTTCTGGGGAAATCCTCGCCGTCACAGGACGGCGAGAATTCCCCAAAACAGCGAGACCCGCGGCTACTGCAGAAAACTTGCAGTTTTTAGCCACGGGTCTCGCTGCTAAATTGATTCCCCCTCGCTCAAAAAACGGAGCGAGGGGAAATTGGCGTATGAGGGGGCTGTGTTGAATACTGACAGGGTGAGTGGTGACAGCGAGCGGGAAGCCCTGCTCGCTGTCACCACTCGCAAACAGCATTGAATACCTGCAAATGTATGTGTTTTTTTTTTTATTCAATAATTGTTATGGAGTTTTTTTTGTTTATGCAATAAAACAACAAATTAAAAAGAAAAACTAACTCAAAACAAAAAGAAAAAAACAGCAAGGTAGTCATGACAGCTACATGCACATAAAAGTTACTGCAATGTAGTTTAGGAGTACAAGTATACATATCTCATCCAAGCGTAGTCATACTTATACAGTATCGTAGTACATTATCATATCCACCTGAATTGGGCCATTCGGGCTGAACACTACAAGCATTAATAGGAGTATGTACTGTAAGTGATCTACGTTCACAGAATTGCTATAACACAGACCACACAGATGTAACAGAATATTCATATACTGGAATAAAATGCAAAAAAAGAAGAAAAAAAAAAGGGAAAAAATCGAAATAAGTATTCTATACATTGTATGAGGCCCTTTTGCGCACCTGTGTAACGTACGTGATCCCAGTCAGGGCTGCGCAATACTATAACTTTTCATGGCAGCCATGATGATCTGTTCCAGCACAGGAACGCGCCTCGGATCGGAACCAGAGGGAAATGAAATGCGATATGGCCACTTTTCATCCCACCCCTCGTTCCGTAAGCTCGGAATCAGATGAAAAGTGGCCCTATCGCATTAGTGAATGGGGCCTTTAGATTTCACTGGGGTGTGTTCAAACTGATGTCTAAATTGCAGTGTAAGAATAAAGCAGCCAGTATTTACCCTGCACAGAAACAGAATAACTCACCCAAATCCAACTTTGCGGCTCCGACTCTGTGGAACTCACTTCCTTGTACAGTTCTAGCGGCCTCCATGTTAGAGACCTTCGGAAACACGGAAGCATTTCAATAATGTTCTTTTAGTGTCTGAAAAACAGAAGATACAATTCTTAGCTCTGATCTGTAGTATAATAATGAGGGTTTAATCTGGATCTAATTATTATTGGGTTCCCATTGAATCCAGTTCCTTACCTTTCTTTTTGTGGTTTTCTATGATCGGCAGGAAATATTGTGGTGGGAGGGCTGGGTTGGCATCGATAGACATATAGATAGATAGATAGATAGATAGATAGAATCTACCTATATCTTATCTATTTAAAAAAAACTTAATATGAAAAAATGAAAATCAACATGTAATTTATAGTGCAGTATTCTTATCATCCGTTTCCTATTCTTATCATTAGTTTATTAATCTATATGTCTATAGAAACTCCTCCTCATCCTCCTCTCTGTCTCCTCCTCCTCATCCTCACTCAGGGATATATCCTTTGCCAGAGACAAACGGGTTTCTGGCGCTGTTAACAAATTTAGGATTTGGTCTCCGTATCCTCTTCCTCTTCTCGGGGACCTTGGTCTTCATCTCCTCTGCCTGCTGTCTGGGAACAAGGCCCAGTGCTGCCACAAAAGCACATTTATCTGGGTCTTCCAGCTTAGTACGCTTCACAGCCGGGGGACCCTCACTTGGCTCTTCACCGAAATTCATGCTGGACATGACTGAACTCCAACCACCAACTGTCACTAGCACAGAGTAATGGCAGTTACTGGTCACTAGCACCTGGCTGGCCTCTGTGACCTCATTATGACATCACTGCATGCTGCACCAGGGCCAGCAACAGAAATCTCAGGGCCTAGTACACTGATATCTCTGGGGCCCTCCACCGTGCCAATATTCATGCCCTGTAAGCCCATGGATAACTAATAGCTCCTGGGTTAAGGGGCTAGTACATATGGATGTATTATTCAGGTGTACACAAAGAAACACAGAGGGTGAGATGTACTAAGCCGTGAAAAGTGATAACATGGAGAGTGATAAACCACCAACCAATCAGCCCCCAACTGCCATTTCTCAAACCCAGACTATGATATGGCAGTCAGTAGCTGAATGGATGGTGTGCTATCACTCTCCATGTTATCACTTTTCAAGCTTATTACATCTGGCCCAGATTAAACCACTTGGCCCATATAGTCTGCCCTAAACACATGTACACACACACGCGTGAACATAGTATGATTTAGGAGTGTGTTAGGCGACTGGAGTACCCATAGGAAGCCCACACAAGCACAGGGAGACTATACAAACTGCACACAATTAGGTCCAAGTTACTGTATATACGCTGCACTAATGCTGAGCACAGTGGGCCATAAAGCACTATCTGCACTGTGACAGTAGATTGCTGAGTGATTATTATTTATTCTCATAATGAAACTGAGCTCCAGTGATGCAGCCACTTACCAACAAACCCTAATACCGCCCCTATCCTGCAAGTGCCACACAGCACCAAACTGCCACTTTCCAACACACACTATTACCGCCCCTATCCTGCAGGTGCCACACAGACACAGCACCAAACTGCCACTTTCCAACACACACTATTACGCCCCTATCCTGCAGGTGCCACACAGCACCACACTGCCACTTTCCAACACACACTATTACCGCCCCTATCCTGCAGGTGCCACACAGTACCCCACTGGCTATTTCTCCTGCAGAACCGCTCCCCTTAGGTGCACCAGTCCGTCACCACTGTAGGGACAGAGCAGAGAAGGGCAGGTGGGAGGACCCAACGTTGTGCGTCACGTGACCTCATTCAGTACAGCACAGGGATCCACACTGGTGACCAGGGGGGTTACCAGCGGGGAATCAGACCTATTAACTACCGTGCTACAGTTCCCTTACAGGTGGGCGCACCGAGGGCTGATGCTAGGGTCCTCTTACCCATTATGCCTACAGTAATGCCTTTTATGCAAAATGCCCACACTAATGCTGCTTGCGCATAATGCCCACAATAGTGCCCCTTACCATTATAGTTACACACCTCCCAATGGTGCACACTTACCCCCCATGCTACACAGTTAAATACTTCCTGCAGAGATCACTGGCAGCATAGCTATTAAAGTACTCGGCGGGGTGTATTTATGTATTGCATTAAGCAGAAACATATAGCTACCATAAGCCCCATACACACTAGACGAGAATGTAGGATGACTTTTGTTGTATAGCCGATGCCCCACATGTTCAGCCGTTCCTGGTAATGTCACTGAGCGATATCATTTACCAATATCGTTTAGTGTACACTCAATCTCATTGAATAATATCAACGTGCCCCTAGTCATCTAGTGTACATGGGGATTTAGAGTTGGCACTTTTTTCGGTACATTTTCCCAGGCAGTCCCACTCGTCGGTAACTGGGAGATCAAGATTCTTTAAATGAATTACTAGCGCACCTACTGTGTGCTAGGGACAGCCCGCTGAGTAACGCTCGGTGCAGCTGTCCCCTTCAAGCATCCCAGCAATTAGCGGCTAGGGCGATGTATTAACCCCTGTAGTGGTGTTTTTTTTAGGGAGTGCTCCCCACTGGGCAAGTTTTTTTAGGGAGCGCTCCCCCCAAAAAACTTGACCTAAAAACCCCCCACTACTGTGTCTCCCAAAGCCCAAATTCGCACCAAAGTATTTGCAGCTCTATGGGGCTGTGGGGGTAATTCAGACCTGATTGCACTGCCACCAAAGTGCAGTGGCCAGCAGTCAGGTAGACGCCCCCCCCGCTATAGTGACATCCCGCTGTGCGGATGGATGTGGACCCTGTGCAAAGACTTCGCGAAAATGACCATAATTCTTCATTACTGGATTACCATCGCATGTTTTTGCACTGGGCACCAGACATTACCAGCTAGGAGTAGCCAGAGACGTAGTCAGCGGCATAACCGGCATGGAGCCAAGAACACACACCCTCCCCTATCGTGCTCAGACACACCTGTGGTTTCCATTGTGCTCCCAGCATTAAACGGTCCGTTACCACCCACAGACGCAGGGTTCCTGTCAATCACCCTGCGCACAGCTTGTGAATAGACAAAGTAGCAGGACGTAATCGCTGGTCAGTATCGCACACAGGCATTGCGGCCAATACGCATTCACAGTTCATCAATAATCGTCTGCTTGTAATTAGGTCTGTGAGCAGCTGTGTGCAGCGGCGGATCCAGGATAAAATGACAGGGGGGGCACCATGATAAAAGAGGGTTTAGGTGGGGGAGGGGCAGTGTTAGTGGCGCCAGTGTACATGCTAAGAGAGCGGCAGAGAGAGGGTGGGAATGGGATTAAAAATAGGCCCTGGCATTTAAAGTACGCAGACCCACCATGGCGACAAAAGTTAAGGATGTAGTTGTGTGCGCGCCGAAGGCGCGCTCCGGAAAAGGGAGTATGGCCACTCAACAGGGGGCGTGTCCTTGAGTGTAGTGTACCACACCATATACATCTTCTACACATTATGCTACAAAATACTAGACCCCATTATACTTTCCCCTTACACATGATGCCAAATGGAATGAGCCAAAATTCACATAATGTCAAATGGATTGAGACAAAATTCACATAATGCCACACGGATTAAGCCAAAATTTACAATATGCTTCATAAACAGGGACATTGTCCACCAAAGGCGCGCATTAAACATTTACACCATAATGTCAATTACACGTTAAGTTACACGCCATTATGTCCATTATGTATTATGCCAAACACCATAATGCCTATTAAAAATTATGCTACATAAGTGCTGCTTATCTCATGCTCATTGCCAAGGGTTCCATGCTCATTGCCAGAGGTTCCATGCTCGTTGCCATGTGGGATTACATGCTCATTGCCAAGGGGAATACATGCTCGCGGTAAATGGGGGACAGCCTCCGCCATGCAGAAGTGATAGCCACTGACAGTGGCAGACCCTCGCTGTATTCAGAGCACTGCAGGTCCCAGCTATTTGAAATAATACCCATTTCACACCAGAAAATGCATTCCCAGGTTTGCCCCTTTTACACCATCCTAGTCCCTGCATTTAACCGGCTATATATTCGGAACCAACTGACCCATTTACATGAGACAAGTATCATATTGAAGAACTTTTGAGTGGACTTTGAATGATTTTGGTCCAGTGAAACTGGAACGTTTGGCTCCAGAGTAATCTGCCCTCAAAGAACATGAACAGCCATGAAATTACATTTAAAAAATAAAAAAATCGGTTTACATGCAATATCTCTGGAACCAAAGGCCAGCGATTTGGAATTGAATGAGATCAACCAAAAGCTTCTGTGATGCCAGTTGGGGAACTGGCAGCCGTCGGAACGGGGTGGGGGTCAGAATTGACGGGTACCATATTATCCTATGGGGAAAAAAATGTTACAGCTTTGCCAGGCGATATCTCTGGTTCCCAGGGGGCTAGAGACACGGGGGCGGGCTCGTTGGAAAGCCCTGGTCCTCAGCTACAAAATGAAATGACAGGGCGGGGGCACGTGCCCGGGTGCCTTCCCCCCCTGAATCCGCCACTGGCTGTGTGGTAGATCATTTCACTGTAAAGGGGCCTGCACACTAGGCGATATGAGGGCTATTTCTAAGCGATATCACTAGATCGCTTAGAAATTAAGCACGGATCACTGTGTGTATTCCCCCAGCGACGGCTGATGCACGGTCCTGTGTGTCACCTGACTAGATGGATACTGTCTGCATTATATCATTTTTATACAGATCTGCATGTATTGTCAGTATTATAATTGATACCCTTTATGTGCATCTTAGATATTTTTATAGGTAAACAATACCCCACAGTATAGCGTATATCCTAATCCCACACAACGGCTGTGCTGTAAATGCCACCTGTCCCAATATACAGACAAGGACCTACAGTATACTTCTTGTTCCCGGCCTTTTTTACCATTAAAATAAAACATTAAAAACCCCCCACAATTCTCTTTTTAAACAAAAAACTTGTTTAATTATTCAAACATCAGTCAGCACATAAAAAACAAGGTGCACACTGTAGGTTACAGAACAATAGGCAGTAAGGTGTTACTGAATTATACATGCAAATATTGTTTTGTCCACCGGAGGGCAACATATTGTTACCTTCTCCATGGGCAGTTAGTGTATCTGTATCAGCCAACATACTGTAGATTAACACAAATGTGGCCAAACATTCGCCATACTCTGTGAGACGTCATGGGTGCGAAGGGGTGGGGCTAAATATGCAAGCCCTGCCCCCTTGTTGGAGACCCGCATATTGCTTGATTTTCATTACTGTCGGAGACCCGCATATTGAGGGATTTGCATTACTGGAGGCAGGGTTCTCCTGGACAGGAGACTGTAAAAGACGGCCACCCTGTTCTAACAGGAGCAGCAGCAGGAGTAGCAGCAGGAGCACCGGGACTCAGAACGCAGAGATTAGGTGGCAGCATCCCTATTAACAATAGCTTCCGCAGACCCCGCGGCACCCAAACTAACCTAGCACCTCCAAGTAACCGCGGGGTCTGCGGAGCTATTGTTACGCCACGACACCCCTGGAGGGAGAATAAATGAGTGTGCCGAGCGTAGCGAGGCCCCGGGCCCGCTGCGTGGCGAGCGCAGCGAGCCCGCAAGGGGGGGGGGGGGGGGGGCGATCCACGTCCCCCCCTTGTCGGCATTTCGGCTGTCGGGATTCCGGCGTCGGGATTCTGAACGCCGGGATCCCGACCGCCGGGATTCAGTACTGAATCCCAGAGGACACCACAGGCTGCGAACAGCAGAAATATATTTCTGATTGACCTGTGTGGCATCTGTGCCTTTGAAGTTTCTTCGGCCTCCGAGTCCAGGTCTGTGCTTGCTGCACTGCCACAGCTCCGAGTCCCCTCTCTCTGCCCTGCTTTCCCATACCGCTGCCACAGCCTGGCTCCACCTCAGTCCTCCACCTGCCGGCTCTTGACTTCCTCCATGGCAGATGCACAAGTGTTCCCCTTCCCTGTCAATCAAAGCCGCCCAGCATCTCACAGGACTGGCTCTGGATACCTCCAGAGGTACACACTCTGATACTGTAGGGCAAATAAGCTGTCATTACCTCATGCGCAGTGCTTGCCACCTGTATGTAGCTGGGCTGGTAAGTTCTGCTGCTTTGGAAGCACAGTGTACACTGACAGTAGTAGCATCATACGCCTCCATTAGTCAGTCACACAGCATATGAGAGGCCAGGCAAGTAGAACAGATCCCCTGGTGAGCGCTGCACAGTGCTGAGCCGTAAGTGGAGCAGTTGGTTACTTACTCAGTATCTCCCTGCCCATCTGCTGGGCATACAAGCAGCAGTGAGTAGAAGTTGAGGAACACATTGCCCAGCATACAGCACATTCTCACAGTGGCAGAGCTCCCCCGCATCTCCTGGTACTCACTGGGCTCCCCACTCTACGGTGTGTAGTGATGGTCAGAGCAGGGCTCTGCTAGGGCCATGGTGAGGGGCAGCAGCAGCTGTCACGGGGCGGAGGCTGTGATCAACACGTGATGTGCTGCAGTAACACCCACTCAGGAGAGGTGCTGTCAGACACAGGGCCGATGGTAGGTGCCCTCCTGCAAACTATATATTTTAGGCCCTCCTACAAACACAGCACACTACATCAGTGCAACCCTGCACCTCCCTGCATCACACTTACTACACTACCGCCGCTACCCTACACACACTACGCTACCACGCTACACTGCACCCCACTCCCCGCAAGTAATACTCTACAGCCGCAACGCTACCTTACACACAATATGCTAGCACCGCACCCCACTCCCAGCACACACTGCAGTGTGCAGCACACATTTCTTGGTGATCCATGAGGGTGGCAGGCTGGGCCCGTCGACGTCACCAGCGAAGTTACTGCACAGGCAGGCTGTGGCGATGCTGACCTTCGCCCGAGTGCACTGGTTAATGCGAATAGATACCATGCACATGGGCATGGTATCTATTCACAGAGAAGCGGGGAAGGAAAGGCAGGCTATTCTCCTCCCCAGCACACATTAATATGCATCCCCCCCCCCCAGAAGACATTAACACCCCACCCAGCACACATCACATACTGTACCTAACTGTGTGCTATTGTGGCTGGCTGTAGGGCTGGCTCCTCTTTCCATGGCTTCTAGCTCCTCCAGTGAGGATTGGGCTGGCTCCTCCAGTGAGGATTGCTCTCCAGTCTGTATACTCACAGGGGAGGGAGGGGGTGCGATGCTGCTGTTGCCAGCGCCGCTCTGTCACACAGTGTGACAGGCGCAGGCAGCGGCTGTGGGCAGTAACACTGCAGATAGGAGCTGTGTGTGGGGATCAGAGGGCGGAGCCGTGAGCCAACACTCACAAGCTCCGCAGAGCACCATGGGAGGAGCTTCGCACGGCCGGGCTTCCGCAGCAGCCCGGCCGCCGCTATTTTGGATTAGGGCAAAATGCTGGAGCCGCGGCTGCTAACCACTGAAACTGCGGTCACGCTGTCCGCGGCCCAGCCAGGGTGGGAGAGTGGCCTGGCCAGCCCAATTCTAATGTTTTATGGTCCAGCCCACCGAGAAATGTCCCGGTTTCCCGGTGGGCCAATCCACCCCTGTTTAGCAGGATGCAGATTTGTATGTCTACACATTGCGTTTTATCAGGATGCAGCAGGCTTGTGTATATATCTTCTTAAGTAAGCATCCTGCTAAACAGCTCCTGTTCATCTGCATCCTGCTAAGATGTAATGAATTACATGTGCAGACTCCTTCCTGCCCAACAGGTCCTTCTAAAAGGGACCTGTCAAAACGAGATGTGTAGACGCAGCCAAACAGGGAGCATGCAGCACGTACATGCAGGGAAAGCGTGTGACGGGTGGCCCAGCACTGTCCACAGTAACAGCTGTACATGGTGGCAGTACTGACTCCGGTGATGTGACAATATCTGAAGAATAGTGGCACACACATTGCCCACCTGCCGATAAGCTGACTCCACCTACTGACAAAGTAGCCACACCCACTGACTGCTCAGCCCAGGGCTGTTTCGAGACAATTTGGGTTCCGGTGCGAAGAGTAAGCGCCAAAGACAGATTTACCGAAAAAGGGTGTGGCATTGCTATAAGGGGTGTGGCCTTGCAGGAAAAGACTATCTTACACCCCCAGACATTGGCCACCACATCTGACTTAATAATGCTAAAGACTCACATGAGCTAAAATTAGAAGTGACAGGCATTTCAGTGATGATTGTAGTATAAAGACAGACAAGTAGAAGTAAATGACCAGTCATACATGTTTATTTGCATTGACAATTGTACATACAAATGCTGGAATGCTAATGTGTATGTAACAGGAAAATTGTCATGGAGCGATATATGTAACCATGGTTTGCAATAAACTGGTTTTAGCCCCTATGCTTCTTCTTTTATCTCACAGCCCTTGTACAGTAGCTCGACTTCCCAGCAGGTGGCAGCATCTTTCACTCTGTGATCTGTCCAGCAGGTGGCAGCACCTGGGATATCAGCATCCTGCACTCTGTGATCTGTCCAGCAGAGGGCTCTGAGCACACGGGTTACTGGGTCCTTCTTCAGGACATATTTATCCATGTTTCAGATATATGTCACAACCTTTGGGAGAACAAAAACATTTGTTCTCACCTCCTGGGATAAACACACTGCCCGGGATAAACACACACACTGCCTGGGATAAACACTCACACTGCCAGGGAAAAATACTCACACTGCCCGGGATAAACACTCCCACTGCCTGGGATAAATAATCACACTGCCCGGGATAAATACTTACACTGCCCGGGATAAATACTCACACTGCCCGGGATAAACAGTCAAACTGCCCAGGATAAATACTCACACTGCCAGGGATAATTACTCACACTTCCCGGGATAATTACTAGCACTGCCCGGGATAATTACTCACACTGCCCAGGATAATTACTCACACTACTAGGTATAATTACTCACACTGCCCGGGATAAATACTCACACTGCCAGGGTTAAATATTCACACTGCCAGGGATAAATACTCACACTGCCAGGGATAAATACTCACACTGCCAGGAATAAATACACTGCCAGGGATAAATACTCACACTGCACGGGATAAATACTCACACTGCACGGGATAAATACTCACACTGCCCGGGATAAATACTCACACTGCACGGGATAAATACTCACACTGCACGGGATAAATACTCACACTGCCCGGGATAAATACTCACACTGCCAGGGATAAATACTCACACTGCCAGGGATAAATACTCACACTGCCCGGTATAATTACTCACACTACCCGGTATAATTACTCACACTACCCGGGATAAATACTCACATTGCCAGGGATAATTACTCACACTGCCCGTGATAAATACTCACACTGCCCGGGATAAATACTCACACTGCCCGGGATAAATACTCACACTGCCAGGGATAAATACTCACACTGCCAGGGATAAATACTCACACTGCCTGGGATAAATACTCACACTACCCGGAATAAATACTCACACTGCCCGGGATAAATACTCACACTGCCCGGGATAATTACTCACACTGCCTGGGATAATTACTCACACTGCCCGGGATAAATACTCACTGAAGGTGATGTAGGACCAGATGTGCTCCAGACCCAGCAGCAGGAATCCTTCAGATGGGAACCAGATGTATCAGGAGATGGGTCATTAGGAGTGTGATGGATACTTGGGTGACCACCCCGACCAGGCACCACTTCCAACGGCAGAAGGAAGCTGAGCAGGACGGTGATAGGAAGAAAGAGTCATTCTAAGGAAATAATAAATCCAGTCACATTGTTGGCATACTGCAATGGGAGCTCTACTCCTCCTTCCTGGGAGCGTTATACTTATGTTACAGAAATCACCCATAGCAACCTCCCAACTCAGCCACTGGGGCATAGAACTGAGAGCGCAACAGCATTTGCTGCGCTCTATAAGGAACTGGTAATACATAAATGATAAATAATGACTGGGAAATATATATTGGGATAAAAGGGTCAACAACCATCCTGTGTACAGATAATAAGCCATTCCCATCGCAGTTGATCAGTTTTCTCTGGGCCTTTGGTTGTACAATAAGCGCTGCTAACATCGATGCCACACAACCAATCAGATATCAGCCATGATAAAATCCTCACTGTTTTGTCGGAGAAACATAGCCGGAACCAAGGGCCCGATTCACAGGGGAGCGCCGATGTGCGAATTTGCCTATGGAGCGATTATGGAATGACTGCCCATGTGTACGGGCCACAGCGCGCATGTGTGAGCCCAAACAGTGATAGAAATACAATAGCGCATGGATCTAATCGCACCACCCCCGCAGTCTGACTGACAGGAAGCCGGTGTGAGCAATCAGGTCTGAATCAGGCCCCAAGCCCCTAATTCCCTCAGATCTGCCTATACTCATACATGCATTTATAGCCTCAGGCATATACTACTGCAATGCCCTCCCGGGGGCCTGATTCAGACCTGCTCATTAGGCTGCATATATTTGGAGTCTAGCGAGCAGGTTAACGCCGCCCCAGTGAATGCACGCCGCCCGAATGCCCTCTCTGCGCTGCAAGCAGATGTGTGCGCTTACACATTCCCCGCACAGAGCAAGAAACATTAGCCGGCTGCTCACCATCGTATGACTGTTACTCTATTCACAGCACAGAATTACCCCAGCGTCTCCATGGACACGCCCATGAAACGCCAGGTGTCCGACCTGTATCGCCCCCTGCCTGTCAATCAGGGAGCGATTGCGGGGGTACATGCAGGAGGAGGAAGGGGATCATTAACAATGTGCAGAACATTAGCGATATCGCATGTACACACTAGGCGAGATAGTAAAAGACGTCTCTCAGGGCCCTTCTATGCTGCACTGCAGGTGGGGCAGATGCAACATGTGCAGAGAGAGTTAAGACCCCCATCCACTAGCGCGAGGTATCACATGCGATACCCCACCAACTCACCAGGCAGCTCTTGGGTGACAGGACCGCAAACTATACATTGTACTGTATGTTGTTGTTTTTTTATTCAATAATTTTTATTGAGTGTTTTTTGTTTACGCAATAAAACAACAAATTAAAAAGAAAAACTAACTGAAAACAAAAAGAATAAACAGCAAGGTAGTCATGTCAGCTACATAGACATAACAGTTAGTGCAATGTACTTTAGGAGTACAAGTATACATATCTCATCCGAGCGTAGTCATACTTATACAGTATCGTAGATACTTTATCATATCAACCTAAATGCTCCATTCGGGCTCAACACCAGGGCCGTAACTAGGGGGGGGGGCTGGGGGGTCAAGCGTACCGGGCGCTGGAGGGGGGGGGCGCAATACTGTCACTGTCCCCGGGGACTCAGTTTTTAAAACTGAAGGGTTCCCCAAGGACGCGCTGTGCTGCACCTGAACCAATCACTGCAGCGGCCGCCGGGGACCCAATCATTGCTCAGTGGCCGCCCGGCAGCCAATCACTGCAGGTTTTCCTAGTTGCTGCCGCTGCGCGCCCTGAGCGGGTTGAGTCACAGTCACACTAAGACTCGTGCGTGTGTCCTTTGGCCGCCCACCCGCTCCCCACAATGTAAGTCTATGCCACTGCTGAGCGCGGGGGGACGGGACGCGATGCGGCTATGAAAGCTGACAGCCGCTCACAGAAGAAGAGGTGAGCGGGCTGTCAGTGCAGCGGGGGCCTGGATGTGGCTAGAAAATCAGCTTGTCAGCTCTTCCAGCCACAGCCTGCTGAGCAACATGCCAGCTTCTACAACCCCTGGGCAACAAGCACAAAATGCTTCCATTCCCCCAGCAACGGCCATAAAATGCCCCCGCCCCTTGTGGCGATCCCCATGCACCATCAAGCATGTAACCCCTGGCATCAAGCATATAACCCCTGGCATCAAGTATGTAACCCCTGGCATCAAGTATGTAACCCCTGGCATCAAGTATGTAACCCCTGGCATCAAGTATGTAACCCCTGGCATCAAGCATGTAACCCCTGCAAGGAGCATATAACCCCTGGCATCAAGCATGTAGGTAAGCAGCACTTATGTGCTATCATATATACTGGGCATAACGGTGTGTGTTATAATGTGTACTGGGCATTACGGTGTGTGCTTTAATGTGTACTGGGCATTACGGTGTAGTAGTAGTAGTAGTACGTTTATTTATAAGGCGCCGCAAAGTGTCCGCAGCGCCGTACATAGCAAACAATAAACAAATGACAGGGTAACGTACAGGGTGTGTTGAAAAATACAGTATAAATAGGGGTATAGCTGGTAGAAATAAAATCAGCATCAGTTCAGAAGTAGGTGTCAAAATTGTCGAGGAGACTGAAGATGAAGTAGAGGAAGGGAAGAGCAGGACAGGAGGACAGGTGAGGTAAAGAGGTAGGGTGAGTACGTGAGGCAGGAGGACCCTACTCATAAGAGTTAACATACTAAAAATAGGTGGGTGGACGAACGAACGAAAAACAACAGGATAAGTAGGAACGGAGGGGAACGGAGGCAGGATAGGAGGATCAAAAGAGGTTAGGGGGAGGGATAGGCTAGTCGAAAAAAGTGGGTTTTGAGGGAGCGCTTGAAGGAGGTAAGGGAATCAGAAAGCCTGATGGGTGGCGGGAGGTTGTTCCAGTGCAGGGGGGGCAGCGCGAGAGATGTCTTGGACACGGGAGTGGGAGGAGGTGATTAGGTGAGAGGTCAGTCGGCGGTCAGCGATGGAGTGAAGAGGACGGGAGGGAGTGTGGATAGAGATCAGTGAAGAGAGGTAAGGAGCGGTGGATGAGGAGAGAGCCTTGTAGGTGGTGGTGAGGAGTTTAAAGAGAACTCGGAAAGGAATGGGGAGCCAGTGAAGAGATAGACAGAGGGGGAGGCGGAGGTAGAGCGGCGGGAGAGGAAGATGAGCCTAGCAGCAGCGTTAAGAATGGTTTGGAGAGGTGCGAGGCGGGTGAGAGGTAGCCCAGAGAGAAGGATGTTGCAGTAGTCAAGGCGGGAGATGACAAGAGAGTGAATGAGAATTTTGGTTGCGTCAGTGGAGAGGAATGGTCTGATGCGTGAGATGTTGCGTAGGTGAAAGCGGCAAGACTGTGAGAGAGCACAAATGTGGGGGGTGAAAGAGAGGGAGGAGTCAATGATGACACCGAGGCAGCGCGTTTGGTCGGTGGAGGTGATCTCGGTTTCACCAATGCTGATGGAGATAGTGGGAGAAGATGGGATGTTCGGGGGATGGAAGATTAGAAGTTCAGTTTTAGCCATGTTTAGTTTCAGGAAGCGTTGGGTCATCCAGGCTGAGATGGCCGTGAGGCATTCGGAGACCTTGGACAGGAGTGATGGGGATAGGTCGGTGGAGGAGAGATAGATTAGGGTATCATCAGCATAAAGGTGGTAATGAAAACCATAGGAGCTGATGAGGGTGCCCAGAGAGGTGGTGTAGAGGGAGAAGAGGAGAGGGCCAAGGACTGACCCTTGGGGAACACCGACTGGCTGCGGGGTAGTAGGAGAGGAGGAGCTCGGAGTGGAGACGGAGAAGGAGCGATCGGAGAGGTATGAGGTGAACCAGGAGAAGACCGTGCCAGTGATGGTGTGTGCTATAATGTGTACTGGGCATAACGGTGTGTGCTATAATGTGTACTGTGCATTACGGTGTGTGCTATAATGTGTACAGGGCATTACGGTGTGTGTTATAATGTGTACTGGGCATAACGGTTTGTGCTATAATGTGAACTGGGCATTATGGTGTGTGCTATAATGTGTACTGGGCATTACGGTGTGTGCTATAATGTGTACTGGGCATTACGGTGTGTGCTATAATGTGTACAGGGCATAACGGCGTGTGCTATAATGTGTACTGGGCATTACGGCGTGTGCTATAATGTGTACTGGGCATTACGGCGTGTGTTATAATGTGTACTGGGCATAACGGTGTGTGCTATAATGTGTACTGGGCATTACGGTGTGTGCTATAATGTGTACTGGGCATTACGGTGTGTGCTATAATGTGTACTGGGCATTACGGTGTGTGCTATAATGTGTACTGGGCATTACGGTGTGTGTTATAATGTGTACTGGGCATAACGGTGTGTGCTATAATGTGCACTGGGCTTTATGGTGTGTGCTATAATGTGTACTGGGCAATATGGTGTGTGCTATAATGTGTACTGGGCATTATGGTGTGTGCTATAATGTGTACTGGGCATTACGGTGTGTGCTATAATGTGTACTGGGCATTACGGTGTGTGCTATAATGTGTACTGGGCATTACGCTGTGTGCTATAATGTGTACTGGGCATTAGGGTGTGTGCTATAATGTCAACTGGGCATTACGGTGTGTGCTATAATGTGTACTGGGCATTACGGTGTGTGTTATAATGTGTACTGGGCATAACGGTGTGTGCTATAATGTGTACTAGGCATTATGGTGTGTGCTATAATGTGTACTGGGCATTATGGTGTGTGCTATAATGTGTACTGGGCATTATGGTTTGTGGTGTAATGTGCTCTGGGCATTACGGTTTGTGGTGTAATGTGCTCTGGGCATTACGGTTTGTGGTGTAATGTGCTCTGGGCATTACGGTGTGTGCTATAATGTGTACTGGGCATTACGGTGTGTGCTATAATGTGTACTGGGCATTACGGTGTGTGTTATAATGTGTACTGGGCATTACGGTGTGAGTTATAATGTGTACTGGACATAACGGTGTGTGCTATAATGTGTACTGGGCATTACGGTGTGAGTTATAATGTGTACTGGGCATAACGGTGTGTGCTATAATGTGTACTGGGCATTACGGTGTGTGCTATAATGTGTACAGGGCATTACGGTGTGTGTTAAAATGTGTACAGGGCATTACGGTGTGTGTTATAATGTGTACTGGTCATAACGGTGTGTGCTATAATGTGTACTGGGCATAACGGTGTGTGCTATAATGTGTACTGGGCATTACGGTGTGTGCTATAATGTGTACTGGGCATTACGGTGTGTGCTATAATGTGTACTGGGCATAACGGCGTGTGCTATAATGTGTACTGGGCATTACGGCGTGTGCTATAATGTGTACTGGGCATTACGGTGTGTGTTATAATGTGTACTGGGCATAACGGTGTGTGCTATAATGTGTACTGGGCATTACGGTGTGTGCTATAATGTGTACTGGGCATTACGGTGTGTGCTATAATGTGTACTGGGCATTACGGTGTGTGCTATAATGTGTACTGGGCATTACGGTGTGTGTTATAATGTGTACTGGGCATAACGGTGTGTGCTATAATGTGCACTGGGCTTTATGGTGTGTGCTATAATGTGTACTGGGCAATATGGTGTGTGCTATAATGTGTACTGGGCATTATGGTGTGTGCTATAATGTGTACTGGGCATTACGGTGTGTGCTATAATGTGTACTGGGCATTACGGTGTGTGCTATAATGTGTACTGGGCATTACGCTGTGTGCTATAATGTGTACTGGGCATTAGGGTGTGTGCTATAATGTCAACTGGGCATTACGGTGTGTGCTATAATGTGTACTGGGCATTACGGTGTGTGTTATAATGTGTACTGGGCATAACGGTGTGTGCTATAATGTGTACTAGGCATTATGGTGTGTGCTATAATGTGTACTGGGCATTATGGTGTGTGCTATAATGTGTACTGGGCATTACGGTTTGTGGTGTAATGTGCTCTGGGCATTACGGTTTGTGGTGTAATGTGCTCTGGGCATTACGGTTTGTGGTGTAATGTGCTCTGGGCATTACGGTGTGTGCTGGAATGTGTACTGGGCATTACGGTGTGTTCTATAATGTGAATTGACACTACTATGTGTCCACACCACTTCCCCCCCCCCCCCCCAAAAAAAAAAAAACATGCCCTAAATTTTTAGCGCGCACTGTCCCTGTTTAATGTCACCTTTCTGCTGTCTGTAAGCACATAAATGGCTTCTGATTAATGTTTTTCTTTCTGTGCAAAACCAAATGCCAAATGTGTGCCTGCTTCTGAACAAAAGGGGGGGGGGGGGAGCACTAAATGTATGTCTTGCCCCAGGCACCAGAAACCCTAGTTTCGGCCCTGTCAACACTACAAGGATTAATACGAGTATGTACTGTGTGATCTACGTTCACAGAATTGCTATAACACAAACCACGGAGATCTAACAGAATATTCATATACTGGAATAAACTGCAAAAAAAAAGGAAAAATCGAAATAAGTATTCCTAACGGAACCAGAAAATAAGAAGAACGCAAACTATACATTGTATGCGGCCCTTTTGCACACCTGTGTAACGTACGTGATCCCAGTCAGGGCTGCGCAATACTATAACTTTTCATGGCAGCCATGATGATCTGTTCCAGCACAGGAACGCGTCTCGGATCGGAACCAGAGGAAAATGAAATGCGATATGCCCACTTTTCATCCCACCCCTCGTTCCGTAAGCTCGGAATCAGATGAAAAGTGGTCACATCGAATTAGTAGATGGGGCCTTTAGATTTGGCTGGGGTGTGTTCAAACTGAAATCTAAATGACAGTGTAAGAATAAAGCAGCCAGTATTTACCCTGCACAGAAACATAATAACTCACCCAAATCTAACTTTGCGGCTCCGACTCTGTGGAACTCACTTCCTTGTACAGTTCTAGCGGCCTCCATGTTAGAGACCTTCGGAAACACGGAAGCATTTCAATAATGTTTTTTTTAGTGTCTGAAAAAAAGAAGATACAATTCTTAGCTATGCTCTGTAGTATAATAATGAGGGTTTCATCTGGATCTAATTATTATTGGGTTCCCACTGAATCCAGTTCCTTACCTTTCTTTTTGTGGTTTTCTATGATCGGTAGGAAATATTGTGGTGGGAGGGCTGGGTTGGCATCGATAGACATATAGATAGATAGATAGATAGATAGAATCTACCTATATCTTATCTATTTAAAAAAAAACTTAATATGAAAATGAAAATCAACATGTAATTTATAGTGCAGTATTCTTATCATCCGTTTCCTATTCTTATCATTAGTTTAGTAATCTATATGTCTATAAAAACTCCTCCTCATCCTCCTCTCTGTCTCCTCCTCCTCATCCTCACTCAGGGATATATCCTTTGCCAGAGACAAACGGGTTTCTGGCGCTGTTAACAAATTTAGGATTTGGTCTCCGTATCCTCTTCCTCTTCTCGGGGACCTTGGTCTTCATCTCCTCTGCCTGCTGTCTGGGAATAAGAGCCAGTGCTGCCATAAAGGCACATTTATCTGGGTCTTCCAGCTTAGTACGCTTCACAGCCGGGGGACCCTCACTTGGCTCTTCACTGAAATTCATGCTGGACATGACTGAACTCCAACCACCAACTGTCACTAGCACAGAGTAATGGCAGTTACTGGTTACTAGCACCTGACTGGCCTCTGTGACCTCATTATGACATCACTGCATGCTGCACCAGGGCCAGCAACAGAAATCTTAGGGCCTAGTACACTGATATCTCTGGGGCCCTCCACCGTGCCAATATTCATGCCCTGGAAGCCCATGGATAACTAATAGCTCCTGGGTTAAGGGGCTAGTACATATGGATGTATTGTTCAGGTGTACACAAAGAAACACAGAGGGTGAGATGTACTAAGCCGTGAAAAGTGACAACATGGAGAGTGATAAACCACCAACCAATCAGCCCCCAACTGTCATTTCTCAAACTCAGACTATGATATGGCAGTCAGTAGCTGACTGGCTGGTGCGGTATCACTCTCCATTTTATCACTTTTCAAGCTTAGTACATCTGGCCCAGATAAAAACCACTTGGCCCATATAGTCTGCCCTAAACACATGTACACGCACACGCGTGAACATAGTATGATTTAGGAGTGTGTTAGGCGACTGGAGTACCATGAGGAAGCCCACACAAGCACAGGAAGACTATACAAACTCCACACAATTAGGGCCAAGTTACTATATATATGCTGCACTAATGCTGAGCACCGTGGGCCATAAAGCCCTATCTGCACTGTGACAGTAGATTGCTGAGTGACTATTATTTATTCTCATAATGAGACTGAGCGCCAGTGACGCAGCCACTTACCAACACACCCTAATACCGCCCCTATCCTGCAAGTGCCCCACAGCGCCACACTGCCACTTTCCAACACACTATTACCGCCCCTATCCTGCAGGTACCCCACAGCACCCCACTGCCACTTTCCAACACACACTATTACCGCCCCTATCCTGCAGGTGCCACACAGCACCACACTGCCACTTTCCAACACACACTATTACCACCCCTATCCTACAGGTACCCCACAGCACCCCACTGCCACTTTCCAACACACACTATTACCGCCCCTATCCTGCAGGTGCCACACAGCACCAAACTGCCACTTTCCAACACACCCTAATACCGCCCCTATCTTGCAGGTGCCACACAGCACCACACTGCCACTTTCCAACACACCCTAATACCGCCCCTATCCTACAGGTGCCACACAGCACCACACTGCCACTTTCCAACACACCCTAATACCGCCCCTATCCTGCAGGTGCCACACAGCACCATAATGACACTTTCCAACACACCCTAATACCGCCCCTATCCTGCAGGTGCCACACAGCACCACACTGCCACTTTCCAACACACACTATTACCGCCCCTATCCTGCAGGTGCCACACAGTACCCCACTGGCTCTTTCTCCTGCAGAACTGCTCCCCTTAGGTGCACCAGACCGTCACCACTGTAGGGACAGAGCAGAGAAGGGCAGGTGGGAGGACCCAACATTGTGCATCACGTGACCTCATTCAGTACAGCACAGGGATCCGCACTGGTCACCAAGGGGGGTTACAGGCAGTTCACTTTCAGGTGGGCGCACCGAGGGCTGCTGCTAGGGTCCTCTTACCCATTATGCCTACAGTAATGCCTCTTATGCGCAATGCCCACACTAATGCTGCTTACGCATAATGCCCACAATAGTGCCCCTTACCCAAAATGAGCCTCACCATTATAGTAACACACCTCCCAATGGTGCACACTTACCCCCCATGCTACATAGTTACATACTGTCTGCAGAGATCACTGGCAGCACAGCTGTTAAACTACTCAAGGGGTGTATTTATGTATTGCATTAAACAGAAACATATAGCTACCATAAGCCCCATACACACTAGATGAGAATGTAGGTTGACTTTTGCTCTATAGCCAACGCCCCACATGTTCAGCCGTTCCTGGTGATGTCACTGAGCGATATCATTTACCAACATCGTTTAGTGTACACTCAATCTCATTTAATAATATCGACGTGCCCCATGTCATCTAGTCTACATGGGGATTTAGAGTTGACACTTATTTCTGTACATTTTCCCAGGCAGTCCCGCTCGTCGGTAACTGGGAGATAAAGATTCTTTAAATGAATTACTAGCGCACCTACCGTGTGCTAGGGACAGCCCGCTGAGTAACGCTCGGTGGGCGATGTATTAACCCCTTTAGTGGTGTTTTTTTTTTTTTTTAGGGAGTGCTCCCCACTGGGCAAGTTTTTTAGAGAGCGCTCACCCCCCAAAAATTTCCCAGTGGGGAGCGCTCCCTAAAAAACCCCACCACTGTGTCTCCCGGAGCTCAAATTTGCACCAAAGTATTTGCAGCTCTATGGGGCTGTGGGGGTAATTCAGACCTGATTGCACTGCCAGGAAAGTGCAGCGGCCAACAGTCAGGTAGACGCCACCCGCTATAGTGACATCCCGCTGTGCGGATGGATGTGGACCCTGTGTAAAGACTTCGCGAAAATGACCATAATTCTTCATTACTGGCTCACCATCGCATGTTTTTGCACTGGGCACCAGACATTACCAGCTAGGAGTAGCCAGAGACGTAGTCAGCGGCATAACCGGCCTGGAGCCAAGATCACACACCCTCCCCTAAAGTGCTCAGACAGACATGTGGTATCCATGGCGCTCCCAGCATTAAACGGTCCGTTACCACCCACAGACGCAGGGTTCCTGTCAATCACCCTGCGCACGGCTTGTGAATAGACGAAGTAGCAGGACGTAATCGCTGGTCAGCATCGCACACAGGCATTGCAGCCAATACGCATTCACAGTTCATCAATATCCGGCTGCTTGTAATCAGGTCTGTGAGCAGCTGTGTGTAAAGGGGCCTACACACGGGGGGACACGAGGGCTATTTCTACGCCATCTCACTAGATCGCTTAGAAATTAAGCACGGATCACTGTGTGTGTGCCCCCGGCGACGGCTGATGCACGGTCCCGTGTGTCGCCATCACCTGGCTAGATGGATACTGTCTGCAGTCACAATCGAGTCATCGCCAGTGTTCTGTGACCAGAGAACACTGGCCCGCACGGATCACTCAGTACACATCACGGATCACTCAGCACACCCCCACGGATCACTCAGCACACGTCACGGATCACTCAGCACACATCGCGGATCACTCAGCACACATCGCGGATCACTCAGCACACATCGCGGATCACTCAGCACACATCATGAATCACCCAGCACACATCACGAATCACTCAGCACACATCACGGATCACTCAGCATACATCACTGCTCATCCACAATGTGCGCTGAGCGATCCGTGGTTAATCCCGTCGCTCAGCACAGCCTCCCCCATTGCCACGTGTGTATGCCCCTTATCTCACACCTGTGATGTATTTGCAGGTAACTGGATTGACCCCTATAGGTTATTATAACCAACTTTTATACAGATCTGCATGTATTGTCAGTATTGTAATTGATACCTTTATGTGCATCTTAGATATTTTTTATAGGTAAACAATACCCCACAGTATAGCGTATATCCTAATCCCACACAACGGCTGTGCTGTAAATGCCACCTGTCCAAATATACAGACAAGGACCTACAGTATACTTCTTGTTCCCGGCCTTTTTTACCATTAAAATTAAATATGAAAAAAAAAAAACACAATTATCTTTTAAAAAAACTTGTTTAATTATTCAAACATCAGTCAGCACATAAAAAACAAGGTGCACACTGTAGGTTACAGAACAATAGGCAGTAAGGTGTTACTGAATTATACATACAAATATTGTTTTGTCCACCAGAGGGCAACATATTGTTACCTTCTCCATGGGCAGTTAGTGTATCAGCCAACATAGATCAACACAAATGTGGCCAAACATCCGCCATACTCTGTGAGACGTCATGTGTGCGATGATGGGAGACGCATCAGGAATAATTCATAACTGCTGGATTGTGTCTCCAGTAACAAGTGAAAACAATGAACATAGGAGCCCATTTATCATTGTGAACTCATTATCAGTGATAAACTTGTTGCGTATGATAAATGGTTCTCCAACCAATCAGCTCCCAATTGTCATTTTTCAAACACCTGAGAGTTAGCGGCTGATTGGCTGGAGCAACATTTTATTGTACGCAAATAGTTTTTTCAAACTTTAATGAATAAGCCTCAGTCACACTTACGTAAGTCACTAGTGTAAAAGCCCAAAACAGCCTAACAACAACATCACTAATACTGGGAACTACCAAACTCCACTAATAGGAGGCAATAAATAACGTACACAACAGCTTAGTGCAATAACAATACATTTCATTGTCCAGTGACTTACTAGTAACTATAAAACCACCATTGTACTCACAGCACTAACATGGACCATGAATTCAGATTCAGCTAATGAATTCTTGGTTTATTATCGGACTGACCCGCTGGCATGTCTCCTCTCTTAGCTGCCTGTAACATTCTACAAGTGACACATTTAGGGGGACGGACGACCCATTGAGACCCAGTAATTTATCAGGTGTGAAAAAAGGTTGGAGCCCTGGACTTTAACACCTGGGGCTTTTTAATTAGAGTATTTTTTTCTTGCCCACTAGATTTTATGTTTTTGGACGTTAAAAATAGAATCTTATGCGTTTTCTTGGTTCGTGGCAGCCAATAACAGGCTATTTATCAGGGATTTCTTTTTGGGTCTGTTCAGATGCAAAATGAAATCCCTGTTAAGTGCAGCCTGTGGGCTGCCTTCAGGGCTAATTGAATAGCCCCGGGGATCAAGTGGTCCGTGGTAAATACCATGTCCAATTGAATTCTCCCCTCAGCATTCTAGTAGTACTGTATATAAGGAATGTTGGCTCAATAACTGACCAGCATCAATTAGATAAATCTGTATTGGATGTGGAAAATCTTTTAGCTTTCGTGGCAGATTTTGGCCTTGTGTCATGGAAGAGATTTCCTGAAAAGAAGACGCAGTCTTGGCCAATGACGGAGCGTCCTCCAGTCTTCAATGCTGAAGAAATCTTCCAATGGAGGTGCACAGCCAGCCAGGGATCCATCGGCATGCCATTAGCTGTGAGTGAACAGGAGAAGACAGCAATCATAATCCACATTGACAAAATGCTGACACGAAAAGTTGACATGAATTTTTTTGGTGTCAATGTTGACACATGATCCCCAATTAGTGCAGCTTCGAGCAAGTCGCCTCACTCAGAGACACATTACCATTCCCAATTGTAGTCCACGTGGATCGTTAAAAGAAAAAAAAAAAAAACACAAAAAAACCCCTCATGTCGACCCATTTCATGCATCAACCATTGGCCTGTTGATCTTTTTTCATGTCGACGTTTAGTCAACAATAGGGTCCGACCTATCATTAAGAAACCTACCGCTACAGTCACATAACTTCTAAATGATCCTATCATAATGAATATCAGAGGCGTAACTAGATATTACTTGGCATCATAGGAAAGGTTTGTAAGGGCCCCCTCATTTAGCAACTGATAAATGTATGTAAAACATATTACTTAGACAGTAAAGATGGGCCCCCCTCAGCTCTGGGCCCCAAAGCAGCTGAACCCCTTGCACCTATGGTAGTTACTCCCTTGATTAACATATACCCTCCTCATTGGTTAGGTGCAGGTGCTAGAATCACCAGTATATAATATAGTATCTATACATCATTACCTGCAAGGAGTGGGCCCAGTAGCCTGTGGTCCTGTTGCAATACCCCAGGGTCCTGACAGCATGTCGGGCGTAAACGTCAGGCGAGGGGACCAAAGCTGGCAGGCAGCGGAATGCCCCATAAGACGTATCCCTGACGCACAGAGGGGTTAATGACTGCACAAATATTCCACTGGACGCAACCTCAGACTTCAGGTGTCTGCTGAAGGTGTCTATGTAGGCCTGAATAAAGCACATGACAACAGAGAACACAATGTTTAGTAAGAGTGGGCACAACAGGGGTTATCCAGATGTGGCGGTAGTGGCACCATGCGCCACAGATTACCGATTATCAGTGCTTTCCTCGTGTGCAGCGACCCATTAACGTGACACAGGACGCAGCCTGGAATCAGACTGTCAGCAACTGACAATATGATGCCGTTTAGTGGGCCGGCAACCGCCTTTATTTATGAAAACAGAGTGTTGTTGCTGTTAAGGGGGAATCTGTTGTTGGACAGAATTCCTGGCCTCTACGATAGGCGGCTTGCGTGTCGCCATGGTGATGCAAGATGGCCGATGGTAACTTCTGATCCAATGCTACATCCTAGGACACAGATCAGACCTCATACGCCGTGGCTAGTACCTTGTGCAACAAGCTAACGCCATCTGCAGCAATAATAACAGTATTTAAGAAAACAGAGTGTAATAAACGCACAGAATTATTGATGCGTTAATTTCGGCTTTAACACCAGTCATTAGGTATACAGTGGCTAGGTCGACAGTCAAAAGGTCGACCACTTTTTGTCAACATTTAGGTTGACACGATTAATTGTCAACAAAAAAAAAAGTTCGACCTGAGTTTTTCATGATTTAAACCCCCCCCCCAAAAAGAAACTTTACTAGCCACGTGGGCCGAGCACAGCGATGTACTGTGCCCAAAGCATGCTGAGCGCAGTACACTTATACGAGTCCATGTCGACATAGACACCAAAAAAAACATGAACATGTTGACCGATTGTGTTGACTTTTTGTCTATGTCGACCTTCTGTATTTTGACCAATAGTGGTTGACCTGAACACTGTAGACCTTATATGCCCTAACCAAAGGAGCCTGCATGTAATAGACGCCTCCTGCTGCATTACCACAAGGGGAATCACAGCTGCTTCTAAGGAAACGGTAGCGATAGCAAGTCCAGCCCCATGTAAATGAGGGCCAATATGAAGTACTGCAGATAACACAATGGAGGCGGCCATTTTACAGGTTCAGCCAACATTCATAATAACGCAGCCTAGCAGCGAACACACATCGGAGGCAGCCATTTTGTAGGCTTAACCAACATTTATCCTAATGCATTCTGTAAATTCACTAGAAAAGATGGGATGTTGCAACCAATCAGATTTGACTTCTTATTTATTTAGCCATCCCATCTTCGATAGAACTCCTGAATTAGTACATTTACCCCTAAGGTAATCAAAGCTTTGAGAGAGATAAAGTACCACAGCAGAATCTAACTCCCATGTTACCGGCTGTGCTTGGAAAATGACAGTTAGGGGCTGGCTGGTACTTTATTTCCTCGATTCTTTGATAAATCTCCCCCTTGGTATTTTGCATTGTCAGGAAAACACTGACAATGCCCACAAAGCAGCAGAGACCCCCAAGAAAGACAAAGAAGTAGGACTGTATACCATTACTGTAAAATATACACCACTGTGCTATTGTTTATAAGCCAAACTAGAGACCATGGCCTAGGCCAGGCGTTGGCAACCGGTGGCTCTCCCACTGTTGTCAAACTACACATCCCAGCATGCTTTGCCACAGTTTTAACATTCGCTAACAGCAAAACTTTAGCAAGGCATGGAGCAACAGCTTGGGAGCCCCAGGTTGGCCAGGCCTGGCCTCAGTCCTATACAGATTACACTGTACCTTAGAGGCAGCGACATGAGAGTTGTATCTGCAGTCATAGCCAGGCGTCACATTGACAATGGCGCCTCTCTTCCTCTGTACCATGCCAGGAATCACTATATGCACCATCATTACAGCTGCAGCAATGTTGCTATTGATGACCTCCCACGCCTTGTCCTCAGGAACCTCACTGAAACACTGCGGCTCCTCACAGAACACTCCGGCGTTGTTCACCAAAATGCCCACGTCCACATCTCTCAAAGCCTCCTTCATGGCAGGATATAAGCCATGGCCCCTGCGGAAATCTGCTTCCATAAAGCTGGTAGTGACTCCGTAGGTGCCAGCGATGGCCTCGGAGAGGCTGCGTAACTGCGCTCCATCGCTGCAGATCAGTAGGAGGTTCACCCCACAGTTTGCCAGCTCTTCTGCGTAGGCTCTGCCAATGCTGTCTGTAGCACCTGGGGCATAAACATACAATAATAAAATAGTGTCATGTGACTCCCAACGTAGAATCAGCCCCAGTATAGCATTTCCAATAGAGCGGTCATTGATTTCACAGACAAGCATTTCCGCCAATGATTTGTACACATACACAACAACCTAACTTCGGATAATGGGCCCAATTCAGACCTGATCGCTGGGCTGCAAATAGATCAGGTAAACGCAGCCCCAGCAGTGTCTTCCACCCCTGTGATCGCATTCACAGCCGTGCAAACAGGGGGGATCCATTCGGAAACACTCGTCATCGAATGGATTCCCCCATGTGTAAGACTAGACTTACTCAGCGCTGCGATGACCACGGGGAGATTGGGGCCACTGATGACATCAGCATCCCTCCCTTGCAACGGCTGGGCGCCGCCTGCGTTTTGTAGGGCACTCCCAGAGAATTCCGCGGTGCTGCCACAAATGCTGGCCGTCTGTCAATCCACTTGCGAGCGGCTAGTGATGACAAGCCACCGCTGGCTCTACAGGGAGGACCCTGTGCACAGGCGCGGTCATTCAATAATCATAAGGGCTGCAAATCGCAGTCCTGTGAATAGGCCCAATGAATGGGTTACAAAAATCAAGAACATTCTTTAACTGCTGTATGATTGGTTGGGATGCTGGCAGTCTAAATACCGACACCCAAATCTTGGCTTGCGGGCAGAAGACCGGCACCAAAATCCAGAAGACATAGCTCTCAATACCGATGCTGGAATCCTGACCGTAAGAATGGTGGGACGAGTGTGCTTAGGCCACAGGGAGGAAGGGTCAAGGTTAGATTGCAGGGTGGGGAGGGTTAGGCTGCTGGGGGGGCACTAACACAAAGGGTTAAGGTAAGGCTGCAGGGTGGGGAAGGTTAGTGGGGGGGGGGGGGGTGTCTTACGACCACCACCATCCCGCCCACCTGTTGTTATTATTAAGAGACAGAATTGTAGTGGACACTCATAATTGTGAAAGGGATTTTAACTTGAGATCCTTTGTATGACACACACATAGATGGCAGGAACATTAAATGTAATCATGTCATGAGAAAAACAGTTATGTGCATACGGGAACCTCCACATAGCGAGATGCCCGGTTCCTGGCCCGGGTTAGCTCCGCCTGAGCCCATTTTATTGCATCTATTCGCCCACTCACCGGTCACTACTGCCCACTCTCCGTACCGCTGTACCAGGTCACTCCTGCTGAGTAGATGCGGGGTAATGTGTATCCGGATCACACTGTAGCATTCATACAAGATGCTGAGGCCTTTCCTAGCTGTGTACAGAGCGCCCACCACAGCCAGTAGCTCCATGTTGTTGTGGCATGACCTGGCCACCTCACGATACAAAAGATGGAAACTGTCCACTGCCGCCATGGTGACCTCCAACCTGTAACCAGGGGAAGAGACACTGTTACACCAAGTGTCTCCAATACATCACACCATTAGAACTCTGCCCCTTTTCAAAACCCATGTAGTTCCTCTTTCTTACCAGGGGTGTCGCTGACTGCTTTGGGGCTTCTAGTACAGTCTGGTCTGTATTGAGATCCAGACCAGACTGTGCTAGAAACACCTCAGCAGAGAGTGGCAGGAAAGAGGTACTATATATTTCCTTTTAGAAGGTGCTAAATAAATGAGTAGATTCCGATTAGTTGTCCATTGCAACATCCCATGTGAAATAGAAATCCCATCTTAGTAAATTTCCCCCATATGACTTTCATATTCATACATGAGGCTCTGAGGGAAATTTACTAAAGGAAATTTGTAAAAAATAGGTGTATTTGTATCCAGAAATACACTTATTTTTGACATTTACTATCCCAAAAATACGGCAATTCGTATTCGTATTGATAGCACATCAATACGAATACGAATTGCCGTATTTTTTCGGGATAGTAAATGTAAAAAATAAGTGTATTTCTGGATACAAATACACCTATTTTTTACAAATTTTCCTTTAGTAAATTTCCCCCTCTGTGTCATATATTCAGCAAGAGACTGGCCAGAATCATTGGGAGAACCTTGTACCATTAGGAGATGCCAGCAAAGTGACATGATTTGTAAGACTCCGCCCACAGCATGTAATATTGCTTGTTGCAATGGCCACGTTGGGATCTCATGCACAGAGGATGAGTTATCTGCTATGCTATGGAATGGGTCCAGGGGCGTCACTAGACCTGTGGGGGAACCATAGTAAGAATTCCATGAAGAGTGAAGGGGCAAGCTGCAGGTGCATTGGCAGCAGAGTGCACACCAGACTCAATGGCCTTTGGGCACGATTCAGACCTGATCGCTGGGCTGCAAATCTCCAGGTATCAAGGTTTGACAACCATCAATGGTTTACCACTGATGGTCCATTCTGCGAAGCAGGAGGATTCTCAGCTATCGATGGCAAAGCTCCCTACAATGTTTGTTTGTTCTTTTCTTCCCGTATCTGGACACAAAGTTTAGCTCTGCTCCCCAGTGCAACCTGCTTTCATGGAAACAGCTGTGATCTCTCTACATTCACTGCATCAATGACCGGACCTAAAGGAGGACCCTCATTACAGTGAGAAGATCTGCTAATACACTGCAATGCAGAGAGGGTTCTGCTGGTGGCAGTATGGGGACTCTACTTTATTTCAGCTCTGGTGCTCCAAGAAATCAAAAATATCCTCATCCAGAAAACCCAGGTCAACAGACAGGAGCAAAGAACAGAACAGATGGTACTGGTATTTCTTGGAGCGTGTCCTGTGAAGCACGGTGTGATCACGGTTTAGACACCATCATGACGTTCAAGTGACTTAAAGGTCATTTCTATAGTAGATCTCCTTTGTAAATTACATATGGAAAAGCTGTCGAAAAAAATGGCTCAGTCGAGTCTGGATAACTAATAAGCAGAACATCCATTGGAACTGGATTTACAGCTGAGGGAATTCATGGATAACTCTTGGGGGGATTGTTGGAGGTGATGTCCGTGGCGGTAAATGCTCCCTTGCGTAGTGAAACGTGTCAGTTTTTGCTGCTACACCCACTCTCCAGTCTGACCGAGCAGGTTACCAGTCCGAACCAGCCCTACAGGAGATTCCAAGATCGCAGCAATTATTACCACTGACGTCACCTCCAACAATCCCCCCCCATGGTTATTTACTCCGGAACAAGAGTTATCATCCAAGAATTCCCTCAGCTGTAAACCCAGTGGACATTAGTTATCCTTCCTTCATGGGCCGACCACGTGGACACTAAAAGGGACACTCATTCTGTGCCGAGAGTACCCAGGGGCGGTAATTATACCTTTAATTTTCCCCTGAAATAGGGAAATCACTAGGAAAGGATTACAAATTCATTGTTCTCTTATTGGTAGGGTGGGTGCATTATCATCTGTTATTGGAATACTGACACCAGGGGTTTGTTTTTTATTTGTATGTGATTATATTCTTATTGGTACTTATATGTTAGTTGGGCGCCCACTATAGTTAGTACGCTCATACCCCCACTATCCATGTCGGCATGGAGATGATTTTATATAGTGTGGCGAGCGTAGCGTAACCGGTGGCGAGCGAAGCGAGCCCGCAAGGGTCTTCTTTGTGCTTGTCCTTCTGTCGGAGCACCAGCAGTCGCATACCTCCCAACATGACCCTCTCCAGGAGGGACAGAATCCTCTATTCCTGGGCTTTCCTCTTAATTTAGAATCACCATCACCTGTGTTGAAACACCTTTCTTATCAATGGACCGGTTTTAATTTAGGATTGCCATCACCTACTTTAGAGGGAAGTCCAGGAACAGAGCCCTGTGTCCCTCCTGGAATGGGTCATGTTGGGAGGCACGCAGTCGGGATCCCGATTGCAGGACCACTATACCACACCTGACAAAAACTGCGGTTTGAGCACACAAAATACAGACTTTATGCACATTTCCACCTCAGGAGTGTGCGAGCACCCATGGTAATCATAACTGATCTGCAAAACAATTGAATAGCTAGTCAGACCCTTGTTACTGACAAAAAAAACACAATTTACATCCCCCTAGGAAAGAACTCTGGTTGGAGCAGGGCTTGGCATATTAATAGCCAGTCAATATCAGAGCAGCCACAGGGGTACGAGTTCCGCTTTAACCTATGGCACTGGCTTACTTAGTGTCAACCACTTACACATCACCGATGAAGCTAATATTACAAATATATACATTACATAGATCTATCTCAGGGTTGCCTACCTGACCCTCTCCATAAGGGAGAAAATGCTCTGTTCCTGGACTTCCCTGGTAATGTAGGATTGCCATCACCTGTGGTGAAACGCCTTTCTTATCAATTACCTATCTTCCCACAGGTGATGGCAATCATACATTACCAGGGAAGCCCAGTAACAGAGCATGTTCTCCCTGATGGAGAGGGACAGGTAGGCAACCCTGACATATATGCTGGTATTGTACCATGCAGCCACACACACATTACATATCACTACACGCGGAAACAAAGGGTAATGAGTCTGCATTATAAATGAGGGCGCACCAGACACCCAGGGAACCACTAAGCATCAGATGACACAGGTGTGATACTACTGTGATGAGTAGATGATCAATGAGTGCAACACAAACTGACCTGAAATGTCAGCTGCCTCCTTAGTTACTTCTCCTAGTCCTAGCTCTGGACACTAGAGACAGGACTCAGCGGCTGTGTGGACGCAGGAGGCAGTAAAACGTGTCCCCACTTCCGTCTCAACTGAGGCTCCAGGTCCTGGTTGCTCAGTAAAACACGCAGCTGAGTATGACAGTGCTGGGCGGGACGATACATTTAGCACAGTTCTGCCAATTTTAGATTATTTATAAATAATAATATATATAATATAACATCAGGGATAGTCAAGTACTGTACGGGGAGTTTAGGATCGCGCTGTAGTTTACACGCCTGATAGGACCTGACTGTATTAGTAGCGCCCACAATTGGCCACAACCATAACCAACCTATATGACTTATTAGTTGCTTTGGTAACAACATAGCTGGCAGCAAGGTCCCTGCTCCCTTTTCAGCTCTTTGTGGACAGTATCTGCAATTAAAGCTGCTAGTGCTGCACTGTTATCTATTCCTATTCTGTGGACTCGCCAGGCATCAAGTTCTATTAGAGCTTCATGCAATTAATGTGTAGCTGCAGGGACACATTTCCTGGCATTATGGTCATTCAGATCTGTCCAATCCCCAGGGACCGATGTTTAAGCCCTGTGCATATGCAGGGCTGCTGTGCGAATGCCTTCGGTGACTTGAATAGTTGCAGAGGTGTTTGCAGGGGCAGATCGAGGCAGGCAGGGGGCTGGCGCATGGGGACCCCCAGTGTTTCCTGGGCATTCCCACAAAAAGGCTGGGCGTCTCCATGCGAAAGCAGGCGGGCAGCTGCCCACCCTGTTCTTGGACCGGATGGCGCAAAATATAGGTCAGTCAAGACCCACCCTTGCGAATGGATGTTTATGCTAAATACCCATTAGCAATGCGCAGGGAATGTACTCATGATGGGGGCGGGCATCGTCAGTTGGCTCGCTAAGCAGCGAATTTACGCTGCTTAGCGAGTCAAACGGAATCACCCCCTATGTCAGCTAGGCTTGTCGAACTAATGGTGTCGACCTAATGGTTGTCTATCTTTTTGCTGTAGACAAATAGTCCCGGTTCCCTGCTGCTCCTCTTCCTGTGAAGAATGTCTCCCTCCTGTACCTTGTTATAGCCCCTGATATATGTGAAAGTTTCTATCATGTCCCCCCTTTCCCTTCTCTGCTCTAAACTATACATATTAAGATCTTTTATTCTTTCCTGGTACGTTTTGTGATGTAGTAATAAGAACTGATTTGGTACTTGTTTCCTAGCACGGCGCCCATCGCATCGCATACCATAAGGCATACGATGCGATACAATGTTAGCAGATGTTATACAATTTTAAATTGTATACCGTCGAATTGTATGCCATTGTATGGCATATACAATTGTATAAGATTTTAAATTGTATAAGCACCCTAATGGGTGTTTTCAATGTTAAATGTGCCCCCTATAAGATAAATAATTGTATAAGCACCGTAATAGGTGCTTACAATGTTAAAAGCACCCCCACGCCACCCGTGCTATCAACGCCAACCCGAAGCGTGGCGAGCGCAGCGGTGGTACACGTCCTCCGACCTTTTCATACCCCCACTATCCACGTCGGCGTGGAGATGACTTTATATAGTGTAGCGAGCGCAGCGACGTGGAATACATGTGAAATAATGCGGGGCTCCCTGCGCTCGCCACACTATATAAAGTCAACTCCAAGCTGACGTGGATAGTGGGGGTATGAAAAGGTCGGAGGATGCGTACCAACACCCCTCGCGGGCTCGCTGCGCTCGCCACACTTCGGGTTGCCGTTGATAGGGGCAGTTGAGTGGGGGTGCATTTAACATTGTAACCACCTAAAGATTCTATATACAATTTAAAATCACATCTCATTGCATTGTATGCCATTGTATGCCATATACAATGGTATACAATTTTAAATTGAATACAATGCCATATGACTGAATATTGTGGGTGCTGTGCTAGGAAACAAGTACCACTGATTCATTTATCTATCTATCACATCCTGATGGAACCTCACTTGGGGCCTTATTCTAGTTCACTCTTAGAGGCAAATTCCTTCTTAGCTGGACAGAACCATGTGCACTGCAGGGGGGGCAGATGTAACAGGTGCAGAGAGAATTAGATTTGGGTGAGTTATTTTGTTTCTGTGCAGAGTAAATACTGGCTGCTTTATTTTTACACTGCAATAGATCTCACTTTGAAGTAAAACCCCACCCAAATCGAATTCTCTCTGCACCTGTTACATCTGCCTCCCTGCAGTGCACATGGTTTTGTCCAGCTAAGAAGGAATTTGCCTCTAAGAGTGAACTAGAATAAGGCCCTTGGCGACACTCCTCGGGATGTTAGCTGTCATACTGACGCATGCATAAATATGTGATGTTGTACCTAACTGACATAGGGGGTGATTCCGGTTGACTCGCTAAGCAGCGAAAATGCGCAGGGAATGTACTCATGATGGGGGGCGGGCATCGTCAGTTGGCTAACTGACGATGCCCGCCCCCCATCATGAGTACATTCCCTGCGCATTGCTAATGGGTATTTAGCATAAACATCCATTCGCAAGGGTGGGTACGGGAAAACCATTAGGTCGACACCATTAGTTCGGCAAGCAAAAAGCTCAACATGCAAAAAGGTCGACATGCAAAATGGTCGACCTGCAGAAAGGTCGACATGCAAAAAGTCGACATGTGGAAAGGTCGACGCTACCATTAGGTCGACACTGTCTAGGTCGACATGGGGTTTTCCACTGTTTTTTTTAACCCAAATGTCGACACAGTCGACATGGACACAGTTTGAAGTAAACCGCAGGCCCTCGCATCGCTCGCTTCGCTCACGATGCTTCGGGCACGGTGCCTCGCTGCGCTCGGCACACTATTTTATTCTCACACCTCGCCCTAGTGGATGGTAGGGCATGAAATACCACCTGTCGACACGTCGGCTCAAAAAACAGTGAAAAAAACCATGTTGACCTTTTGACTGTTGACCTAGACACTGTCGACCTAATGGTAGTGTCAACCTTTTTGCATGTCGACCTTTTTGCATGTCAACCTTTTGGCTTGTCGAACTAATGGTGTCTATCTTTTTGCTGTAGACAAATGTTTCTGATTATTTTCAGTACAAAAAAATATTTTTATTCTATTGACCATGGATGATAGGTGAGGTTGGCAGATCATCTCTTTAATAAGGGACACAGGTTCTGGCCAGTCTACGCATACTTGTCTACTCTCCAGAAATGACCGGGAGGATCCTGAAAACCAGAATAGCGGGACAGTCTCAGGATCCGCCCACCTCCCAAGTGGGCAGTTACCGAATAAAGTGGAACCAGGCAGACAACATGTTTCACACTGAATTGCATCATTGCAGCCACACCGCTCACTGCACGTCGTCTCCACATTGTATAGCAGGGACTTAACGTGGCTACGATAATATGATCAGGCAGCTACACCCTCAGGAGGGGCCGGGGCATTCTACACGGTGTGCTGTGCGGGGTAGTAGATGCTGAATCGCATAAGTTCAGCCACGCCCCTCTCAGAATGCCCACTTTCATGGCTGTGTGCCGGGGGTACCGGTAGCTATGCACACCCCCTCTTTTTTTTTTTATTAGTGCTATTTATAATAATTTGATTCATGTGATTTATCTTCCCACCAGTACAGAGTTGTTGTAGCTTGGGGTACGCTGGCAGGGAAACACTTTGCGGCGACATTGTGCTTCAACAGAAGCTTCTAATTTAAAAGTACATTTCTGTTGCTAACGTAGTGATAACTGAGTGATAACGTAGAAATATTGGTGTGGTCTAAAGTGTTAGTGGAACCACAGCACATTGGCTGCGAAATGTACAAAGAAAATCAACGACGGCGTCTCTCCTCGAATTCCAGACTCAAATGAAGCATGGCCTTCCTCCAGCAGCGCAGATGTCAACATGGCCTAAAATGAAATCTATCTGACAGTGGGACTGTGATCCTCAAAAAGAAATGAAGACATATGCCAATCCTTTGAAGCTCCATATAGACTGGTTTCTGATTTTCTTTTACACTGTTTAATAAATGTTGTGAATTGCGCACTCTAATGGGGTTTGGTGTTGTCTGTGGCTGGTGTGGGGATGGATTTAATGAGCAGAGAAGTAGACTGATGCTGTGTACACACGGGGGAGATATATTGCTCAGTTTCTCCTGTTCATCAGCGACCAGAGATGGTCGCTGATGAAAAAGAAACTGCCCGGGGGAGCCCGGCAGTGGTAATCAGCTGGTCGCGGGAGCATGTTCCTGCGACCAGCGATCACCACAGGGGCAAAAACGGGAGCGCGCACCCGGCGATATATCGCCGGTGCACACTCCCATTGCGGGTAATATGGTCGCTCAGCGACCATATTTCCCGCGATTTTGGACAAAATCGCCCCCGTGTGTACGCACCTTAAGGTGTTGTAAAAATAGTTGGTTTTATTCTAAATGAAATGGGGAGTGCAAGGGCTCCTCAAATGAGGATGGGTGGGGGATTGGGGGTAGTCACGTTCGACTCACAGTTGGGGTACCTCCGCGTCTCTCACTAGTGGGATGTTGTGTAAGGAGGGGTCCTGAACCTGTGTGGTCTGAGAGTCAATGGCTTCAAAGTCTAGATAAATGTGGGACCTCTGCTGTGTGCAGGGAGAGCCCTTCCGGGGATGGGGGTATCAACAGATCTCCTTAGTTACCATAAGTCGCAATGTGTGACTTATGTCTCCCCCTGTGTGCAGCTAGGTCAGTGTCTATTATCCACTGGCTAGGCGATGTACCAGTGACGGGTGCCTGTCAGGGTGCTGTGTGGGGGTGTTTGTGGGGCAAGGAGCGGCGTCCCACTCCTAGAACAGTAGTCAAAATTGTACATAGGGCCTGATTCAGACCTGATCGCACAGCTGCGAATTCGCAGGTCGGGTGGTTATCAATAGACTGTGCATGCGTACAACCCGTAGTGCGCATGCGTGAGGCCATCTTGCCATACGCAACTTTTTTTCCATAAAGCCGGTGTTTGGGGGTGGTATCCGGGCGTTTTCTGGAAGTGTCGGGGAAAACGCAGAAGCGCCCAGGTGTTTAAGGAGAAAATGTGTGACGTCAGCTCCGGCCCCGTCCAGCCTGTTACTATCGCAGCCGCCGAGTAAGTCCTGCGCACACTGGGAAAATGATTCTATGGTGAGAGGCCTGCAGGCTTGCACGTTGCGGGATTTCACTCCGGCGGGGTGGCGTATACTCGATCGCTGGGCACTGAAAATTAGCAGCCCAGCGATCACGTCTGAATCAGGTCCATAGCCAAAATCTTGCATAGCCAAAATTGCACAGTGTGTACAGTCAATATCGGTGGTTCTGGTCTCTTGGAAGTTCAAGATAAATTGCATAAGCAAAACAGTCCATACTTGAATCCGCACCATGGCCCTTATTCAGATCTGATTGCAGTACAAATTTGTTCTCAAAATGGGCAAAACCATGTGCACTGCAGGTGGGGCAGATGTAACATGCATAGCGAGAATTAGATTTTTACAGTTATTTTTACACTGCAATTTAGATATGTTTCAACACACCCCACCCACTTTTAACTCTCTCTGCACATGTTACATCTGCCCCACCTGCAGTGCACATGGTTTTGCCCATTTTGAGAACAAATTTGTGCTGCGATCAGATCTGAAATGGGCCCATGTGTATACACCTTATCTTGATGGTGTACGGTTCTTATAGCGCTCACATCCCAGAAGTCCGCTCATCTCTGGCGTGTTACATGAAATGTACTCGACAACATCAATAAGTCAGTCAGCTGGATCAGTAATGTTTATTCAACCATCTGATCATATCAAATGCTAGATTGCTCTACATATGAATGGATGTTGGATAAATAAATACAGATTGGAAATTTGCGAATCGGTCACCATCAGTGCACATTGTGCAGATGACTTTAACCCTTCCATAGCTGGGGAGTTCATATTTCCCTGGTTGGAAAGAAATAACAGGATAAAAACCCATGAACAAAAAAACAATGTTTGTGTCCACATCAGATAGCATCAGTGGTTCTTCTCCACAGCCCACTAGGAACTGGTCCCACGCACCATATCTCAGTACTGCTCCGGGTTGGGAGGTCTGGCAGATAAGTCTCTCTCACATCATGATGAATTGGTGGAAGTACTTAGGATGCCTCCATGTACATTATTATCTATGTTCTGTTATATTTCTCCTTTAGTGATTGGTATTGTTAAATATTGACAGCTGTTCTTGGGCACATGAGAAGCACGGGTTACACAATTCTGGTGTCATTAAAGGACCACTAAACCTAAAACCCAGGTTTCCTTATACTGAGAAATTTCTCCAGTCTCATTAGTGATGACTATTCATATTGGGGGGGACGGGCTTCTGTCCGAGCTCCTATCCCTGAACGGGATTATAAATACATCCATGTCGTACATAAAATCTTAATTCCGTAAAGAGATTAAAACTATCAGGACGAGTGGCACAGTCCAAAATTCAAATAAGGGAACCACACTAACTGCCAGTGAGTCCTGGCCGGTGAGGATTGGCAGCATTGGGGGTGGCGATTGTTGTGGCTGCACACTCTTTATCGCTCTCCAAAGCTTAGAACATAGACCCCTAAAAGAGGCTAACGCAATTGACTTAGAGTAGGATTCCTAGCATAAAGTCTTTAATGCACAGGAAAACCCTTCTCCCCGTGATCTCCATCGGTCACATGCACGGCTGTAACGATTATCAGTAGATCTTTTATAATAGTTGACTTGTTTTATAAAGTACAGGGGTCCATTATAATCAAAAGGCTTATACACAGGTAGAAACCATTTCAGGAAAACGGTCTCAGTTATGCCGGCTCAGCACAGGTCACCTACAATACTGTATATAAAGCAAATGCGTGAGTCACCCTTAATTTTTAAAGGTTTACAGAGCTAAAAATGTGTCAGCAATCTGTGGGAGCGAGCAGTGTTGCAGATGAAACCGAGTTACAGCCATGACTGACCCCCATAAAGCCACAAAGCCCATAGACAAGATGTTTGGGTGCCCTGGGGTGTAAGCGTATTATCAGAGCGGGCCTAGTGGTCTTATATTGATTGAGGTGGCCTTGTTGCTGCTACAAAGATGTATAATGTCAAGAAATAGGGTATTGATTGAGGTGGCCTTGTTGGTGCTAAAAAGTTGTATAATGTTGATAAATAAAAAATCTATCACTTAAAACAATTGCAGTGTGTTTTATGCTACAAGGAAGTGGATAGACTTGGGGCATATTATGTTATCCCAACTGCCCCGATATGCGGAACCAGAAGGGGTGGGACTTACAAGGAGGTGGGTGTGGCCAGAGAGCAGGCAGACAATATAAATTGGGGCCTTGGCTTCAGGAGACTCTCTATTAGTCAGGAGTAATGGCCATAATGGCGGTATCGGAATAATAGACAGATGCACAGAATGTTGGGTGCACATAAATGGTCTGTGTTATGTGTTTCTTATTCCCTTTTATTCTGTACTGTGTGTTGCCCCGTCCACAGTTAATATAGTACGTCACTGGGACAAGATACAGTTCTCGCTCTTCATTGCCCTCAATAGTTACCATAGTTTTTATTGATCAGCATATAACAATGGTGTTTGATATGTTTTGAGTTGCTTGCGTTGAGTTGCTGCCAGCAATGTCCTATGGCATTGCTGGCAGCCATTTATAATGAGCACAGTCACCTACACATAATGGAAGTAATAATGTGCCGACTATCCACTCGCTGGGAGGCAGTGATGTCACTGAGAAGCCGGTGATCACTATTCATGAGGCACATTGAATATTCATGAGGGGCTGGTTCCTAGTGAAACGATCGTCTGCCTTCTCATGAATATTGCTTTACCCTACAAAATGGCTGCTTCTGCTGTAAATAACTGTTGTTCTTTTAATGACAGGAAAGGAGCCCATACACGGTCCGTTGTGGACCGGCTCCGTTCTGTACTATGCAATGTGCGCTCCCACGCATCACATAGTACGGTACAAAAAGTATGTGCTGCACATACTTTTTGTACTAGGTAAACATTGTATCGGATCGCAGTGCATGCACACTGCATGCACAAGGGATGCGATCCGATGTGTGCTGTTTAAGCACAGAACGGATCCGATGAACGGACCGTGAATGGGGGGTTGAACAATCGGACAGAATTACAGTACAGATGGTGTAATGGTTAGCATTACTGCCTCACAGCGCTGAGGTCATGGGTTCGATTTCCACCATGGCCCTAACTGTGCGGAGTTTTTATATTCTCCCCGTACTTGCGTGGGTTTCCTCCGGGCACTCCGGTTTCTTCCCACAATCCAAAAATATACTGGTAGGCTAATTGGCTCCTGACAAATTAACCCTAGAACGTGTGTGTGTGTGTGTGTGTACATGTGGTAGGGAATATAGATTGTAAGCTCCACTCTGTAAAGCGCTGCGGAATATGTGTGCGCTATATAAGAAACTGTTAATAAATAAGGTTGACTCTTTAAACATGATTTGGGGAAGGAAATGAACAGGCTCTTTTTCTGTTACATATATGTATTTTACACACCAAACAAATAATGGCATGAGCTGAGAGTCTCCAGAAGGGAACACCATGGGACAAATGTCATTAAATGTGAGAGCTTGGTGAATTAGAACCAAGGTTTAAAGCAGTTGTTTTTTTGCATTGCAAAACCAACCCCATTTTTTTAAGACTTTCCGCTTAAAATCTTAGCATTAAACTGGCAGAATCTTGGCAATCAGGGAATCTCGCCCTCTGTTACATGTGGGTCCAAGTCCTGACGGCAGGACAGAATACGATATGCAGGCGTTTCATTAACGGTACTACCCTGACAATACGTCCTTTACCACATTTCGTTACCTCACATAACACATCCTACAAAACAAAGTCTAATGTGGCCCTACATCTAAGCAGCGATTCCCCAATGCCGATTCCCCAGTCAGAATTGTAGATCGGCGCCCTCTGCTGGGGCATCAGCAAAATACTATAAGGGAAATTTAATAGGATGAGAGATTCAGAAAGTGAGAGATTTGGTAAGAAATCTCCAGGTTTTTTTTAAAGCGGCAATCATTTACACTGCAAAACCAGTTTGATTTTGCAGTGTAAATGATTGCCGCTTTAAAAAAACCTGGAGATTTCTTACCAAATCTTTCACTTTCTAAATCTCTCATCCTATTAAATTTTACCATACATGTTAAAAATCCCCAACTCGCCCATTCTGATCATTTTTGGGTCGGAATCTGCAAATCAAGATGTCCAACATGCTGCATCTTGCGGATACCAAGCATCAGCAGAACAGGGAATTGTCCCAATTAATTGCAGATGTGCGGGCCCCATGAAGTCAAAATACACTGAATTCTCCCAAATAGAACAACACAAAAATTACATCCAAAGAGATTCAATGTTACAAATGAGTTAATGATTCAATATGAAAGATGACCACTTGCTAAGAATGGATTTAAGGCATTGTGACAGGCTCAGGTATGAGTGGGTCGTTGGTACTGTGGTAGCCTGTGTAAAATGTGCGTAAGCACTCAATCACTTCCTACTGGACAGCAGCCCTTATGTCATAGCGTTGGGGCTGAGGCACTCGCGTCTCTTGGCTTAGAGGCATAAAGCTACTTTGGTGTAAGTCGTAAGTGGAGAAGAAACAGTTAAATTACGCAGAATGTTGTCCAAGAAAATTAAGGGGTCTATTTACGAAGCATTGGATGGAAATAAAGTACTAACCAACCAGCCACTAACTGTCATTTTTCAAGCACAGCCTGTGACAGGGCCGTTAGGAGGTGATTGGCTGGTTCTTTGGGTCTACTTCACGTTCATACGGGAGGGGCCAAAATTGTTGGGAGGGGTCTGTGCATCATGCGCAGACACCGGAAACGAACGGTTTTGGTGAGTTACACACTCGCTTGGCCGTTTGTTGCGGGGAGGGAGGGCTGGGGCGGTGACAGCGCTCGACCATGGGAACACCCAGTGTGCTGGTCGGCGACCATCGGATGATTTTTCCTGCTAGCGGAGCCATGGTAGGGGATGTGTTCTCGTACATATGCCCTTGCATGGTACCAAGGGGATTCGGCGGCGGGGTTAGGGTGGGTATTCAGCCGTGCAGCATCTCGGGTGCTCGGTAAGCTGCGATGTTCGCAGTTTAACGAGCCAATCTGAATCAAGGCCTTTATATCTCCATCCAAGTCTTAGTAAATAGGCTCAGATTAGTGAATGAGGGGCTGATTCACAAGAAAACATGATTGGAACCACTGCTGCCTCTTGTAGGCAGGAAGCATGTTGTGTAATCAGGCACCGCCTGGTGGCTCCTCTGCTCCGCTTCTGCACATGAGGAGGCAGTATCGGATCATCTGCGGAACCCCAAGGTTACTTGGGAAATCTAAGTAAATCCTCCTTCCTGGGCCAGTGAAGCCGCATCCTAGGAAGCAGCCACTGACGTAGGCACATCATGAAACCAGGGTGCTGTGTCATTGTCTCCCCCATACTCAGTAAATCAACCATGCTGTGGCTCTGGGGCATGCGCAGATCTAAAAACATTCATGTTTGGCGTAAACGTCAAAATAGCGCCCACCTCTGAATCAGCCTACACACAGGATAACTGAAATGCCAGCGTCCGCAGTCTGGGTACCTCCTGCATCCACGCTTTGTGCGACTAACTCCCAGAGGCCACGTGTGCCAAGCGGGGATATTTGACGCCATGCCACCATAGGTGTATGTGGACACATTTGTATGTTAGGATACAGTGTTTAGAACCAGCAGTGTATTGCCTATTACACAGGCTGCCCAGGACCGTGACCTCCTCTCATTGGATAAGCCTCTTTGCTATTGCAGTGTAAAACACAAACATAATAATAAAATGCATCACTAAAAAAAAAAAAAAAGTTCTCCTTTCTTACTACTTTGGGACATGGAATGAAAAAGTAATTCCACCCGATTCCAACAATGGATCTGAAATATTTACAGGATATAAGTAAATGTTCATTGAGTCACAGTTCAGCTATAGTTTCATGAAGGACCATTAAATGTCTGCTTCACAGCTCAAGAGCTGGTGGTTCCTCTCTACACCAATCGGTGTCGGGCCGGATGAAGGCGATTGGTCCCTCAAATGGAGGCTAGCTGACTGAGAACCATTCTAAACTGCTGGGTGCTGTTACTGAGGTCCTTGACTCTATCCACCATATCCTTGGCCGCTGAAGGTGATGGGTACTGAAGTGCTGCTGTCTTGGTGGTAAGGACAATTTCCTTGAGCTTGTCACACATAAGGTTGCTGTAGTGGGTGATTTTGTTCCGAATGTCCTGAGCTTTGGCTTGGCGTGACAATGTGTCCCCAATAAATACCAGCTTATGGGCGCTGAGGATGACAAATTTGCTGTGAGCCACAAAGATCTTGGGAGGTTGGTTGCTACTGATGGAGTTATAAAAGGCATCGATGGCGTTGGTCAGGGTGGTGACGTTGGCCTCGCACTGTTCTTGGTAGAAGAGTAGCAGCTGCCGGTCAGAGTTGCTCAGGGCGCTGCGTACTTGGCTGTAGTGTTGGGGGGGCGTCCAGTTTGACAGGTCGTTCTCGATCGGCCGCCCAACTTCCTCTTCCAGGCGCTCAAACTGTTTCAGCTGAAGATGGAGACAAAAAAGTTGTTAAAAAGAGATCTGGGTGCATCGTTTGGTGGCACTGATGGAACGATGTTAGCTACGGCTTTCTTTTTTTTATATATATATTTTATTAAAGAACTGCATCATTACATACAATAAATGAAAAATAAAACCAAATCCGTAAAATAAAAGCATTTTGTATACCGTGTAACAAACATATACAAATAAACACGACTTAAATCAAGAATAATGCGGTTGTTTCTAAGCATACCTATCTTCAAAAGGGTCTATAGAAGACTATAGGAGCACACCAGGGAAGGGGTGAGATCAAAATGGAGGAGTATTCAACTGAAGAGTTGCGAAATTATACCAGGATGTTAGTACAGCTTTCCTAAGAGTATTTTTAATAGGGGGAGGTAGGGATGTAACATATGGCAGCCATATCGCAATTTTTTTTGCCTTAATCTCTTTATTAAGGGACATCTCTAACCAGTCCATTTGAAACGGGTATGAGATCCTTGGCAAAAGTAGTGTTATAGATAGAGTATTAGACGCGATCCACTGAGATAGAATCATTTTGTGTGTCGCAGCAGCCAATTTAGATCTCCATATAAGGGGCTGAGACTAAAGTCTTGTTTAACCGAGTAAAGGCGGATAGGAGGGCGGGCAAAGTGACTCCTGGAAGATCTACAGACCACTTTGCCATGCCAGCGGTCAATTCATCTACATTGAGCTGCCGTTTGAGGTGGATATATGAAAGAGGGCCAGTTACAGGATTGCCTAACCATGACATCTAGTCCCGCTGCAACATCAGCTGGTGGGACCTGTTTAGAAACACTGGGAAACGTAGCTCCTCAGTTGAAAATATATAAACATGGGGATCGATACAATGGTGTATTTGTCACGGAGCTGTTGATATGATGGTACATTTGTGCAGCCCTCATCCATGAGATGGAATATTAAACGTAAGCCTTCCTCATCCCATTGCTTGGCCAACCTCAAATTTTGCAGTGTGAGCGTACATGACCTAGTGTTGTAAAACCACGACTGAACCACTGTGTTATGTGGGAAAAGGCCTAGCTTAGAGCGGGAAAATCTTCATGCTGGGCAAGTCGAGGTCAGCAATAAATTATCTGAAACACCAGGGGGATAACTTGATGGTTTCATGTGTAGCAAACCCGTCAGAGGTATATTAGGACAGAATGCTTGTTCAATAGCCAAATTCACATAATTGCCAATTGAATGTATCCAGTCAAGTGCATACCTAAATTTGGCCACCAACATATAACTTTTAATACTATATGTAAATTAATGCCTCCTAATGAAACACTCTGAGATGGTTTAAACATTGAAATCCTAGGCTTCTTCCCATCCCATATAAACTTACTAATAGCAGTATTTATGATACGTAAATCAGAATCCTTAAGTAAAAGGGGTAACATTTGAATAGAGTATAGTAAACGCTTAGATCATTTTATTTAAACGGCATCTACCAATATAGGAGAGGGGTAGAGACCTCCGGGAACGGAAGTCTGTTAACATCTTTGTTATTAACTGGGGATAATTTACAATGTATAAGTTAGCCGGGTTAATTGGTATGGTTAGGCCCAAGTATGTAAGAGAGTTTTCTGCACATAAAAATGGGAATCCTGAGGGCCACCCAATTTTGCACCGTCATGGAGCGCCAACGCGTTGGTTTTGAGTTTATTAATTGGGAATCCAGATATTACTTCAAATTCTGACAGTAGTTTTAAGAAACTGGGAAAAAGGCGTCAGAACTCAGCCACAGAAGCAATATTGTTGGCTTTTAAATAACTGTTTTATACTTGCAGGGGGAGGAGAGGTGCCCCCTTGGGAGCAGGAGCCCGGTGGCAGATGACTCCATTGCCTCCCAGAGTTCTGCCTCTGCTGTCTAGTACCACCAGCTAGGTTAAAGCGAAGAGTGTTTAACCCATTAATGGTTAAGAAAGCTGAGTGTTGGGCGTACAATCTACGAAAGAAGTTGACCGACCATCAAATGATGTGGGTGGATCCCACAAACGTGTAAATCAGGGGTTCCCAAACTTTTTTTGAATCACGGCACTCTGAAGCATCAGAAATGTTTTCCTGGCACCCAAAGGCTAAAGGTTTCTCATTAAGAAAGTCAGAAACAAATATTAAGTTAGATAAATTCTGTTTATATCTCATCCTTAGGGTCAGTTATGGGGTAATGGACAGGATTCCCTTCTGTTTGTCCATAATTTGACTATTATATTGAGCATAAATAACTTGAATTGGTCCTGGACCATCAACCCAGGGCACCCCTGAAAGTCCCCCAAGGCACCCCAGGGTGCCACGGCACACAGTTTGAGAACCACTGGTGTAAATGGATGTTTTGAAGGCCCTGCAAGCGAATCAATTGCCCTTGTGAATGTGGGCCGGCGTACCACCATTCACAAGGCAGGATCTGGTTGCCTTACAAGGATGTAAATTCGCATCTGAGCAAATCAACCCCCTGTATACAAAGACCTGACACGCTGAAGGTTTGAGATCCTTCCGTGCACAAGGCTGATTAGATATACCGTGCAGCAGAATTTCCAGCATTCTGCTAGTTGTTTTCAGCACGTTTGCTGCCGCTTCTACTGCGCTGAGCCTTGGAAGTCGTTGTCAGAGCCGCAAATGTATCCATCATAGAAGAAATATTAAGAAAGGCGCAACTAATAAAACTCTTGCAATATTAGCTATGTCCACTAGATGTCGCACAAATCACATTATACAGAAGAACAGAGGGCTAAACTTACTAAAATGGGAGCGCTATTGAAGATGGAATGATGCCCATAGCAACAAGCCACATGCAGCGTAAGACCCGGCATGCGCTAACAGTCCCCAGACTGCCCATAGGTGATGTGTGTGTGTATATGTGTGTGTGTGTGTGTGTGTGTGTGGGGGGTGTTAGGGGGTTGTTGGGGGGGCCCAGTGAATTCCTTTGCCCAGGGCCCGCTCTGATGTTAAGACAGTCCTGCCCAGGAGAAGTTATTCCTGCGGGGGGATACACAAGCATTGTGTGTGTGTGCTGCACTCTGGCCCGGAGCACAGGACAGACAGAGACTGCTTACCTGTTGCTGCTCCAGGTGACCCTTTCCCTGCCGTATAATGTTCCCCTTTTCCAGCAGTTCCTTCTGTGTTTTCTCAAATTCTTCTTTACCCTGCATTAGAACACATCAGATTTTATCACCCTGAGCTCCTCGTCAGAAAGGATAAAGTCTACATATACACAGGGCCGGGTTAAGGGCCTCACGGGCCTGGAGCTGACAATGTTCGAGGGACTAATAATGAGAAGTGGATGCGGGGCGTCCAATGCCTTGTAGGCATGTAGGACCCATACACTATATGCCCCAGTGTCTCCGTAGAGTACGAACATTGCATAATATAATATACAGAAATGCAACTGTAATACTTCTGATTTACAGCTAACCATGAGGCCAGCTGGTGTGTGTCTGGTGATCACCATCCTGTCATGGTGATGGGCCTATTTTTATGTGGAGGCCTGGAGTTGCAGCCCTATCCACCCCATTGTTAATCTGGCCCTGCATAAACATATTTACTGGCAATTTTCACCATGACCCAGCAATGAACACTGCAGAAGATGTACGTGGAATGGGATTATTGATCCTTACAGCCCCCGAAGATACCGGAGCTCATTATCTCTATGTCTCTGCCAGTTGAGCAGCTGATTTCATTAAAACAAAATAGAATTCTTCCTTACTTTGGCTTACATGAATATAATATACAGATACAGTATATGCATTAAATTATATGGGTAATTTAATGTTGAAGCATTTCCGTAGTCTAGTATTTCCAATTAATTATCCTACAGCTCTGTAAGTTAATTCGTTTTTCCTGGCGCTGTAATTGCACACTGGAGTGAAAGCGTGAAGGACGATCTTGCAGTATAGTGAAATACCACTAGATGGCGTAATAAAATGCCTCTATTAAAGCAGACCTGTGTTGGCAACTTAACCATCCAATGACATGATTCTATGCTAGTAGAATGTCCGCCATTTGCTGAGGGGCATCCAATGTCCACCTCTACACCAGTCATAGTGGCACATGGCTGAGGGGGGCTTCACTGATGCTCTTTGCCAATCCCAGGCCCACCCAGCACCCCTGAGGCGTTCCTGCACAAGCATATAGCCGTTTGGCTTCTGTATACTCCCCTGGACTGAATGCTCCTAGGTTATTTTATACACAGTTTATAACTAGTAGTGTTTGATGCCTTAAATGCTGGTAACACAAACAATAGATGTATGTATAAGATTGATGTATGTATAAGATCATGGTTACATAAGACTGAGCTTTTCATAATCCCCTTTATTGTTCTGGGAGCCAGTGCTGAATTACAGGCACGGCAAAGGCAACACCTGCTTTGGGCCCCTACAGGAATCTGCGGCCGCCGCCAAGGGTGAGGTGCCCTTTTCTCTAATTTGTTATTGTCCGAGTCAATGGAGCAAGAAGTGTTTTCAGCAGGTGTAGCTAGACTGCCGTGAACAGACTATAGAGCAACGCAGCTAAGTGCAAGTTCTGTGGCTCCGAATGAACAGCACAACCTCTTCTGGAACACTCGGTAAATGCCTACACACATTATGTTCATTTGAAAGGTAAAAATAGTTTCTAAAAGTTTTAATAAAGTGTTCCTTTACGTCTCTCCCTTCTGACCAGAGCTTTTTGTCCGAGACCCCTGTAATTATCCTCCGAATCATTATGTGACCCTCAATTTACAATGTAAGCCCTGTCATTTACTTGGTTACATTGGCTACATAACATGGTTATGTAGATTTTAACCCTTTGGTCGGAATGCAATCCTTTGACGCTATTCCTGACGGAGGAAATAGAGGCGGAGCCCTATTCAATGCCATCTTTACCGACCGCACTGAAGAGGGATCACGGCAGAACGGACCCGACTTTAAAAGCTGTTGGGCCTGTTCTGCCAATAACGGCCGTGGATTGTCGCGATCTCGGGCGTAGATCGACTAATCACGCCTGTTTTTGTGGACACGCACCCTTTTCGCCGATTGGTAGGCATCCTGCCTGCCGATTTGCTGTCAGGCAAACTGCAAAAGGGCTGTCAGGAGGGATCAACAGCTGTGATCCTGGATTGCAGGAACAACATCTCTGTGAGAGATGCACAAAGTATCTGCTAAAAATGCCAGCGTCGCTCACATTTGTTATATAAATTCAAATGTGTAAAAAAATGATTATCTTTCCTATATAATGTTAACATCACCGGTCCTTATGATGAATAAAAATGTTTGCTTGGCAATTTTACACCTATTTTGATAAATTCACTTGGCACTCAAAGGATTAAGGGGTACATTTACTAAAATGGGAGTTCTATTGAAGATGGGATATTACGCATAGCAGTGGGTATTCATTTTTTGCTAACCATATAGATAGATAGATAGATAGATAGATAGATGGAGAGAGAGAGAGACAGACACCAGACTCCTGCACCGTTCCTTTTCTGCAAGGACTAATGATGCAAATCACATTATTATGGCTCCACCCCCAAATAACCAAAACTTTATTAAATTCCCTTTTTAACAACGACTGCCAACATTCAGTCTGGAGGGCATTATAGGGATGCTTTTCTTCTGCCGTGGACTGCAGTATGAGTTAATCTTATTATCAGGAATTAGCAACATTCTTTAAAACATACCCAAACACCCTATTCAAATAAAAAGAATTCTTCACATTTTGGGTTTTCCATCAGAGTGATTTATTTACTAAGATGGGAGTACTATTCCACATGGGATGTTGCCTTATGGCAACCAATCAGATCCTGTCTATTATCTTATAGAACGTGCTGAATAAATAATAGATTCTGATTGGTTGCCCATAGCAACATCATGTGAAATAGAACTCTCATCTTAGTGAATAAATCCCACAGTGTTGCATATTCTTTGCTACGTATACGGTGATATCTTCTATTAGTTAGATTGATGTAGTATATACTTCCTCGTTACCTGCTGGAGCTATAATTGTACATTTAAAACAGTTATTCAACAACAAAAAAATGCTCTTGGAATATTAAGGCCCCCCAATGATTTTGCTTGATTTCGACCTTTCGGGCCGATATATCGTTTATAAAGTGGCAAATCATATGTGTTTTCCATCCAATCCGATTCTCAGTCCCATGAGTGGGGGATCGCAGCCCCTAGGTCGCTAATGCTGCATTATTGATTTGTTGGAATCGGGTGGAAAATGGTTTTTGTGCATGCGATATATCGCATGCGATTAACCGTGGTTATATATATATATATATATATATATGTGATAATAGAACAAAAGTACAAAATCGATGCTCCAGGGGTAGTTCAAGTCAAATCGCACCTAACTTCAGGGTCAGACATATCGATGTAGTGTATGGGGTCCTTTAGAGTTATGATCTGGCAGCACAATCCCGTCCCCTTTTATAATAGCAGTGAGCAGAGGTTGGGGTTTTCCCACCTCTCATATTCCCCCCTAGACGTGCAGTGTGTGTATCGATCACGTGATGCTATTATATGCCGTTTACCACAGATGTTAGTCACTTTACACTACAGACGCTCGCAGAGGCAGATCAGATATCAAAGGCTGGTAACAGCACAAACCAGCTCTCTGTGACTGATACAGTTGTCCCAGATCACAGCAGCCTGGTTCACAGAGGCCCTACCCAAACTTGAGTAGATGTCATGGAATGGAAGGGGGGAGGCCACCTCATTGTCCTGCCTGAGAGACATACATTCACTCAGCTCACAAACGAGCATTGTCAGAGATGAAGGGGTGGTGCAGGTATCGTCTTTGATGTGCAGTAAGTGCCATAGGGAGAGATTTGTCAGAGCCGATAGGGAGATAAAGGCGTTCATGTAAGAAGAGTGGTGAAGTGGATTTGTGGAGATGTTGCCTTTTGCAACCAATCAGTTTTGAGGTAGCATGTATCTCGTACATTCTATAGAAAGATAGATAGAAGCTGATTGGTTGCTATGGCGGTATCAAAAGGCACGTGCGGAAGAAATGGTGAGTGGTCTTGAAGAAAGAGTGGCCACAAAGGAGTTTCCCCGTCAGCATCACAGAGGGGGGCGTGGCCTCAGTGACATCACTCTGTTGGCGCACCCAGCATCCCCTGAGATGCTGAACTGCCTCTGGAGACTTGTGCATCTCAGTGACAGGAGCCAGCTGCTACAGGATAATGTCACACTGCAGCAACTGGCTTCTGTCACTGCGGAGGAGCTGGGGGTTTGGTGTCACCCCATCTGATTGTGAAACCAGGGTGCTGCTCGCACCCCCCCTTGTGACGTCTGTGGCCCATAGTTCCAATGAATCTGCTCCTCTCATTTTTCAAACACAGCACGTAATGTCAACAATAAGCTTTTTTTTTGTGTGGTTGTTAATAATGTATTTACTTGTATATTTGTATAACCAAACCTAAATGATAAGAAGTCCTCAAAAAACTTTATTAATATTCACACATATGTTCATTTTCCAGGAACATATGTGTCAGAGAAGTGTTTCTCAAGCACATCAGACTTCCTGCTTCAGCGCTGTTAAAGGAATGTCCAATAGCTGACAGAAAAGTCAGTTGCGATAAAAAATATACTACTTGGTGTTTGATGACATTGCCACAATAATTCTCGGTGGTCCGGCTATAAGCTGCCATCAGCAAACTGATCCATGAAGAGATAAGCAAATTACGCTCTTGCATATGCAGAAACACAATATACCTTTTGCCTCCCCGCTGGAAGCCACTCAGGAGACGTGTGCGGAAAGCTGGTACAAGCGAAAGGTGAAACTTAATAGAAGCTGTAGTCAGCGGATATTGCTGATGGGAGGTATCTGTCACCTTTAAGCAATGTTCAAGAACAGCTGCGTGCACCTTGCTCAATATGGAGAGATTATTCAGTGTTTTTCAGTGATAGACCCTTAACGGCAAAATGTAGATCCCATTAAATAAACAACCTGCCTGCCAACTAAACAGGATATTCTGATTTTAGCAGATGCGTGCATTTTATAAAGCTTCCAGTTGTCGCCAGATGGCAGGAAAGCTGCAGCTCGTTTATTGATGTGCATGAGTTTGCAGAATGGCTGAAATAATTAAAGACTGGATGAATTAAACTTCACTGCCTGAAATTATGGAAAGTCCCTTATCAGTTAAGAAGATGGATGCCTCTATCAGCTCACCTTCTATTGACCTCACTACGTTTAACCCTAGTGTGCAGATTTTAAAGGCAGTAGCTGCCTGGTGCACCCACAGACTACAACAACATGGATTCTGGTTGGACTAGAGCAGGCATGCACAAACTGTGGCCCTCCAGCTGTTGTCCAACTACACATCCCAGCATGCCTTGCCCTAGTTTTCGCATTCTTTAATAGAAAAACTGTGGCAAGGCATGATGGGACTTGTAGTTTCACAACAGCTGGAGGGCCATAGTTTGGCCATGCCTGGACTATGAGGAGAAGTATAAGTATGACATTATCTCTTTGCTGAGTCCAACACACCACCATTTTCCTGAACACTGCCCAGCACCACCCATCCTAGCGCCCCAACAACTTTGGGGCACTCAGAGCGGGACTGCAGATTAGAATCTGTACATAGAGAGGGCCAGATGTATCAAGCTTCAAAAAATGATAAATTGGAGAGTGATAAGCAACCAGCCAATCAGCTCCTACCTGTCATTTTTCAAATCAGGCCTGTAACATGACAGGTAGGAGCTGATTGGCTGGTTGTTATCACTCACCATTTTATCACTTTTTGAAGCTTGATACATCTGGCCCAGAGTGCGGCTTCTGCTCATGCACAGATGGGAAGCCATCGCGGTATACTGGGATAACCTGCATCAGACTCATTGATATGGTTCCAGAGACCCTATGTGCACAAGGCATGGTTACTGTGCCAGAGGGTCTCACTTTATTCTAACTAGTAATATAATCCCACTGGTCTCTGACATCACACAGTCAGGCTCTCTCACAACTAGACAAAGGGGATTGTGCTTCCTGTCCTGCTACCCTGAGGAGATGTAATCTCTATGTAATATGTACAATTGTGCCTCCTGTCCTGCTACCCTGAGGAGATGTAATCTCTATGTAATATGTACAATTGTGCTTCCTGTCCTGCTACCCTGAGGAGATGTAATCTCTATGTAATATGTACAATTGTGCTTCCTGTCCTGCTACCCTGAGGAGATGTAATCTCTATGTAATATGTCCCTTGTAAGATATTCTGCTATAAAAACACACAATTTGGTGCCTTATTTGTACTAAGGGCCCGGTTCAGACATGATTTCTTTGAAAACAACCTGCTTTACCGCCCCCAAACGTCCGCAGGGTGATTGACGCTGCAGGGAGATTGACAGCCATCGCAGGCTCCTGACGCACTTGGATACACAATGGGCCTGATTCCGAGGCGTGTGCCCTGTTGATTTCGGACTCAGTTACTGGACATGCGTCCCTACTGTGTTCATAAAAGAGACACAGTAGCGATCCCAGATGCATGAAGTAGTGTACTGTAAATGTTTTGGGGTGGTGGCTATTCACAAGCAAGTCCATGTGCTGGGTGTGCTGCAGAGGTGGCTGCATACACAGATGCTTTATTGCTCACATGTGAGGTCATATATAATCTGCACAGAGGATGGAGCTGGTGCAGGTTTCCATGGTGCAAAAATGGAGGTGCCTACAGAGGCACCAAGCTGTGTTGTAGGATCTACAGACGCTCAAAGTGGACATTTTAGTTCTCCTATGGCTGTACATCAGGGATGGCTTGTATTAGCAGATGTGTGAGCCGCAATAGATGTACACACAGACAATTGCATACAATTCAGAATCAGGCCTATTGGGTATATGTACAGTATACACATACCCATAGCCTTTGATCTAGAAAATGAGTTTAAGGTATTCTCAAGAGAACATTTTAAAATCACAGTAATCTTCTTTCTTATTTTGTAGATAAGAACACTCATCTTATTAAAGAAATGATTAGCCTTCTTCAATCTAGAGTTCCACCCTCTCTCAGCCTCCTTAACTCTAGAGTTCCACCCTCTCTCAGCCGCCTTCAATCTAGAGTTCCACCCTCTCTCAGCCGCCTTCAATCTAGAGTTCCACCCTCTCTCAGCCGCCTTCAATCTAGAGTTCCACCCTCTCTCAGCCTCCTTAACTCTAGAGTTTTACCCTCTCTCAGCCTTCTTCAATTTAGAGTTCCACCCTCTCTCAGCCTTCTTCAATTTAGAGTTCCACCCTCTCAGCCTCTTTCAATCTAGAGTTCCACCCTCTCTTAGCCTCCTTAACTCTAGAGTTCCACCCTCTCTCAGCCGCCTTCAATCTAGAGTTCCACCCTCTCTCAGCCGCCTTCAATCTAGAGTTCCACCCTCTCTCAGCCGCCTTCAATCTAGTGTTCCACCCTCTCTCAGCCGCCTTCAATCTAGAGTTCCTCCCGCTCTCAGCCTCCTTAACTCTAGAGTTCCACCCTCTCTCAGCCGCCTTCAATCTAGAGTTCCACCCTCTCTCAGCCGCCTTCAATCTAGAGTTCCACCCTCTCTCAGCCTTCTTCAATTTAGAGTTCCACCCTCTCTCAGCCTCCTTCACTCTAGAGCAGCGATTCTCAAACTGTAGGCCCTGACCCCAAAGTGGGTCCCGACCTTCTCAGCTTGGGGTCGCGACTCCATGTTTCTGACCATCAGGCTGATGACTTTTCTAATCTCAGTCAGTGATTCAAGGAGTCTGAAAAGTCTGTTGAATTGTCTGTTACTCCTCACATCATGTTGTGCCTCCACAATGCTGCCATGCGTGTGCTGTCTGCTGACCACACATGTGACGTGATGACCTTCAGTAGTAACTTGCTGGGGTCCTGTCATTATTTTTATTGTCTGACAGGGTCCCAGAACAAAACAGTTTGAGGACCCCTGCTCTAGAGTTTCAACACTACTATACATCTTTCACTCCAGAGTTCAGGCAAGTGTCTTGTTCACTCTATAGTTCCACCAGTTCTCTGCCCTCATCAATTTAGATGTCCACAAGTTCTATGCCTCCTTCACTCTAGGGTTCCACAACCAAGGTTGAACTAGATGGACGCAAGTCTTTATTCAGCCTTAAATACTATGTAACTATATGTAATATATCTCTGGCTTCTTAACTCTAGAGTTAAGATAGATATCATGATGTGACCAATAAGGAAATACGGAAGAGAATGTCAGTCTTTTAAAAGAAACCATTTACAAATATAAAAAGGGAAGTTAATAACGCTTTTCTTTTCAACCTGATAACAGGAGACACCTACTTACAGCATTGCACCATGTTAAAAAAAGCATCTTAATATCTTTAAATGAGGTCAAGTGACATCCACACTCACCTGTAAATGGACATAGTCATAATCTTCCATCCAGCCGCTCTCATTGTTCTCATACTGCCCTTCAGGAGATTCTTCCGCAATGAATTTCGGGGGCGATGGCAGAGGCCTTGATTGTATACTAGCTTTTTCAGTTGTTTGACCAGCAGACAAATTATTGTTGTTGTTAGCCAAGTGATTGCTATTTTCCTGTCCAGATTGGGACTCTCCCAAGGAAAGCTGCCTGTTTGTCCTTTTAAAGAGTAATGAAGCATTTCCATGTAGAAAGGAAGACAACTGCTTGGTGTCATCGGGGATCCCTCTCGAATACATCACAAAGCGATCAAGGTCATCTGAAGAACCCGGTTTATTATTTACCAATACATTCAAGGCCCAGTTACAGCTGTCCAATGCCTGACTGTGCTTAAGCAGCTGCTGGTAAACATCCTCCATCTTCTGTAGCTGTTTGCTTAACTTGGCGTGAAGGGTCCGGTCAGACGCTTGTGCCGAGTTGACCACCGCTCCTTTGGCAAATTCCAGCAAATCCTTGAATGTGCTTTTCACACCGTCAACTGCAGCCTGAATACTCTGCACATTGACTTCCATTTGCTCTGGACTTCTCCAGGTGCTACTGATGAAGGACATTAGGTAGGAGATAGAGCTATTGACGCCATGTTGTAGTTTTACCAGCAGATCCATGGCTGCCTCTAAATCGAGATTCAGCTCCTTCCCCGCTGTTTTTGGTGGGAGGACCGATGATTCTTTCACTGGGATCGTGTCAAGCGAAGAGGTTGAGATGTTGCTCCTGTTGCTACCGGTGCTGGAGGCAGACAACCTCTTGAAATTTCCCGTCAATTCATCAACAACTTTCACCTCCCTGTCCACCTGAGGAGGGATGTCATATATATAATCTGCTTCGGTCTCCAGAGAGCCTTTTCCTGCATGGAACTCTCTTGGAACATCATAAACATCATGGAAATTGTGTCCAGCTGGCTTCCTTAAGCTGGGAGGAACATCATATATCTCTTGGGAATATGAAGAGTCATTGCCCTTCACAGCAGCAGGAGGAATGTCATAGATATCCTCAGGGATGGAGGGTTCTGGATCATGGAGGTGAGTGGAAGCCTGAGGAGCAACCTGCATCTTCTGATTTGAGAAAGCAGGTGGGAAGTCATAGGTATCTTCTCTAAGAGGACCGTCCGGCACATCTTTACTCACAGAAGGCGGAACATCATAGATCTGAAGGAATAAAGGGACAGTGTCATGATTGCAGTTAATGCTACAAGTCAAGAATATCAGGAGAGAACGAGAATCTCAATGAATTGATATGAAGACAACAGAACACCAGATTTTAGGCAATTTATAACTTCACAAACAGTATTCATTATTTAACAGCTGCTGTTGGGTTATAATAGATTATTGCAGTGGGGCTAATTCTGAGTCACACATGAAAGAACGAATACGGGCAATCGCTTATCTGAAAGTTTATGTAAATGGTACCCAAAGTCCTTCCATTGGATACAACCTTGTGCCAGGATTGAGATGCCCACTTTTGTGCCCATGCACACAGTAATACGCATGTATAACAGCAAATAATCGCATCGGCTCAGAATCAGGGGCATGATTCAGGTTTGACTGGTATGGCCCGATGGTGAGGGTGTGTGCATGGGCAAAAACTGAGATTTATGTCTTACCTGTTAAATCTCTTTCTTCGAGGACGTCAGGGGCCACAGGGATTACATTGGGTAGAGAGTGAGGTCACGACCTTTCCAGCACCAGAAAGGATAAAACTTCTGGACTGCCCAGAGACAGCCCTGGCTCCTCCCTCCTCTACCCCACCTCCTAGGCTAGCTTACTTTCAGTTTTTCCCAAAGCCAGGCAGGAGACAAGATAGAAGGAAGAGAAACCCATACAGTAACATTCAACCAATATATGTGTGTGTGGTTGCTCAACAGAGGAACCATAACTGTGACATGTATAAGTACCTCAACAAAGGAACTTTTAACTAAGTTCACTCAACGGAGGAACCATGAACTTCAATACCATGAAGCAGGCGCGGCAGGGAGGGATCCCTGTGGCCCCTGACGTCCTCGAAGAAAGAGATTTAACAGGTAAGACATAAATCTCAGTTTCTTCTGCGGTAGACGTCAGGGGCCAGAGGGATTACATTGGGATGTCCTAAAGCAGCCACCTAAGGGTGGGGACGCGCCTGTGCCGCGGCCAATATATTCTGGCCGAATGCCGAGTTCTGAGAGGCAAACATAACAAACGCAAAAAAGCGTAAGAAATCGTTGGCAGACGACCAAGTTGCCACCTTGCCAAGTTGCTGTGCCGTTGCACCACCTGTAAAAGCCCGAAACACACCCACAGATGTAGTGGAATGAGCCCGTACTCCTGCAAGAACAGGGAGTGAGGTGAACAAGGAATCCTGCTTGATAAACGACCGCAGATATCGACTGGCAATAGTCTGCATGGTAGCAGACCAGCCCCTCTTATGAATTCTCTAGTGGATAAAGAGAGAGTCAGATGGCCAAAGTATTACAGCGTGATGTACATAGACGTGCAAAGCACAGACCATCTCCAGTTGATTGCTGCCCAGGAGAGACCGCCGGCCTACAAAGGGCAGGGATCACTATCTCCTGGATGACCTGAAATTCAGGAACCACCTTGTGAGGTGTAAAGTAATGTTTCAAAGAATCCGTTCTATGAGAATGAAAGACCATGAAGGGCGATTGACCTGACAGAGCCTACCGGGCAGACACCCAGCAGCAACGGTCAACAGGCAAACCGTTGTCCCAGTTAGCCTGTAAAGAGCCCTAAAGGGCCTAAAGAATCAGAGAAAGATTTTATCAAACCACCATGTTTGTAACAACCAGAGGTTGGATCTGGAGGACCCCCTGCTAGAATGAGCGGAGATCGTACCACAAAGCTCATAGGCTGTGGAATACAAAGGAGAGAGCCGAGCCCTGTTCCTTTAAAGAAAACAGGCAGAGGCCAGCCCCCACTACTTCTACCGAAAGGACAAAACCCTAGACAAACGGTAAGTTCTGGGATTGAATTCAATCCCGTGGCTCTTAATAAGGTTGTCTTAACAACCCTGTGAGCAGTTCTGGCCCCAGAGGCAGACAGATAAGAGAGACCCCTAACAGGGTTCACAGATCCGAGAACCAGATTCTCCTGGATTAAGGTGCCCCCACCTCCACTTTTAATGTACAAATTACTTTGAGGAGGAGCAAAAATGGGGAAAAGCCTACCTTCGAACGAATAGCCACTGGACTGACATTACAGAGCGTGGACTCTGTAACCTGCAGGGTCTCGAGACCTGGACACATACAGGGTGACCTGGTAAATGTAAAGCAAAGCCATCAATCCACCATTGGTCCACCCCAATGGCCTACCAACCACAGGAACACCTCCGAAGGGAGGGTCCATCGGCCGGTATAGTTTTGCCAACAAGGCCGGGATCTTGCGCTGCACCCATTGGAAGAAGCGGGAGGCCTAAGCCTACAGCACCTGGTATTCCCAGACGGTCTCCCATCCAAGTACTAACCAGGCCTGACCCTGCTTGGCTTCCAAGATAAGACGAGATCAGGCGTGTTCAGGGTGGTGTGGCCGTAGGTTCATAGCCAGGCCCACTCAGAGTGTCACCCTAGTGGTTGATAACAAACCACCCTTTTTGCATCACCCGACTGGACCTGCACAGGGTGACCTAGAAACCAAGGTTCTACCTTGCAGAAATCCCACAGGACTGTCTTTTTCACTTAGGTTTCAAGACAGAAGCATCTTTTCCATAATAGCATTATCAAGTCTATGCCTTAAGATGTACTGTTGCGTGTATAAAACACGGATTTACCAAAAGGATCAGTTTTGGTTATAATGTATGTGTATGTAGATACATTAGAAAACAAACAAACAGGAAACTATATCGAACCGCTGTTTGAATGTAAGAAGCGAGAATGCTGACCTAGCACCGCTATATATATATATATATATATACACATATATTTTGTATGTACATGTATATATATATATACACATGTACATACACAAATGCCTACAAACATAAACATATGCATTCATGTACCCCTATACAATAGGTTGTACAGATTCAACATATTGGTATATAGCATATGGTGGCGCTGAAATGAACAAGGCCGTCAACATTGGCAACCAGTAAAACTTCTACCAACGTGAGATTGCGTCCCTGAAGGGATGCATAGTCAAGGCCATATTAGCTTTTAATTATAAAAGCTACAGCCAGTGTTACTCCGCTAACATAACCTAAAGGAGAACCATAAGAAATGACAAACCGAATTGTTTGTGGGAGAAAACGGGAGTACCTGGAGTAATCCCACGCAATTACGGGGAGAATGCACATAAACTCCACACCGTTAGGGTAATGGCATTGTCTGAATGGAACCCATGTTATCTACAAAAGCTGGTGTTCCCATGTGATCTCAAACGAGATTGGGCATATCCAGTGTGGTATGAATATAGATTGACATCAGTGCCGTGAGGTAGTAATGTTAACCATTACACAGTTCGTACTGCACCTCCACAGCTGCATCTCCCAAAAATGCTACCCCGCTGGGGTGCAAGGCTACTAGAGGCCTGGAGGAATACTAAGTCAAATTATCTCAAATGTGCGATCTGCATGTTACATGCATGTGATTCGAATGTAAATCCGACTACATAGTCAGATCCCACACTGGATTGTATTGTGCGTACACACCACAACCAGCTGTATATGTGACAGTGCAATGTTCCAACTTCCAATGACCAGGAATACCGAAGGTTATCCTGTGGATAAATTACACTTCAGAGTCCACCGTTGGTGACGTTTGCCATATTGCCCTGTCAGAACATGAAATAACCCCTGGTATTGTGGGGACTGAATCCTTATAGCCGTGCGCCTTGTCTACTTAAGAGACGGGAGCGTTGCTGATTGAGCTATTGCTCTATTAGGGTAAAACAGGCCTTGACTATGTTCCGACAGAGTTTAAAAGTTAGCAGAGGTGTCTTACACTAAGTGTCTGGACCAGAACTGTAATGGCTGCACACACTGTGATTTCTAATTGACTTGCTATGGAAAACTTTGCTAACTCATGAGTTAGTAACATACAAGTCATGCTACCTGCATTAGACATTGCTGCCCTTGCCTTTGATGAATGGAGTGACCTCTGTGTCACTCTGATAGCAGGGTATAAGACTTCCTGCTGTCCTCTGTATAGGTGCCCATACATGTACCAATTACCCGGTACTTTTTGTGCTAAAATAGCATCGTTGTGCATATGTTGTGCATGGGATGCGATGCTATTTTAGCACAAAAAGTACCGGGTAATTGGTACGTGTATGGGCACCTTATGACCTAGCTGGCAGCAAACTGTCCCCCCATAAACTGTCATCTGAGAACACAGTATCTTTCTGGAAGAAAGCAAGAAGGGGTTTTTATTTTGTCAGCCAGCAGATACACATTGCACAATTAGAGGCTTATTGCAGAAATCTAACGATCTCTATGTCACAGAGGAAAAATACACCATGGAAGGCCACAGACACATGCCTCAGATGACTGTGTAAACGGAGTTATACACTTTCCACCTGACAATATATACACTACACACACACAGGGAGAGAGAGAGTAGGTATAGGTAACCAGAGATAGAATCACTGGATAAGAGAGACAGTATAAGGAGATGAGCTGCCACAGGCCATCAACAACACCATGGTATATAACACAGGAGTGCTATGACCTAATTTACATACAGCCCAATACTGTCCCACTATGCTCTAAACCCCACTGTCTGAACACAGAACCTGGGGGAGCAGCTGCATTCAATATGCAGTTAATCAGGACAAGCTTGAGCACAGCCCTGGCATTAGTAGTCAGGAGCCTCCAGCAGCGTGCAATGGGCGGCAAGTATGTTTAAATGACCGCCAGAACCGTGTGATAGCTGGGAAAGTACCATGGACTCCGTCCTTACAATGGCGTCCCTTTTTGAAAGGGTAGCCGCGCCATCAGGCTATACTCATATGCCCAGGCTGGCCGGTGGTACTTGGGCCAGCCTTGCAATGTGTGCAGGACACCAATATAGGAGTTCCTGTGTCACTATCGCTGTCCTCTAAAATTGTACAAGAGGCAGCTAAACTGGTACAGCTAACACCTATACTTCTGACATGCAGTGATGGTGTTAACACAGTTATGAGACATAGCACAATGCAAATAATAAAGTGGCACTGAGCTCCGCAAAGCACAAAGGCCGGCAGGAGCATAAAGTACTGTACCCTGTGCTCCAGTAGGAGAGGTACAGGGGAGATTTGCCCATATGGCCCGGCAGTGAAGAGATGGAACTCCAGACTGGCAGAGAGCTCTCTGTGTCCTTCTTACACTTGCAGCAGGCAGGCAGGAAGAGATCAGGGCTGGAAACCACGTGGGTACATCCTAGCTCCTGTCTCCGGGAGAGGGGCTGTGTGAGGAGAGGCTCCCTCCCCCTACTAGCAAATGGCCACCGGGATTAAATGACTCATGTGGCGCCGGTAAAATGGCGGGGATCCGGCGCTTGCCGGGCGGCCCCGCTTACCGACGCCACTGCCCACACTCAAAGTCTCCCTGGTTGTCCAGCGGGACAGAGTGCACAACACTACGAGAGGCGGCGGTTCTGCCGCTTGCTAGTGCAGCCCGGCGATCCCCCTCGCCGAGCTGCTCAGCCGCCATTAGAAATGCGCACGCGCGCGCTCCCAGCGGGGAGCGCGTTACCTGTAAGCGGTGCTCACCGCTGATGTCCCGGTCCCCGTCGCGGCTGTGCTCTCCAGTGCTTCAGAGCCAGCCGAACACCTCCGCTTGTGGGAGCCACGTGGGTGGTGTTGGGCTGCCGTGTCCCGGGTGATGGAGCGCAGTGCAGGGGTCTAAAAGACCCCCAGCGCTGCTGCTCTGTCACTGACTCCAGTCAGTGTAAAAATAAGAATAAAAAAAAAAATTAAAAACGAAGTTTAAGCTGCTTTAACAGCAGCCCTTTCAAAATGCGTGTTGGCTCCTGCCAGCACAATCAAAACTGAAAGTAAGCTAGCCTAGGAGGTGGGGTAGAGGAGGGAGGAGCCAGGGCTGTCTCTGGGCAGTCCAGAAGTTTTATCCTTTCTGGTGCTGGAAAGGTCGTGACCTCACTCTCTACCCAATGTAATCCCTCTGGCCCCTGACGTCTACCGCAGAAGAAATACGCATGTGCAGACCCGCTGTGCGGACGCCGTCGGCGAGTATCACATTCCCCGGGCATTCGCATGGGCAGGGGACGGAAGGGTGCAGAGAGCAGGCTGAGACAGAGGAACCCCCAGCGTTTTAGGGGCATCCTCATAAAAACACTGGGTGTTCCCCTGGGAATGCAGGTGGGCCAATGCCTGCTCGGGTGGGAGGCTGATGTCACATGACGTTAGCGCCCACCCCCTTTTTGGCCATTTCCGGCCAAGATAAAAGTCAGTGCAGATTGACTTTGATCTGCTAGTGGGAGAAAAAACACTCGATGGCCGGCGCCTCGAATGATTGTTCGCCCAAGCGGCCACAAGCAAGGGGATGTGTACATGTACACATCCCCTTGCATGCAAATGCGTGGATTCGTGGGGCTGGTTGTGGGGGTGGGCGTTCGGACAGGCAGCGTTTACCTGCTCGCTAGGCAGCGAAAATACGCTGCTTAGCGAGTAGATCTAAATAAGGCTCTAGGTCCAGTGTCTTATAAGCTGCAGTAGTTAAGTTGCCTTTAATACACAAGTTCTAAAACCTTTTTTTACGAATACTGAAATGATGATGGTGTTCTAGTCTTGCTGTCCGATAATAACCAATTAAATCCCTAATCTCCACTTTTGACATTATCTTAAACATGGGTGTAAATGTAGACAAGTGTGTGTATTAGTGTAATTATTTGCTGGCCCCACAGTTGTGTAATCTGACCCGTCTCCGGCTGCTTATCCCCCAGTGAGATATGAGTTGTGGTGTCCGTGCATGGAGATTAAACACTGCAGACAACGAGTCTGTGCGGGTCCGACATATACAAGCAATGAATAACTGCAGCACATTTACCTCATGAAATCACCAAACGGATGACGCACAGCAGTAATAAATCTACTGTATTCCATCCTGGATATATATAATGCAGCACCAATTCCGAGTCTCTGAGGTAAATTTACTAAGATGGGAGATCTATTGAAGGTGGGATGTTGCCAATAGCAACCAGATTCTACTTCTTATTTATTTTGCACCTTCTTGAACATAATAGATATAATCTGATTGGTTGCTATGGGCAACATACTATCTTTAATAGAACTCACATCTTAGTAAATTTACCACTTTGTGTGTAATCCGAAGGTTTGCCTGGAAATAAGGAACCAATTCAGAATGAATCACAGGGCTGTGAACTCACAGTCCTGGTGATTATCTGCAGTCCGCATGTGCGAGCCCTCTGTGCGATCACAGCCAGTGATGGACTGTGATCACAGGCTGTTTGCTGGCTGATTGACAGTTGGCGGCTGTTTGTGGGCGGCTCCCGGCTGGTGGGAGGGAGGGACTCTAACGACATCAGTGGTCCCGATCCCCCCGCAGCCATCGCAGCGCAGAGTAAGTCTTAGCTTACTGCACACCCCGAGGTGGGGGAGGGCAAATTCATCTGTTGGTCAAATCAATTTCCCCCTCTTTGCAAGGCTGAAATCACATTCGTGCACGTGGGCTGGATGTCACTGGTGCAGAGCGCTGTTTACCTGATCGCTGAGCTCCGGACACTTGCAGCTCAGTGAACAGGCCTGAATCGTGCCCTAAGACTACAGACCCCTTCATCGAATTCATTTATATATATATATTTTATCTACTGGACCTGTCACCGGGACCTGCTTTGAGAACCATTGAACAGTACTCATTCAGTAAATGTCCTTATTATTTCATACACAGAGATCTTGCAGAAACAGTAAGAGGCCATTCTCGAGTCAGAATAAGGCTTAACAAAGAATGTTACAAAAGTAAATTTGGTTTATTTCTTATTAATATTGTCGGCCAGCGAGTTGCTGGTGGCAACACCTAAAATGACACTGCAGTAACAGCCAGGACTGAATGTACAGGAATAACTGTAGGTGATCTGGAACCTGCATCCTGTTCTAGAGCGACATGTGACACACACTGCACCAATAGGGCCCTCCTACCTGTAACTGTCTGCTGCTACCCAGCTTGTTGTATCACTGTGGTTTCCAATTGGCCATGTGTGAATGAGTCTCCATTGCATACAGGTGAGTACCGTAGTGGCGGGAGGCGCGGTTTGCCGTACCCCGACTTACCATTAAGTGGGACTGCAGCTGGTCCTGTAGGCTTTTCTCCACACTGGGAGGGATGTCATAAATATCTTGCGTTTGCTCCCTGCCGACTGGACCCTTTACCGCCATTGGTGGGATGTCATACACCTGTGTGAGGCCATAAATTAGTTACTGTACATTCAATAACGCCGCGACACACCATTAACCCCAGGCGTGACAATCCCATAGGGGAAGCTTAGAGTGCTAGCTTATCCCTGTGGATGACATTGGTATTAATGTCAAAAAAAGGAGACAACATGCGGCTGAATCAGGCCCCTTGAGTAATAACATTATAGCACACTAACCTCTGGACTGTAGCTGTTCACTAAGCACCTGGTGGGAACGTCGTAGATCTCCTGCTGGTGTTTTGCAGGAAGGAGGTGCCTGGGAATGTCATACTCATCCTGCTGCTCTGACTTGGGAGACTCATACACATAGACTTGTCCCTTCCGTGTGGGAAGAACAACCTAAGCAAAACAAAAAAACATGTGTGTTACTTACTGTATGCCATTCTGGGAGATATCTGAATATTTTATATCAATGCACAGTTTAAATCATGAAGAAAAAAAAATTCAGGTACAGGCTTCCAGGTTTAATAGTGCTCACATCATAATGCAATGCCATCAGTCACCACTAGATGGAGACAAATTACAATTTAGCATCTTACAGTAACCCTACGAATGCACTTACATTAAGTCTCCATATATAATTTTAATGATATATGAAAGTGATAAATGGGTGTTTTATATGGGTTTAAATCTTCTGCAGCCTAGGTAGCGCACATTATGGCTGTCACAGAGTGAGCGCTACTGCATGTCTTGGCGTAATACTGATCACGTAAAAGCGCTGTGGGCACGCACAAAAAATGCCTGCATATGTGCCCAAGTGGACATATGTGCTTCTGGCAAAGGGGTATACTAGTGTCACCCCCAGACGCCTACTTGCTTGCTACTAATCACCTTTGCGAATGGTGTGCGTATAGAGATATTTGGATATTCAGCTGCTGCGCAAGCAGGTATGAATCGGGCCAATAGACGGGAACACGCTATTTGTACACATTACTTTTATAGTAAATAACACTACTGCATCCAATGCTATATCAGCCCCACTCTTACAAACAGGTGATTAAGGATATGATTAATGGCGTGATTGCCTTTCATAGAAATATGGCAGCATGCAATGACCGCCATCTTGAGCAGGGCCATATTAAGGTTTGTGAAACCTCTTCCCAAATAATTGCCAATAGGATATGCTGGCGATGTTATTAAAAAAAAAAATGAATACTCCCAGTACCACAAATTAGTTAAACACACTGTAGTGCCCCAGGTCACATTATACCACTCAGAACCCCCAGGTACCATTATACCACAGCGCCCCCTATGCTGGAGGTGATGTAGCCACAGCTTCATCTATTGCTAATCAGGCTCGGAACTGAAGTAATAACAACCCTGAGATTATTGAAGGGAAGATAAGCAGCTATCAGTACAACTCCCCTTTCTATAATGTATCAAAATATATATTTATAGGTGTAATTTGACTTGAAAATGTGTGATAAATCCATGCCCTTAACAGCGTTCACTGTTATTTCCCAATCTCCTCAGAGACCCACATTTGGGATTAGCACTGATACTTCCTAACGGTGCCTTATAAAACACACAGGTGGAAATTTACTAGGATGAGAGATTCGGAAATGGAGTGATTTGGTAAGAAATCTCCAGGTTTTTTAAAACGGCAATCATTTACACTGCAAAACCAGTTCGATTCTGAAGTGTAAATGATTGCCGCTTTAAATAACCTGGAGATTTCTTACCAAATCTCTCACTTTCTGAATCTCTCATCCTATTACATTTCACCCATAAGATCATCCAACAATGTATGCATCTGACTGATACAGAAGCTTATCACAGCTAAAGATATAGTAAGACGTTAGGTGTGATGTGAGGGGAGATATTTTCCTACGCACAGTCCACTTCCTGTCAGAAATCCCTTTGAAAAACACTGCAGCCAACCTAGCTTCCATTAGCCAAAGTGACCGATAACAGAGAATGTTAGCACAGCTAAATACATCTCTCCAGTTCAACTCTTAATGGGTTGTATTTATCAGTAAAATAAAAGCTTCATATCTACATGCATCTCTGTGGGGAACATGATATGCCAAGTCAATACATAAAACAATAAGGATTCGCGGAAACTACTTAGATAACGAAATACCCTGACATTCCACCTTGAATTTGGCCCCATTGTTCCCCTTTCTGTACTTTCTATTGTCAGAAGGATGCTGCTGCAAATCGCCATGCTGGATTATTATATCCTGGCTCAGAGAAAGGAAGGCCTTTATTTCAGCCATAAGATTAATATAGAAACTAGGGGTCAAATTACCGTCGGAAGGCCGCGATACAGCCGCATGCCTTCTAGCAATTCTACGCAGAGCGTTTCCATCCTGTTCCTAGGAAATGCATCATCAAATATTTATAGTGTAAGCATAAAAAAGGCAGAGGGTGGACAAGGCAGATCAGCTGCCCATTCACAGGAGCAGCGGCGTACGGCTTACCATGTGTGCTGCTCTGTTCCCCTCATTGTCAGAGGGGTTCTGTGGGTCATGACTATGTCACTGGCACTTTTCTATTAAACAATTTCATTATGAGGTCACCTGAACCGAGCACAGTGATTTGCTAAGTAGCTGCAGATTCGTGCTAGGTGCCCTGAGGTTACCATAGCAAACACATCTAATTACACTGAAAGCCATAGGCGACGTAATATGCAATGCAATCATCCACGCCACAGCTGACATATGGCAAATGATATGGAAAACATTTCCAATGCCAGGACCACACAGGAGAATACTGGGGCATTCGCTTCTGTGTGTGCATAGCAAGACCTGTACTAATGCCAAGTATCAATCGGGTGCAAAGTTAATATTATGAGGTTATTAGCAATTTCAGAATAGGGCAGGGTGCTGGACACTCACCCATAGCATAGGTATAGATTAGATTGGTTTTAAGACTGGTACGGCACAGCGGGGAAATGGAAGGAAAAAGGTGGGCAGGCCCCACACTCCTAACCCACAGGACTAGGGGCTGCAGAGCTGGGTGGAAGGGGGACAAAGCTCCTTGCATCTTATATCCAAGGAAATTCCCAGGACTTGAAGAACGTATTCAACCTTGTTGGTTCAATGTGCTAACGTCTCTATATTGACCACAGCCTAATTCAATTCTCTTTTTCGGTTCCAATTTTTTGGAGCAAGTGTTAAAATCCATGTGAAATTTTCCTAACATCATTATATTATTCTTTTTTTTTTCCTCTCTGTTTATTATTCAAAGAAACCCAATTGCGATATACTGTATAAGCTGTACAGGAAAGAAGCTGCTCGCTGGCCTCTGTCTCATGCGTTATGTCATAGACATAACATTACGCCGCAGCCTCCATCATTGTATTATGCACCTGCATGCTGCTGTAATGTACCCATATACACATTGGGCCTGATTCAGAGGTTCTCACTGTTTGCACATGCACAGACCCCCACCATCGGCCAGGGGGGGGACTGAATTTGGCCTGATCCGAATGGGTCTGAATGACCCCAATATCTGTAAAGCATTACTACCCGTGATTAATAGCAGCGAGCATTAGGAGATGGCGCAGACGCTCCTGTGGTGAGGTAAGGTAAGTAGAAGATATTACTAAGCGGGACGTTGTCCTGTTACTGTCACAGATCCCGCTAATGACCTACAGTAGGAAGTCATACAGTGATTATACACATCAATAAATGCCATGGCAGCACTCGCCTCTGACACAGTGACACAATGTAATTACAGCGGCCCACAAGTGGGAATTGTTGATGTATTATAGCTACTGGATTTAATCTTAAGCTTTGAGACTATGTACACATCACTGTCTGGCCAAGTAGCCTGTTCTCGCTGTCCCCAAATGCTCCGCAGTTACAGACAGTCAGAGGAGGTGGCAGGTATAGAGGGGAAATCAGGGCACTTATACACAGTGGGCCTGATGCGGAGGTGCAGGTAATGTCAATGCTCCCACAGAAGACGCCAAGCAGCTCTGGCTGCAGGACCCCAAACAGATCACGTTTTCCAGGTTACCCAGCATGTGACTTGGGGGCCCCCCATAGACATCTGTGTACTGTAAGCATGCCAGTCTCTGACAGGCGCCGCATCAGTCCAGCAGCATGCTGGGATGTGTAGTTTAACTGTGCATTAATGGGTAACAGGAAAAACACTCATATTCTACACAATACACATCCAGCTATATCCCTGCATGCTATCACCATACGTGTACAGATACTTTTATCTCCACACACACGCGCTGTCATCACAGCACCTTACACAGCCATGTACACCCTCAGCGAGCCGCAGGGCTGCAGCTAATGAGCAGAGGGTTCTTACAACCTAACATTGACGCCTTCTTCAAATGGCAGAAAACCAACTATTTTGAAAGGTTGCAGCAAAATACATTTACAGTGTGATGGATATGATTAGAGGGCTAGCTAGTGTGTTAAACAGTATATAACAGCAGTGTACCGTCACAGACAATATATGTCCCTGCTGGGGAAGTATACCATAGCAACACATTGGAGGCACTGCTGAGGGAAGTATATCACCCCCATAGCAACACATTGGAGGCACTGCTGAGGGAAGTATACCATAGCAACACATTGGAGGCACTGCTGAGGGAAGTATATCACCCCCATAGCAACACATTGGAGGCACTGCTGGGGGAAGTATATCACCCCCATAGCAACACATTGGAGGCACTGCTGGGGGAAGTATATCACCCCCATAGCAACACATTGGAGGCACTGCTGGGGGAAGTATATCACCCCCATAGCAACACATTGCAGGCACTGCTGGGGGAAGTATATCACCCCCACAGCAACACATTGGAGGCACTGCTGAGGGAAGTATATCACCCCCATAGCAACACATTGGAGGCACTGCTGGGGGAAGTATATCACCCCCATAGCAACACATTGGAGGCACTGCTGGGGGAAGTATATCACCCCCATAGCAACACATTGGAGGCACTGCTGAGGGAAGTATATCACCCCCACAGCAACACATTGGAGGCACTGCTGAGGGAAGTATATCACCCCCACAGCAACACATTGGAGGCACTGCTGAGGGAAGTATATCACCCACAGCAACACATTGGAGGCACTGCTGGGGGAAGTATATCACCCCCACAGCAACACATTGGAGGCATTGCTGGGGAAGTATATCACCCCCATAGCAACACATTGGAGGCACTGCTGGGGGAAGTATATCACCCCCATAGCAACACATTGGAGGCACTGCTGGGGGAAGTATATCACCCCCATAGCAACACATTGGAGGCACTGCTGGGGGAAGTATATCACCCCCATAGCAACACATTGGAGGCACTGCTGAGGGAAGTATATCACCCCCACAGCAACACATTGGAGGCACTGCTGAGGGAAGTATATCACCCCCACAGCAACACATTGGAGGCACTGCTGAGGGAAGTATATCACCCACAGCAACACATTGGAGGCACTGCTGAGGGAAGTATATCACCCCCATAGCAACACATTGGAGGCACTGCTGGGAAAGTACACCATAGCAACACATTGGAGGCACTGCTGAGGGAAGTATATCACCCACAGCAACACATTGGAGGCACTGCTGAGGGAAGTATATCACCCCCATAGCAACACATTGGAGGCATTGCTGGGGGAAGTATATCACCCCCATAGCAACACATTGGAGGCATTGCTGGGGGAAGTATACCATAGCAACACATTGGAGGACCTGCTGGGGGAAGTATATCACCCCCATAGCAACACATTGGAGGCATTTCTGGGGGAAGTAGTGTATATAACCCCATAGGAACACATTGGAGGCACTGCTGGGGGAAGTATATCACCCCCATAGCAACACATTGGAGGCACTGCTGGGGGAAGTATATCACCCCCATAGCAACACATTGGAGGCATTTCTGGGGGAAGTAGTGTATATAACCCCATAGGAACACATTGGAGGCACTGCTGGGGGAAGTATATCACCTCCATAGCATTAGCAACACATTGGAGGCACTGCTGGGGGAAGTATATCACCTCCATAGCAACACATTGGAGGCATTGCTGGGAAATGTATGTCACCCCCACAGCAACACATTGAAGTATATCATCACCCCCAAGGCAACACATTGGAGGCATTGCTGGGTGAAGTATATCAACCCCATAGCAACACATAGACTCTAATAGACTTCCCCCAGCAGTGCCTCCAATGTGTTGCTATGGGGGTGTTATACTTCCCCCAGCAATGCCTCCAATGTGTTGCTATGGGAGATGAGGCCAGCCTCATTAGGCCCATAATCCGGCCCGGACTACAGTATATTGCATGGCTCCTCTAGTGCTGTGCTGAAATGGATAATGGCAGCTGCAAGTCAGCCACAGCCCTTGTAGTATGTGACAGCTATGAGAGATGGGTGGGGACGTTTGGTTCATAGATATAGTGCAGAGATGGGGATATATAAAACACGTGTTAGTTCTGTAAATAAAGAACATTATAACAAACTTTTTATAGCCAATGAAACAATAAACCGGAGAATTAATTTATATTTGGGGCAGGATGTTCTAACATCCGCCGTCCCCCTCCACCAGCAACCGCATGCATACTAATCGCATTTGCACTAACATATGCGATTAGTAACGCAAAGGACAGCTCTTGCGATAAGAGGCGCCATCCCTGGACAGGTTGGGATCGGTTGGTCTACAGCATGATGGTCGACAGTCATTAGGTCTACATGGGAAAAGGTCGACATGGTTATTGGTCGAAAGGTCATTAGTTCAACAGGTCGTTAGTTCTACAATGTATAGGTCGACAGACAAAAGGTCGACATGGGGTTTTTCACTTTTTTTAACCTGAATGTCAACACAGTCGACATGGACACAGTTTAAAGTGCACCGCATCCCCTCGCATCGCTCGCTGTGCATCAGGCACACTATTTTATTCTCCCACCATGCCCTAGTGCAGGCATGTCCAACGTTGGCCCTCCAGATGTTGTGAAACTACACATCCCAGCATGCTTTGCCACAGTTTTGCTATTAGAGAATGCTAAAACTATTGCAAAGCATGCTGGGATGTGTAGTTTCACAACATCTGGAGGGCCAACGTTGGACATGCCTGCCCTAGTGGATGGTAGAGCATCAAATACCGCTTGTCGGAACATGTCGGCTCAAAAAAAGTGAAAAACCCCATGTCGACCTTTTGACTGTCGAACTAATGACCTGTCGAACTAACGACCTGTCAAACTAACGACCTTTCGATCTAGAACCATGTTGACCTTTTCCCATGTCGACCTAGACCCATGTCGACTTAATGGTGTCGACCTAATGACTGTCGACCACCATGCTGTAGACCAAATGCATCCCCCCCTGGACCACGGGGTCGACTGCAGGGCATGCTGGGAGGGAACCGTGATGGATCCCTCACACAGCACTGCGGAGAGAAGCCCATAGGTTTCTATAGGGTAACCCTGGCTGAGGGGATTTAGTGGGTTATTCTGGTCCACCAAACCCCGATGAATGAACGCCCCCCCCACACACACACACACGAAGTGCAGGTTTGCCCGCAAAAGGCTGCAAATGCATAAACAACCATTCGTGTGCCTCGGGAAACCGCTGACCATCGAAACATGTGGAAGGTACACGCATATGAGAGTGACTTTTAAGTCACTTACATATGCGTACACGCTGGCATGGATATGGGCGGGCAGCTGACATCCGGAGATGTCAGCTGCCAGCCCTCCGCGCCCACGTCACTGCCTCATTACCATGGAACGCTGGGTGTTCCCATATGGTAATGGGGCAGCCCGGCACCCCCACGCCCATCTCCGCCCTCCGCACGGCGTCATAGGTGCGTGCACCTGGCAAACCAAAAGTTCGCCATGGGTGCACACACCCTACGTCTGCACATGCGCAGAAACAGAGGACGAATGGATTTGAATAACCCGCTTAGTTCATATGAAAATGTGGTAAAACCCCGAAAACAAGGTTTATACCCGTTTCGCTTTACTGCATCCCACCCTGTAACCATTCTTGTAAATTTAAATGAGGTAGATCCCACGGGTGCTTTCACTGGTTTACAGTGAGTGACAATTGACAGACTGTATATTAATATCCTATTATAGATATTTACATCCACCCATTACTGTGTGTAATTGATTTCCGTGGCTATGACAAATTGACACACTAATGAGTGCACATGGTTTTGCCCATTTTGAGAACAAATTTGTAGTGCAATCAGATCTGAATAAGGGCCATTATGCGGGAGGAACTAGTTATACCACTTTCAGATGAAAACCCATCTTTTATAGCACAGGTTTTTCATAAGGATGGCCATTGTTATCATTGCCATCGATAGTTGCCATCAATGGCAACAGTGCCATCTATAGTGGCTTTCTATTCAATGGATGTCCATTAATGTTTTTATGGTCAACTATTTTCTTTGACTGATTGACCTGAGGGCCAATCAAATCATGGGGGTGAGGCTTCACGGTTGTTGGGGCGGAGCTATAAATAACATCCATTTATGCTGGACATCGATGGAGTGAAACCATCTTGTTCTCCCCCCGTCGATGGCAAAACTATTCTACACCGACCATAAACTATCGATTATTTCAAATCATCGATGGTCGATAGCCAACTCTAGTTTTAAATGGAATTCAAGTCATGGGAATTATGACCCACAATGAACCTTTCACACAGAACAAATAACAATGTTTATCTGCAAATGCTTGACATAGAAATGTGCTTTTCTGTGAGAAAGGGGGTACATGCTGGGACCAGCCAAGAAATCTGTTCTGCAAATGTGAGTTTAATGGGCCCCATACATCAGCAATCACAATTTATGGATTTTCAGATATTGGGATATTTTGGCCAGATAAATGGATTTTCAGATCTATCCGACTTTGCCCACACATTACAGATTTATTTCAGTGATCGGCAGATTTATTGCATCTTCATATCTGGAAATTGCATCTTCATATCTGGAAATTGCCCCAATCGATTGTCATTTCAGCTGTTCATAATGTAAATACATGAAGAAAACGAATTGGGAATGCCCACACATCTAAAAACGATCTGCAGATAATACCAGATTATTAAGCATGTTTAAAAACCTGATTAAGCAATCGATTGGCGATTGTGATTGGGATTGCCAAAAGGGGGAGCCCACACATCTAAAATTAATTGTGGCAATCATCTCCATATCTGAAAATTGTCACAATTAATTGCTGATGTATGGGGCCCTTAAATCCAGGTGTTCATCTTTTTTCTGTGTGAAAGTGGTAAAGCTAATTCATCCCACAAAATGGCTGACTTTTGACAGTGGGAGATGGGCCAAATTTAGGTTCTGTATTTCAAAAATCATAACTACTTCCCAACGTTTTCCAGTGATCCTTTATTCAGTTGTCAATCCTATCTTTTGCATTAAATGACATTTACTGCTATATACAAATGATACGTATTATTATTGTGAGGAGGGGACAGTAGGGATCCATGTTTGGGTAGTGACACAGAGGCTAGTAACCTCGGGACATTTCTTTGTTCCAATATACAGAATGTGATCTATGCCTGTTACAGAAAGGAAGGAGCGGCTTGGCAAAGAAATGTTTCCTTTGCTCTATATAACCCTGTCATTACTAACGTAACAAAGGTTAGGAGGAAGGTGCGTGTGCGTGTGTGTGTGTGTGTGAGTGCGCACAAGCTCAGGAAACCAGTGCCACTGCCTCCTTATTACTTATTGTCTGTCTGTGAAGAGTAAACTGGGATTTTCCACTGTGTATGTGTGTGTAGTGGGTGCACTAATACCCCCCACCTGCCACGGTGTCAGGATTTCCCTATTTACCATCAACATGGGCCCAGAAATCTGCAGATATTATTATTATTATCCTTTATTTATATGGCGCCAAAAGGGTTCTGCGGCGCCCAGTTAGAGTACAGAAATTAATAAGTAAAAGTGACTTATAGATGAGTACAACAGCGGAAAACGACAGGGCCGAATTCAGGTTGGCTTGCTAAGCAGCGTATTTTCAACGCTTTCAATGATCGCCGACCATGAACTGACTTTTATCTGGGCTGGAGATGGCCGAAAAGGGGGCGGGCGCTTACGTCATGTGAGCAGGCATCGGCCCGCATGCGTTGCTAGGGTAACACCCTGCGTTTTCATGGGCACGCCCTATTCCCCTGCCCGGCGTTCATACAGCGGGTCTGCGCATTCATGTTTAGGGCGATACGCATATGTAGACCCACGCGATCTGACCCTGGACTGAATTTGGAAAGGTAAAAATGAACCTGAATCAGGCCCTATGTATCAGCGTTACAGAAAAACACAGGATTTGGTGCCATCAAAGATGGTTAAAGTAAGATAAGGAAACGCACATGAAGGCAGAGGGCCCTGCTCATGAAAGCTTACGATCTAAAGGCATTTCCGAGTGCTTCTAATATCCCACACAGTAGGCTAAGGCTTGCCCGGTCTTCAGTGGTTCCGCATGGACCATTAACCTATTCAGTGAAGCACAGGACAGCTCATTGTTTAAGGAGCGTGACAAGGGGTTAAGCTGTGTTCTTGGAATGGAGGCTGTGGTTTGAGATCTGCCTGCACAAGCTGAGCTTGACGTTGAATGCTGTGCTGGCAATCGACGTTCCAAAAATACAGTCTCGGGGCAAGGGCCCAGCATACCTCCAGAGAGAAGCCGCCTGGAAAATTCCTGACGCAAGATCCTGAATCTCTGTCCCAAATGCTGTGTCTCAGCTGGCAGTACTGGAGGCCTCACAAAGCTCCCGAGCTATTAACTGTATTGTGAGGGGATGCGATCATTTGGTCTACTGCATTATGGTAGAAAGTCATTAGGTGGAATCCATTAGGTCGACATGCTAAAAGGTCGACATGACTCTAGGTCGACATGGGAAAAGGTCGACATGATTCTAGTTCGAAAGGTCATTAGTTCGACAGGTCATTAGTTCGACAAGGTCATTAGTTCGACATTGTCTATGTCGACATTCACAAGGTCGACATGGAGTTTTTCACTGTTTTTTGAGCCAACATGTGCCGACAGGCGGTATTTCATGCCCTACCATCCACTAGGGCGTGGTGGGAGAATAAAATAGTGTGCCGAGCGTAGCGAGGCACCGTGCCCGACGCATAGCGAGCGCAGCGAGCGATGCGAGGGGATGCAGTGCACTTTAAACTGTGTCCATGTCGACTGTGTTGACATTCAGGTAAAAAAACAGTGAAAAACCCCATGTCGACCTTGTGAATGTCGACATAGACAATGTCGAACTAATGACCTTGTCGAACTAATGACCTGTCGAACTAATGACCTTTCGACCTAGAATCATGTCGACCTTTTCCCATGTCGACCTAGAATCATGTCGACCTTTTAGCATGTCGACCTAATGGATTCGACCTAATGACTTTCTACCATAATGCAATAGACCAAATGATCCCAACCCATTGTGAGTAGGCTGTGTGTTTTACAGGGGTTCTGGGGAACTACAGTATGCCTTATATCTCACAGCCAAAAATGTATAATAGGAACACAGCTTCACTAACGCATGGCCCATAACTGTATACTATTGCCTATTACATTATGGTATATGTGCACAAATGTAACCGCACAGTCATAAAGCATGTGTCACCTCCAATGTTTCCACTAATAGAGATTTTACATGAAAAACATAAATATTACACAGGGGAAAGCCATTTAATGGCATTTGAATATAGGGCTGTTTATTTACAGTATTGTTTAACAAATGAAAAAGTATTTTATTTACACTAAAATATACATACTGTGTTGATTATTTTCTGGCACCTGTACAGTTCATTAGGTAGAAAGACGCTGTGAGGGAAGTTTACTAAGACTGTATTTCTATTGTACATGGATGTTGCTATGGGAAACCAATCAGATACTATCAATTATATTTTAGTTAATAAATAAGTAGATTCTGCTTGGTTGCCCAACATCCCATGTCAAATAGAACATCCCATTCAGAAATATTTTCTCTCCCAATTAGCATTTTAACTCACAATGCATTAGATTTAAAAATATGATTTTGTGTATAGCAGGCATGTCCAAACTGTGGCCCTCCAGCTGTTATGAAACTACACAACCCAGCATGCCTTGCTACAGTTGTAGCATTCCCTAATAGCAAAACTGTGGCAAGGCATGATGGGACTTGTAGATTCACAACAGCTGGAGGGCCATAGTTTGGACATGCCTGGATAGATAATAAAACACTGTATGTGAGAAAAATAAAACCGTAAGGGACATACACACAGTTTGATCTCGGCGGCCGTCGATACTGATTCGACTTGGCCACTGGGACCCGGCGGGTTGCCTTAGCCCCTTCAGTAGCACTCCTGAGAATTTTCCGGGCTGTGCCTCAGTGTCCAGTCTGGCAAGCCCGGAAAATTCTCGGGATTGCCACTGTTCAATCACTGAACTCAGGCAGCTTCGGCGCTGCCCGGCTCCCTCCCCTCCGCCGCGCCTCCTCCTCCCCCCTCCCCTCCGGGTTTTCTATTGAAGTCCCCGGCGCAGGCTTATGACAAGCTGCTTGCCGGGGAAAGGGAAGGGTGCAGGTGCGCAGGTCTGCTGATTGACAGTTCAGCGGCGCTGCCCGGACCCAGGGAGGCAGTGGTGGATTTTTTTAAGGGAGCGCTCCTCATAAAAAAAAACTCACCTAGTGGGGAGCACTCCCAAAAAACCCACCACTAAAGGGGTTAATCGAACAGGAGGGAGGGTGGGCGGTTAGAGGACAGTGCGAGGGCAGAAGGAGGGCGGTGGGGGAATGGCGCACAGGTGGTGTCTGTCAAATCTATTTCTGTTTTGGACCCTGGTGCCGCGGGGCGCGCATCGGGATAGAATCTAGATCGAACGAAGCTAGTCAACACTGTTCGATTTAGATTTGAGAAGCAAAATTGAATCAAAAACGTGTCCAAATCGAACTGTGTGTACGCCCCATTAGTCTGGACTTGGACTCATTACCCCTACTCCATAAGTGCCATCCCTACTATATCCTAAGGAACACCGACTGTAGAGGTAATGGGAGGGTGTAGTACAGATACAGAAGCACAAGCCGCAGGTTATATTACAGAGTACAAATCATCTAGAAACAGGTAAATCGGTGGGAAGACTGGTACAGTATATCATGTTTGTGAGCGAGTGCCAAGAGTAATGAAGGGGTAGAGTAACGAATACAATTAGGGATATGGCTGGTCATGTATACTGAACACAACCCTAAGAACACTGCCAGCCACCGCAAGGTGCATGTTGTAGTTATACACGCTGAAGAAATGGGGACCGCTATCATCATTCGCTTTTCTTGCTATTTCAATAAAGGGTCATTTCAGCATTAATATGAGCACAACACTATACTTCTCCAATTACACAATGATTGTACATGTTATTTATCCTCACTAAGAACATAATGAACCGCACATGCGTCTTGACGCCAAGACGCACCTATGTGTCATGCACAGACGTTCATCTTCCCTCAGATCTGTCAACTTTGACCTATGTGGAGGCAATTTTGGCCCCATCATAATGTCTACATTTTAGGCCTGATTCAGACACGCTCACTTGAAGTCCGTATATTACTATGTATGCAACACCGTCCAATCTGTGTATATCAGGTTAATAGCTGTAGGGGGTGACTGGAAGCCTGGTTGTTTCTACCTCAGGCGGCCATTGATCCAGGATCACATTTGCAGCCTGATCTGTTTATTCTGTGTTGGACAAACAATGGGGAAATGGGAGGCGACACGGAGCATTGAATCCTGACTGACAAAGAAGAGGGGGCTCGTATAACAAAGGGCGAGGGAATAGCTGTGACACTCACATCTGTGACTGGGACTCTACATCTGTCCGCACAAAGGTCAGACGGAGCAGACGCAACCCCCAATGCATACGGCTAGGAAGCCATGGAGCTACAGCGTTCTATTACTGCATGAAGGAAATAATATACTGCAGGCAAGGGTAACACTCACCCGTCCCCACACACACACAGATTGCAATCCAATGACATTATGGAGCCCCAATACCAATATCCCTGTACTAATTAAAAGCCTGTCAAAATAACAGCTTCTGCAATGTACTTTAACTTTGAACTGTGACAGTTTCAACTTTCACTTTGAGCTGTGACCGTTTTTAGTCCACAAACTCTCCCTCCCACCGTCCTCCTGTGTTTTCCCAGAAACTCCAAGAAAACTGCCGGGTTACCACCCACAAACTGCGACTTCCTGTCAATCAAACCGTTGCCGGGTTGCAAATAAAAAATTAGCCAAAGTTTGTAGCTGTGTGCCCCCCCCCCCCCCCCCCGCACGCCATTGTGGCCAATACGCAAGCGCAGTCGTTCGATAATCGGTCACCGTGCGCATTTGCACAGTGCTCAGGTCTGAATAACCCCCGTGACAATGGGGGATCCTGTACCGCCACAAGCAGGTGTCGCCCCTAGGTGGGAAATCCGGCCCTGGCCCTGGCCGTGGCTGCCGCGCTGCAGGTTCCCCCACTGCCAGAAGTGACCCCACGGTCCTCTGCACCAGCGCCACAACTTTTATCAATGCCTTGCCCACATACCACTATTATACAGCCTCCTGCTCTCATGCACGCTCACTCCCTCCCAGTGGGAGGAGACGCTCACCCACTGCCGGGAGCTGCATACTGTCCCCCACCCTCCAGTTCTAGGGATGCCCATCGACCATCAATAATTTCAAACAATCGATGGTTTATGGCCGATGTTGAATACTTTAGCCATCGATGTGGGAGGACCAGATGGTTTCCCTACATCGATGGCAAAGGAGAACCGATCAAGTTTCAAATTTTTGGTACTCTTTACCTAGAACGGCGCCCATCGCGGTGATCGCGGCATCGCGGGCAGTACATAAACGGCCGCGACGCGATGCCCGCGATCACCGCGATTTTCCCATAGGGAACAATGTTAAAAAGCCTGATTGACCGCGATTTTGCATTCAATGCCTCAATGCCCGCGATTTTCCCATAGGAATCAATGTTAAATGGGCTACAGAGCCCAAATAGGCACAATTAACCCTTAAATGTCCCCCCAATTTTTGTACGCCACCCCACGATCCACGCCAACCCGAAGCGTGGCGAGCGCAGCGAGCCCGCGAGGGGCGGCGGTACGCGTCCTCCGACCTTTTCATGCCCTACTATCCACGTCGGCGTGGAGTTGAGAATAGAATAGTGTGGCGAGCGTAGCGAGCCACCGAGCCCGAAGCGTGGCGAGCGCAGCGAGCCCCGCGAGGGGACGCGGATACCTTCACAGGTAAACGCGTCCCCTCGCGGGCTTCACAGGTGTCCGCTTTTCGCCACGGATACCTGTGAAGCCCGCGAGGGGACGCGTATAACTGTGAAGGTATCCGCGTCCCCTCGCTGCGCTCGCCACGCTTCGGGCTCGGTGGCTCGCTGCGCTCGCCACACTATTCTATTCTCAACTCCACGCCGACGTGGATAGTAGGGCATGAAAAGGTCGGAGGACGCGTACCGCCGCCCCTCGCGGGCTCGCTGCGCTCGCCACGCTTCGGGTTGGCGTGGATCGTGGGGTGGCGTACAAAAATTGGGGTGACATTTAAGGGTTAATTCTGCCTATTTGGGCTCTGTAGCCCATTTAACATTGATTCCTATGTGAAAATCGCGGGCATTGAGGCATTTTAAAGTAAAATCGCGGTCAATCAGGCTTTTTAACATTGTTCCCTATGGGAAAATCGCGGTCATCGCGGGTACACGATTTTTATGTACCCGCGATTTACCCGCGATGCCCGCGATTTTTTACCCCCGACGCCCGCGATTCTAATCGCGGGCGCCGTTCTAGGTAAAGAGTACCAAATTTTTTTATGGTGCCGGGACACGAAGCATAGCTCCGCCCCCCACACCCGGAAGTCCCGCCACCAAGTTCTGATTGACCCACGGCCTATTCAGTCAGATATAATGGATGACCATCGATAGCTACAACAATCGATAGTTATCCAAGTAATATGTTACTAGTATCGATGGCAGTGTGCAAAATCGCCATCAATGCCAACCATCGATGGCGTCTGCACCAATGCCTATCCCTTCTTAGCAACAGCCAAAAACCTGTGTTGCCCACATTCCCCTATCATGCTTTACCACCCAGCCTCCTGCTCTCATGCACCCTAACTCCCACCCAGTAGGAGGAGATACTGACTCAGGGGCACCGTCCTGTACTCCTGTGCTGCCACGCTGGACCCTCACCCACTGGCAGAAGCTGCACAGTCTCCCCCACCCTCCTCTTTAGTCCCCCTTATGCCCACACACCTCTATCACTACCAGCTTCCTGATTTCCTGAACTGTAACTTCCACCACTGGGGAGTCGCTGACGCTGTGTTGCCCACATACCCCTATCATGCCTCATAGCCCAGCCTCCTGCTCTCATGCACCCTAACTCCCACCCAGTAGGAAGAGATGCTGACTCAGGGCCACCGTCCTGTACTCCTGTGCTGCCACGCTGGACCCTCACCCACTGGCAGAAGCTGCACAGTGTCCCCCACCCTCCTCTTTAGTCCCCCTTATGCCCACACACCCCTATAACTACTCAGCCTCCTGTTTTCCTGTGTCGTGACCTCCGCCAGTGGGGAGCCACTGACTCAGAAACACCCTACTATACTATTGTACACACACACACACCTCAACAACACGCACCCCCGCCCACACCCACAAATGTCACTGTACCCTCCACACTATCAATGTACATCTTACTCTGTAACCGCTTTTTAATTAAACAAAACAATACACACCCCTTCCAAATCATATGCTCTCTATTTAAAACATTTCATCTATAACTCAAGTTGCAATACAGGCCATCTTTCATACAATTCTAACCATATTTCTCACAATACAAACATTCACAAATTAAGGGGGCGCAGCCCCTTCCAACGGTGTGAAGAGCGCCCGTAGGGCGCGATGAATCACCTAGTGTCTTGTAAATGCAAGTCTATTACTGGGTGCAATATCATACACATATACTACAGGTTTTGCACATTTGGTAATAGATTTTTCCATGTGTGTGTGCGTGGAAATGACAGTAAATCCTCGATCTTTTCTCTATGCGCGTTCCAGCCTCCTGTTCATCTGTCGTCTCCTCGCAGATTCCATTCAAACCCGCACAGCACCGTCCATTGATGGAGTGGATCTCCGGAGACAAAAAGGATGACATCATCCCGCTATTTATATCCCCAATCCAATTCACCGGGGTAAACAAGATGAGCGTGTGTGAGTGGTGGGGGAGGTGGCACGGGGACACTGGGGATTGATAAGCAGGGACCAGGCTGACAAGATGTACAGATCAGTGGGTGGCTTCTCGTCAGCTTGTGATGAAGCAGACTAGCTGGCTAATTAGTAGGAGCCAGATGTGATCCAGAACGTCTTCCCTATGGTGGCACATTAGCTGCAGAAGAGGTTCTACTGGTAACAACCGCATCTCTGTACGGGGAGGCACGGCATTGCTGAAATATATCATATACAATACAGCTAGAAAACATGTAAATGTACTGAACATTGGACAGGACCTGGGCAGCTATCGCATCATTTGCAGAATGTCAGCAAGAGAGCAGAAAGCCGAGGTAAAAAATTTGTCTGGAACGTGCTAGAATCCGCCACCCGAATCCGCTCACTAGCATTCGAGCGGATGTGTTTGCATGCACATTTGCAGCCGCACGGAAGAAAAATCACTCCATGATCGCTCACCTCAGAACAATGGTGCATATTTGCGAATTTGGCCCGCAACGAGCGGGTCTGAATTGCCCCAATAATGCAAACTAGAGAATAGAGGTGGCTGTGATAGGCGAGAGAGCTGCAATCAGCGCTAGCCAGGCAGACTGCTTAAAAATAAGCTGTGTAGCCTTCCACTTATATAATAGCCAGGCAGCCAATGTGTTATCTTCAAGGTAAGGCACAGCCAATCAGGAGCTAGGGAGGTCGTGACTAGCTCTAAAGTGTTCATTCTGGCAGAACTCCCGTCCACAGGCTTATTATGGAAATAGAGGAAGGGGCTACATTTTTAAAATGTCAACATGGTCGGAATGTCGACATTCATATGTCGATAGCTGGGTTTAGACAAATTTAGGGCTGGAGCTGGATATCGGTTTGGATTAAGATGTTTATGGAAAAACCACATGGTAGACAAGAAGGAGTTTATTTACTAAGATGGGAGTTGTATTGAAGATGGGATATTGATATCACATTCTATCTATTAACTATAATGTGCACTTAAATAATATAAATAAATAAGTAGATACGGATTGGTTGCTATGGGCAAAATACCATCTCAATAGACTTCCCATCTTAGTAACTAAACCCTGAAGTGTCTTGAGATCTTCGAAGGCAAAAAAACGGTTATGGTATAAAGGACCGACTGTGTCTAGTTGTCAGTCACTTGGTCGACGCCAAAAGGACGATATGGATAAAAACAGTCTACACTCGCAAAATACAGACACATGAAAAGGTTAAAATCATTGCGCCAATTTCCCACCCTTTCGTTCAGGAAATCCCAGACATTTAAGGAGCAACAACTTTTCCATCGTTCACATTTTTGACTTCAGGACCAATTCAGCCCTGATTGCAGCCCTGGCGTTCACTGGAGGACCGCGCATGTGCGCACAGTGAGCCCTCTGTGCGATCACATGCTGCGAACGCAGGGCGGGGAAGCTCAACGGGGTGACTTTAACTTGCTCACTGGGCTCTGAACAATCGCAGCCTAGCAATCAGGTCTGAATCAGGCCCTTTTTCACTAACATATATACATAAATCACTCATCCATAATCCAGTTATATTCTCTTTGTATATAGTATATGTACTATAGAGTTAAATAGTTATCAGTGCTGTATGACCAGGGGAGGCGTGCGGGGATCTAGCATGAAATGTAATAATGCTCTATACGTCAGCATTTATCCTACAGACAATCACTGCAAACACAGCCATTAATGTGTGTACCATTAGGCACATGCTCCATCTGTCTTCCTGTTTGTTGTCCTTCTACCTGAGACTTGTGTGTGTCATGTTCCTGGAAGTAGTCCCTGTGTAGTGCAGCCCTGTAGCAGTAACCAGCCGCACTGTGCACCATTAGCTAATGTAGATCATCACATTAGGCCTGGCTTCATACGCTCATGCACAAGTGGACATTAAACTCCTCACCTCTATGGGGGGATTTAAAATAAAGCTTTCCTTTAGCCTCCCAAACTTCATGCATTTTCCTGATCACTCCTTTTATTCTATCCTATTACTACCCTTCTTACCCAAGACCAAACTGCTGTGTGACTGGGTCATATACTAAGCACTTGTTACTTTTGCAATCCGACTGGACGAATATAGAATATGTGGCATTTAATGTCTGTGATCGCGGGAAAACAGATAAACTGGGTGACATATGACAATACCAAATCAGTAACTTGGTCTGGAGTTTAGATACGAAGTACATCACATACTAAGTAAAGGGTGTAAGGGTATCTCTGCATTGGAGCTGATGGGTAGATGTATGAAGCAGTCATAAGGGAGTAGAATCAGCACTGAAGTAACATCTATAATTTGCATAATATACAATTATACATAGCAGCTGATTGGTTGCCATGGGATATTACTCCTCTGGCTCACTTATCCCTTATCACTGCTTCATACATCTACCCCTGAATCTCTTGGAGCTCATCAATTCCAATATGGAAAAGGTGAAGGATTCATAACACCTTCATGCAACCTTGCTCTACCCTCATCATCATCATCATTACACATCAAGAGTAGAGCTGGCCAAACACAATGGGATATCGGATACTGTAGGGCCTTCAACGCGTCGCAGTGTATGGCCAAACTGTCCATAATGCTAGACAATGCTGCAGTGAGGGCCAGGAGCAATTTAGCTGCAGGACCCAAGTGATTAATGGACCCACCTCATGTGATTTGGCCATGCACGTGTGTACAACATCCCTTTCAGGTGGGATGAGTTGAAGGATCGGTCCTCCCTATGGGCTCTCCAAAGACAAGCTACCCAGGTGGCCTGACCTTTGTCCAGCCACTAAACTTTTAGGTCACAAATAATATAAAACCATCTCTTTCTTGATACATTGGCTGACTAATGAGTGTGACTGGTGAGAACATAAGCACTGTTTGTTCTAGATTGCTAATAAAAGAAGTAGCATGGTACTAGAAATCTAGAACCTTTGGGAGTCCTAATGAAAAGAGTCACCTTCACCTATCATCATAAATGATCTTTCTTCCTGCCGGATAGAGAGCATAACATACACGTGTTGGGAATGTGGTGACCAGATGGCCAATATCGACTGCACTGCACCGACCGGAGCCCCTACGTGGTCTGGAACTAATCAGTCGATCATCAAAATCTCTTAGCTTGTCCGGTCTGGCCTAACTGGTAGGTGATGCTGTGGTTTGTCATTGGCTGATTAGCAGCACCTGTGGCTTCCTGTTATATGTGTATCCAGGGCAGGAGGTCATTGCTCCCGATGCTGATAAGCAGCTGGGTGATAGGCCGGTAATGGAATATTATGTTAGGTACTTTGAAATATACACTGACTGTGAAATCTGTAGAAAACCCTGCGATTCTGTAACATTGCTTGCCAAGCTGTTAACCTGGTATGCTGTTTACCTGCTACAAAATAAAGACCCAGACTTCATCAATATCCAGTGTACGTGATTCCTTGTCCCAGTATATAGTAGTCTAGGAAGAATGCAGTGCGCAGTACATGGAGCGTCCTTGTTAATGCATTATGCTCTGCGATATCCTTGATGCGATGCAGGTGAATCACCCATAAGTATTTTCTTGGCCACCTGTCATCCAACACAATAACCAGCGCCTGAAAGCCTGCAGCACAAATCTCTGGTTTTCTGCTTGTCTGTAAGTCCTTATTCTCTGGGAACCATAGAAAATCGGAACTTGGAACATCAGCCAAGCAAGGGCAGGACTCAGCTGCCGCAGTTGTCTCCATATCATAAAACCCATAATGACAAAGGCACATTTTTCCCATTCAGTCACGATGCCTACCGCATACCACAAATACAACCTCATACACACCCAAAGGCATTCTTGTATGTTGGCGCCCTGCACATGCTCTGTAGCGGAGTGCGACTCGCATTCAGTTCTGACTGGGGAGGCATAGCTGGGGGTAACTAGGTGCTCCACGCTTAGTGAGGGTGACTTGAGTGGAATTGCAGGCTGTGGCACAGTTGTGCCCAGCATCAGGGTTGTCATGTGTGAGCCCTCATTATACTGTATATGACAACCAGAATCCAGCCAGACTATTGACACCCATATGTCGACAGTCAGAATGGCAACACCAGGATTCTGAATGTTGACAGTCAGAATGTTGACATTAAGTCAACATGTAAAACATCAACATTCACAAGTGTCAACATGGCCAAAATGTCAGCATGTTCATAATGCTGACATGAACATGTCGATACCAGAATGTCGACAGTACATTTTTAAAATTATTTTATAGGGTGAATGTTTTGTTTCAGAACCTGTTGACATTCTGGTGTCGACATTCTGACACCTGACAATCCGAATGTCGACATTTTAAACCTCACTAAAGGCAAGCCATGTAATTAATATTTAATGGTCAATTAATGAGACTGCCAAGGAAATTAATCAAGTCCATTTTACAAACGCAGAAGAATTGGGCTTTATTCAGATCTGAGCTCAGTACAAATTGGTTTGGAAAATGGGCAAAACCATGTCCAATGCAGGTGTGGCAGATGTAACCTGTGCAAAGAGAGTTAAATTTGGGTGGGGTGTGCTGAAACTGAAATCTAAATTGCAGTGTAAAAACAATGCAGCTAGTATTTACCCTGCACAGAAACAAAATAACTCACACAAATCTAACTCTCTCTATACATGTTACATCTGCCCCACCTGCAGTGCACAGGGTTTTTCCCATTTTCGAACAAATTTGTACTGAGCTCAGATCTGAATAAGTCCCTAAGGGCCTGATTCAGGATAGCCAGTATCTTCAAGCAGCCTGGGCCACTGACCAGAAAATGGGATACGGTCATTAGGTAAACATGCATTGGGTCCTGAGTTTTTAAATTTTATTTTTTTTAGCGGACACGTGCGGTCAGGTGGTATTTCATGAACTACCATCCACTACGGTATGGTAGGAGAATAAATTAGTGTGCCGAGAGGTACGCGGTACACTTAGATGGTGTCCATGTCAACTGTGTCATCATTCGGGGGGACGGGAACAACATGAAAACTCGTATCTACCTTTTAACTGGCGACCCTCCCTTTGTCGATATAATGCTTGCGTAGACCTTACTCACGTCGACCTATTTCAGTTGCCAATCCAATAGTCAGTGGTCGACCCAATGCAAGTCGACCCAATGACCCAAACTCCCAGAAAATGAGGTAGACACAGCTGCAGTCATAACCCCAAGACAGCCGCCCTTGTCCATTCTGCAGTAGCTCAGGGGGCTGAAGTGCATGTGTTATGGAAAATCCGAGAGTGCCATCGAATCCACATAACTATCAATAGCAAACTCAAGAGGTGAGCGTTCAAGGTTATATTTGTGACAGTATAAAAGGTGAAATTGGTGACGAACGCCTGTTAATTACAGGAAGGGAAGCAGTTGCTCAATGCATTTGGCTCCAGAGAAAGCCATTGTTTAAACATAACACCAGCAATGTTTATGAAGATAAGAGGGCAATACTGATTAATACTCAGAAAAATGTGTCTGCTCCGTGCACTCTCCCTCTCACGGCTGAGTCACGTGGATCTCAGGCCTACGCTCATCACCTGTTTACACTTGTATCTGTCAAACATCCATCAGCCTCGCTTCTTATGAAACGCCGGTTCAGGGCTTGGCCATAAAATAACTTTGCAACGGAATTAAGTCCAACAAAAATGGCGACGGGTCCCTACATCATGCACTCAAGTCTCACAGTAAATGTGTTGGCACCCTGGAGATTGGATTGCCCTCATGTATAGGTCACCAGCCAACCTATACCGGCTCTATCAGATTGTACTGCAGACACTTTCGTGTTTATAGGCCTGATGCAGGCAGCTGCGTCTGTGTCTTTTGGCCCAAAGCTGATTTACGCATCTCTACGGCTCTGTCGGCGATACAGAATGAGACAAGGCTCTGCCCCGTCACCACTGACAGTTAAATTGGGTGTACTAGGGCAGCAATGATGCATTAAGGTGCTATGGACATGAACACAGAGGTGTGATGCACACCAAGGATACAGCTAGGCCAGGGCTGGGCAACACCGTCCCTCCAGATGTTGATGAACTACACAACCCAGAATGCTTTGCATTAGTTTTGCTATGTGGCAATGCTGAAACTGATGCAAGGCATGCTGGGATGTGTAGTTCATCAACATCTGGAGGGCCGGTGTTGCCCAGCCCTGAGCTAGGCCAATGGGTACCGATAGTGATTACAGCAGACCTATAGGCAGGGAGATATAGCAGAATGTCGACACATCATGTCAACATGTTCAAAATGTTGACATTCAGCACATCTGCAGGTTCAATTTGCCAACAAGTGACACTTTGGCATCAATGTTAACACTAACAAAATGTCCACATTTTCTGAATGTCAACAATGTTCACGTCAATAGCCAGAATGCCAACAGTACTAAATTAGACTTAAAACTATCCCTAATAGCAGCCTAACCCCAATTCTAATCCTAATTGCATGTGTCAACATTGTTAAGGTCACTCTGTTGGTGTCTACACTGTGGATGTCGGCATGTGATCGCGCAACATCCTTGATGTCGGCATTCTAAACATGTCGACATTGTACATTTCAAAATACTGACTGGAACCCATACAGAAAAATCCTGACAAATAAGCAGAACAAAATGTCTTATGTGACCTCTAGGCCAAAGATGCTACATTGTTTGGGGGAAATTTACTTATGCGGGGTACACACCAGGACGACCCGCTCACGATGCACATCGTGAGCGGGTCGTCAGTGTCTCGTCCGACCCGCTCACGGTGACGCGGGGGGGCACGACCCGCTCACGATGTGCACCATGAGCGGGTCCGATCCGATGGCGACCCGCACCCGGCTGTATGGTCGTCATTGAGATCCTACCTGCAGCAGGTAGGATCTCAATAACGACCGACCGACCCGCGGGACCGCGCATCGGATCGGTATCGGTCCACAGCAGGTCAGAAAAGGGCCCAATCAGCACACAATCTACATCCAATTGATCGGAATTGGATCGAGATTGTGGGGATCGGGCCCTAGTCGTCCTGGTGTGTACCCAGCATAAGACTGGAGTTCTACTTCACATGGGATGTTGCTATGCGATGATAATATACTGTATTACTATTACTTGGCACAGTCATTTCAACCACGAAGGGATTTACTTGTTTCCTGTAGATAAATATCATTTTACATCCTATTTTAGGATATAGTGTAGGGATTACAGAATATTTTGTTTTACAGTTATTTAGTACTATCCCTTAAATCACAGTAGGTTGTCATATGTTTTCTGTAGATCTAACCAGGTTATAATATCCAGCCGTACCTGGGAGCAAAGATCAGAGGATTATTTGGAACTAATTAAATAAACCTTGGTATTACCTAGTGGTGTGTGCACAGGATCATTGGCACATGTGTTCTCTAACAATGACCACCATGTACAATTTGCAAGAAGTGGCAAATACACGAGCTGCCAGCTGCAGTCACCTAATGCATTTATCTGAACCAATTACAAATCAATTACCTGAAAGCTCTTTCTGCCTGTAACCCACAAGACTATTCGCTACACAGACATTATACACACAGGCTCATCCCTAGGAGCAACCATATGAAGACAAGAGTTCATTGAACGCTATGCGGCAAAGTGTATTGTAGACAGTACCGATGAGGCGCACTGTAGTTTTAATCTGCCCGGGTTGTTTTGGAATCGGTACATCTGTCAGAATGAACTTAGGTCTACAGTCATTAGGTCGACCCCATTAGGTAGACTGGCAGGAAAATCGACCTGATTTAAGGTCGACATGGGCCAAGGTCGACATGACTTAAGGTCGAATTTACATAAAGGTCGACATGAGGAAGGTCGGCTGGTCATAAGGTCGACATGGGTTTTGATCCGAATGTCGACACAGTCTACATGGACACAGATGGCAATGAGAATCGGACCCTCGCATCGCTCGCAATGCTTCGCTCGCCACAGCTTTAATAACCTCCTCCACGCCTTAGTGGATGGTAGGGCATGAAATACCGCCTGTTGGCACATGTCGGCTGAAAAACCCCATGTCGACCTTATGACCAGTCGACCTTTCTCATGTCGACCTTTATGCAAATTCGACCTTAAGTCATGTCGACCTTGGCCCATGTCGACCTTAAGTCAGGTCGACCTTCCTGCCAGTCGACCTAGTGGGGTCGACCTAATGACTGTAGACCTAAGTTCATTCTAATAGATGACCGCTTCCCGTTGTTTTTACAGTGACCCATCTACCAGGTGGGTGGAGTGTGATCTACTTATGGAGCATCAAGTGGGCTGCCCACTCTCTTCCATGGCGTAAATCAGAGGTGCCTTGAGAGGCTAAACCGCAATAGCGCTCCAGGGGTGAAATGTAATAGGGGGCCTTATTCTGGTCGGTGCGGTAATATCCGCGTGCATTCGTGCCGCCGATGTTTTGTGTCTGCGCATGTGCGAGCGGGGCGTACGGCCAAATCCCGCATGAAATGTGAACACTCCGAACAGGGGGTGGAGAGGGGCGTGAAGGGCTATTTGGGCTCATTACCATATGCATACGCCCCGCGTTTCATGGGAGTTCCCATGAAAACGCTGGGCGTACGTATGGTAATGTGGCCGTGACGCACGTGTAGGGGGCGGACATATGACATCGCCGGATGTCAGCTGCCCGCCCAGATCCCTGCTTTTGCACGGAAAAATGTCCGTGTGATCTGAGGTTGCGGGAGCTGGTGGAGCACTCGGTCCTGCATTCGATGGTCTGCGACCATCGAATGATGGGGGAGGTTCCCTGAGATGGAGGAGGCGTATTCCGTGAAAAATACACGTGCGGTCCGTTCGGACAGCTTCTTACCGCATACAGACGGAGTTGGCGATCCGTATGGAAGGCGGGGTTTCGCACGCACGGTCCTGGCCGCATAATCGGATCCGGCCGCACCGATCAGAATAAGGGCCAGGGTGAGAAAATCAGAAAGTGAGAGATTCGGTACGAAATCTCCAGATTTTTTAAAGCAGCAATCTGCAAAATCAAACTGGTTTTGCATTGTAAATGATTGCCGCTTTAAAAAACAAAACCTGTAAATTTCTTACCAAATCTCTCGCTTTCTGATTCTCTCACCCTATTACATTTCACCCAAGATGTGTGAAGGTTCTTTGTACATACTGTACATGTAAGCTGTAATGTAGGGTACAACAGCCGGCACTTGGCGAAATGATAACTCACGAGATTACAACCACCTGCAGTTTGCCAAAGGTTAAGCTACACATTAAACAATGATACGATGAAACTATTATTGATTCATTGCTGACATTTCTTGATATTGAATATGTCACCTATGAATTCACTGCTGGCATTTAATAAAAGCAGTTTGAATGGATTGCACTTTATTCCGTCCAACAATTCCCAGCGCAGTCAGATCTCTATTATACAAATATAATACACTGCACAAGTCATCTCAGTATCAGAATCAGCTTTATTGGCCACGTATACAGTACTTGCGTCTACTAGGAATTTGTTTTCTGTTTGCTGTGCAGCAGCCAGGTGGGTGACAAGTAAACAGCATACAGTATAAACAATAAACAATATAAACAGGTGGGGGAACATGTACAGTCATACAGAAAGTTATTCCGAGAGGACATCTGCTGCTGTTAATTAGTGATACTATTTACTTATTTTTAGCACATTGGAAGGTGACAGGCAACTGAGACTGAGGGGTAAATCTATGGCAGTTTTGCAAATTTTTTATTTTTTTTTACCTCCATAAAACCAATATTTTAGAAGATCTCACTAAACACATCCCTGTCATAAAGCCCCGAACGTATAAAAAAGTGGAGGCACCGGGGTCGGTGACACCTGGTGCGGCTAGTAGCCCCAGTATCAGGGCCGGATTAACAATGGGCCTGATGGAGCTACAGCTCCAGGCCCACTCTCCAAATAGGCCCATTTTGTAGCTGAGGGTCAGGGCTTTCCAACAAGACCGGCCCCGTGTTGCTAGCCTCCCGGGAACTGGAGATATCGCCAGGCAAAGCTGGAACATTTTCCCCATAGGATAACATGAGACCCGCTAATTCCGACCCCCACTTGGTTCCAACGGCATCACAGAAGATCAGTCTAACCCAAATTGTTGTACCTTCAATCTGATACCAGGTTGGTCTATTTTTTTCGTTTCTGAAATGTAATTTTATGGCTGTTCATGTTGTTTGAGGACAGATTTCTCTGGAACCAAATGGCCCAGATTCACAGGACCAAAATCATTTGAAAATTATTCGAAGCCCACATGTAAATGGGTCAGTTGGCTCCGAAGATATAGCTGGTTGTTTAAGGGGGGGGGGGGGGGGGGGTAGTTTTCTCTCATTAAACCAGAAAATACAGGAACTAGGCTGGTGTAATAGGGGCCAGCCCAGGTAAATCCCTGCATTTTCTAGTGTGAAAGGGGTATTATTTCAAATAGCCGGGACCTGCATTGCTCTGAAAACAGCCGGGCAGCCCCCTGCTCTCTGTCCGGCTGTCAATGGTTGTCCTTTCTGCCTGGCGGCTTCTGTCCCCCAGTTGCCGCAAGCAAGTATTCCCCCTTGGCAATGAGCATGCAATCCCACATGGCAATGAGCATGGAACCCCAGGCAATGAGCATGGAACCCCTGGCAATGAGCATGTAGGTAAGCAGCACTTATGTAGCATAATTTTTAGTAGGCATTATGGTGTTTGGCTTAATACTTAATGAACATTATGCTGTGTGGCTTAATATGCAATGGTCATTATGGTATAAATTTTGAATGCGCGCAATGCCCCTGTTTATGAAGCATATTGTGCATTATTGCTCAATCTGTTTGGTATAGTGTGTATTTTGGCTCAATCCATGTAGCAAAATTGAAATTTTGCCTTCATTTGTGTGGCATAATGTGGATTATGAATCAATCCGTGTGTCATAGTGTGAATTTCGGCTCAGTCGGTGTGAATTTTTGCTCATTCCATGTGGCATAATGTGTAAGAGGCAAGTACAGTATAAAGGGGTTACTATTTTGTTACATGATTTGTATAAGGAGTATATGAGGTCCGGTATGATATGCCGGTGGTCGGAATCCCGGCGGTCGAAATAACGACGCAGGAATGCAGACAAGGGGGGCTGTGGATCACTCCCCCTTGCTGGCACATTGAGCTGGCCACGCAGCGAGCCCGGTGCCTCGCTACGCTCGGCACACTCTTTTATTCTCCCTCTATGGATGTCGTGGACACCCAAAGAGGGACAAAGTGCTGGCATTGCGGCAGTCGGGATTCCGGCATCGGTATTTCGACCGCCGACATATTGACAGCATCCCGGTATATAGTGTGGTAAACGTAAAAGGTGCTGAAATGTTGTCTACTAAGTTTTGGCTTTCAGTATTTTTTTAAAGTATTTTACGATCTTAGGACATCAGAATCCTGTGGGTGCACCTTTGGAGGGCACCCGCCAATATATCTCCCTGCATTTTTCCTATGCCAACCCCCTGCCTTTTCCAGGCATATGTAATTAGTTGAAAGTAGTTACACAAATAGAGATACACCCATGAGCAGACCACCCAAACAGAACACTGGTCACGCCCCCCACATTATTAGGTGCTGGCCCCTAATATTGCGCATAATAGGCCCTTGATCATTTTCAGTTAAAGGCCCATTTAAACCTTACATACAGATAGTGGTAGATGCTCAATTAGTTCAGTAGCATTTCCCAGGTGCATGAGGGAGGGGTTAAATACTGGGTAAGTAAAACAAGACATTTTTTCTCAACACACTGAGCAATGCTAGTAACCAATCTAGAACACTACATGATAATAGAATTCAGAGATATTGGTTACATATACCTGCGCAGGTGTATGCTATGCCCCCAAGCCGCGTCAAGGCTTCTCTGTATATTGGGGGTCCCTAGCGCTATATCTAGGTGCAGGGTGTGGCACCCCAAAAACTATCATAAGCTAGGAGGCCCAGCGCGGCATGCCAGTGAGATACTAAGTGTTAATAATTAGTGATAGGAAGCCGAAGCTATACATAAAGAGAGAGATAAATGAAATGTAATTAAAATAAGAGAGAGATAGTGTTAGTGAGGGAAAAGTGTTAATAGAATGTAAGGGCATGCCGCACTAAAGCCACCCAGCCCAACCAGTCCAGGGGCACCACACCCCACACCACTGTTACCCTAAATTGGGTCTACAATTAGTCAGCAAGGAGCCACATGATAATGTATCCTTACTTGGTATATCTGAACTAAGAGCTACCTACCTTGGAGCAACCCCAGACTACTCATGCCACATGGAGTAGTTTGGGGTTGCTCCAAGGTAGGTAGCTCTTAGTTTGGATATATCAAGTAAGGAGCCATTATCATGTGGCTCCTTGCTGGTTAATCGTAGACCCAATTTAGGGTAACGGTGGTGTGGGGTGCGGTGCTCCTGGACTGGATGGGCTGGGTGGCTTTAGTGCGGCATGCCATTACATTCTATTAACACTTTTCCCTCACTAACACTATCTCTATCCTATTTTAATTACATTCATTTATTTCTCTCTTTTTATATAGCTTCGGCTTCCTATCACTAATTATTAACACTTAGTATATCACTGGCATGCCGCGCTGGGCTTCCCAGCTTATGATGGTTTTTTGGGGTGCTGCACCCTGCACCTAGATATAGCGCTAGGGACCCCCAATATACAGAGAAGCCTTGACGCGGCTTGGGGGCATAGCATACACCTGCGCAGGTATATGTAACCAATATCTCTGAATTCTATTATCATGTAGTGTTCTAGATTGGTTACTAGCATTGCTCAGTGTGTTGAGGAAAAAATGTCTTGTTTTACTTACCCAGTATTTAACCCCTCCCTCATGCACCTGGGAAATGCTACTGAACTAATTGAGCATCTACCACTATCTGTATGTATGTTGTTAGAGGCAGAAGGGAGCCCATATTAGGAGGAGATGTGGGTCCTGATATGCCACATGGAGTAGTTTGGGGTTGCTCCAAGGTAGGTAGCTCTTAGTTTGGATATATCAAGTAAGGAGCCATTATCATGTGGCTCCTTGCTGGTTAATCGTAGACCCAATTTAGGGTAACGGTGGTGTGGGGTGCGGTGCTCCTGGACTGGATGGGCTGGGTGGCTTTAGTGCGGCATGCCATTACATTCTATTAACACTTTTCCCTCACTAACACTATCTCTATCCTATTTTAATTACATTAATTTATTTCTCTCTTTTTATATAGCTTTGGCTTCCTATCACTAATTATTAACACTTAGTATATCACTGGCATGCCGCGCTGGGCTTCCCAGCTTATGATGGTTTTTTGGGGTGCTGCACCCTGCACCTAGATATAGCGCTAGGGACCCCCAATATACAGAGAAGCCTTGACGCGGCTTGGGGGCATAGCATACACCTGCGCAGGTATATGTAACCAATATCTCTGAATTCTATTATCATGTAGTGTTCTAGATTGGTTACTAGCATTGCTCAGTGTGTTGAGGAAAAAATGTCTTGTTTTACTTACCCATTTAAACCTTAATCTGGCTCTGCCCAGTATGCAGAATGAAGGCGCATGCATCCAAAAAAAAAGAGCATGGCCTCACAGGAAGGGGTGTGTCTTTGCAAAAAGTCTCCCGCTGACATCCCTGAGGGGGTGTGGCCTCACAGAAAATCCACCATCTATATCATACTAGTAAGCCGGCTCGAAGCAAAAGCTTCGAAAACTTGTCTGCTACCTTCTGTGTTTGTGCATGTGTGAGAAAGGGATGTAGTTTCTCTCTCTGCAAGCAGAGTTTCAGAGACTCACAGACACTAGACATATATATAGATGATGATATATATACACTGATGAGGTCCTATATACCGGTGCGGGAATAGAGTACATAGGCGTTAATATTAGTAATTTACTGTAATAACAGTAAAGCGGGAGTTTATACGGTACTTGTGTACTATCACGGCTCCCATCTCATCCCATCTCATTGCATACCATAAGGCTTAAGGTGCCCACACACGCACCGATCCCGGCGTGCGTTGTGGGCTTAACTAGCACACATAGCATCGCATCGTATGCCTTGTGCATGCGATGTGCATGCAATGCGATGCTATGCTAGAAAAAGCTAGTAAAAAAAGTATGTGCAGCACATACTTTTTGTACTGTGCGATGAGGTGCCGCGGGAGCGCGCACCCCATCGTACAGCATCGCACCGCCGGGATCGGTGCGTGTGTGGGCACCTTTAAGATGGTATGCAATGAGATGAGATGTGCTGCGATGGGACCCGATCTTAAGGTGCCCACAGACGCATCAATTATCGAATGCGTTTTGTACTTTTTAAGCACAAATTGCATCTTATGTACAATTATTGGATGGTGTTTATGGGCTTGTGCGATGCGATGCGCGTTCCCGGGAGCCCGATATTGTATGTCTAAAAAAGTACGTGCTGCACGTACTTTTTAGACTACATCTGAAATTTAACATTACAAACATGGGTTCATCACATGCATCCAAGTGCACATCTCATAGCAAGCTGGAAGAAAAATTGTATAGAACCATTGTACAGTCAAAAACGCATAGCACAGTACAATTGTAGCGTCTGTGGGCACCTTTATACAATTTAAAATTGTATACCATTGTATATGGCATACGATGAGATGAGATGAGATTTTAAATTGTATAAGCACACTAATGGGTGCTTTCAAGGTCAATTGGCCCCCCTATAAGATTTTTAATTGTATAAGCACCCTAATGGGTGCTTACAATGTTAAATGCACCCCCACTATCAACGCCAACCCGAAGTGTGGCGAGCGCAGCGAGCCCGCGAGGGGCGGCGGTACCTGTCCTCTGACCTTTTCATATCCCCACTATCCATGTCGGCGTGGAGTTGATTTTATATAGTGTGGCGAGCGCAGCGAGCCCCGCGAGGGGACACGTAATACATGTAAAGTATTACGCGTCCCCTCGCTGCGCTCGCCACACTATATAAAATCAACTCCACGCCGACATGGATAGTGGGGGTATGAAAAGGTCGGAGGACGCGTACCGCCCCCACTCGCGGGCTCGCTGCGCTCGCCACGCTTCGGGTTGGCGTTGATAGTGGGGGTGGCGTGGGGGTGCATTTAACATTGTAAGCACCCATTAGGGTGCTTATACAATTAAAAATCTTATAGGGGGGCCAATTGACCTTGAAAGCACCCATTAGTGTGCTTATACAATTTAAAATCTCATCTCATCTCATCTCATCGTATGCCATTGTATGCCATATACAATGGTATACAATTTTAAATTGTATAAGATCCCATAAGATGGAAATCGTGGGAGCCGTGATAATACACAAGTACCGTTTATACTTTCTCTTTTTAATAAATAGGCTTCAATCCAGCATAGCTTTATCGGCAAAGCATGTCTGATAACGATTTATGAGAACAAACCTCATATTTCACTTTTCTTACTGAATGAGCCCTGCATTGTTTCTCATGCTGGGAGGCAATGACCTTTTCATTTTCAGCAGAAACCTCAAATATATCTTTAAATCTCCTGGGAAAAAGATTAATCTCTGATAATCCTATTGGTAAATCTCGTTCTGCTGAACGGTTCAGTCTCTTTTCTTTAGGCGGAAAACGATATTGCATAACAAATACTAATTCCTTGCTGCAGATACAGTTTGTGAACGTTACAGTAAATGCGCTGGTCTCCCAGATCTCTTGTGCTCTAGTTTCCATGTTTGACCTGACGCTTTGAACGCACGCATAGATCCAAAATACTTGTTCGCGTATGGCAAAGAGTTGGCAGACATCAACGTCCGATAACTATTAGCAAATTACAGTTCTATAGTCGCAGCGCACTTAAGTTTTGCGCCATGCAGTTGCTATCCGATATGTGCGCTGGCCATTCCTCACAGTGAGAGGGATTAGCAGTCCTGGTGGAATGCATTCTACAGAGGGAAGGGGACGGGGGTGGGAGGAGGAGGCAATAGAACACGGTCAAGTTTTTCACTGCTCCTTCCTACATTAAGGAATGGGCCAAGGGAAGACGATGTGACATGAGTATACCAGGGATTGGAGTAAAAGTCACATTGACTCTGGACAGATAGAAATGGGCTGTCACTAGGTGCAGGGTCAGGGGTGTGCTAGAGCCTATTAATGAATGTGGCTACACATGATCGCAGGGCCGAAACTAGGGGTGTGCATGCAAGTTGGAACAGAGCACTGGGGGTAATTCAGACTGATCGCATATTAAGTTAAGCCGCCGCAGCCCTGCTAGAGTGAAATCCCGCTTTGGGAAATGAATAAGCTTGCCGTGTGGGTGGATGTGTACGGTTACACATCTATGCGCAGCCGAACTAATATGTCCAAAACCCATTGTAACAGGCTCACCATCTAATGATTTTTACACTGGGTACAAGTCATCGCAGGCGCCGCCTAGCCCTGGACTCACTTGGCGGTGTGATGGAAAACAACATATCCGGCCTGGAGCTGACATCACACACCCTCCCCTAAAACGCTCAGACACGCCTAGTGATTGTCCAGACACTCCCATCGGTTTCCTAGCCACGCCTGCATTTTTCTTACCACTCCCACTAAACGGAAGGTTTCCACCCCCAGACACCGGCTTCCTGTCAATCACCTTACAAACGGCGGGAAAATAGAAAAAAATAGCAGGACTTCAACGTAGGATGGCCATGCGCATGCATACTACGGGCCGTACGCATGCGCAGTCTAAAGATAATCGTCCGCTGCTCTGAATTACCCCCACTATTTCTGCCCTACATAACAGTAAATCTTATTTCCCTATGAGAGGTTCTAGAGGAGAGAGGTTCTAGAGGAGAGCGGTCCATACATGGAAGGTCGGACAGATAGGCCGGGGATCATGCCGAACAGAAAGAGATCGCTGTTGCATCATATACAGGGGCTGTTTCAAGAATGCAATATGTTTTCTGCACTGACTGAGCATGCTTTGCCGCATGTATCCCATGCCATATTGTGGACATGAGGCGGGACTGCCGGCTAGTCAGAGTTTAGATCATAGATCCGTCAGTAGTCAGTAGGGGCCATTTCCTCAGCACACACGGACACTGTACAGCACAGATACACGCTGCGCAACTTGATTTGTATAATGCACCTACCAAGGGCAAATCAAGAGATGAGGAGACTAGTGTGCAGTCTTCTATTCGGGTACCCCTCCTTTCTAGCAGGGATGGCCATCAACCATCAAAATCATCGATGGTTTATGGCTTAGGTGTGCCATCGATGGGGGAGAACCAGAGGTTTCCCTCCATCGATGTCAAGCATAGACACATAGTTTTTTTTTTATTTTTTCCCCAAGAGGCTGAGACACGGAGTATAGCTCCCCCCAACACCCATGAAGCCCTACCCCCCATGTTTTGATTGGCCCACAGGCCAATCAGTCAAAGAAAATGACCAATGATAGGTAAAAACACCGATGGTCATCCATTGCATAGTATGCCACAATCAATGGCTGAACTATTTCCATTAATGGCAACCATCGATGGCAATGGCAACGATGGCCAGCCCTACATTCATGCCACAGACTCTGGGCACTAGGAAAACCTAGTGCCATCCCAGAGTCTAGTGGTCAGGTCTCCAGTAAAATGGCCGACAGTTTCCTGGTGGTTTCTGCAGCTCCTCTGCTACCGATGTAAGTATAGAAAAATAGGGTGCAGCGTGTGTGATGCACCAGTGCTTCTACTGAGCCAATCAGGTCACCTACAAGCAGCCCAGCGCTGCATGAAGAGACACACATAGCGGGGCTGGTAAATGATACAACCCTGAGCTGTTAAGTGATCTAAATTGTCCTATAAACAGGGAGAAAGGCCAGGCGTTAATACATTCAGCAGAAGAGCGTATGGATGTGCAAGTTCAGGTGAACCACATACGTAATTTGTAACAGCTGCTTTTGTGAAGGCTTGTGACAACTTATCAATACCACAGCAAGCGAAATGTGATGGACGCCGGCGAAATGGGATTTAAATGGATTTTATGGACATCAATTAACCTGAGGTCACACAATTTATTCTTTACTATCTATCGGCAGAATGAATCTCTTGTCCAATATAACACACCCAGTAGCTGAGCACTGAGAAACTACAGTCAGGCAGACTTTCTGCTGGTGTGTGATGAGATTGTATAGCTGACGGAGGGGGGGATGCGGACCCTCTGTCTATACCAGTCTATGTGTGTGGTAAGGAGAATATTTACAATCTATAAAATGTTTTACGAGGGATAAAATGTAAATAAATCCACATTGCCTTCAACTACAAGTGTACTGCAACCCCACTTTCACTAAGGTTCTGTATGTTAGCAATGGGTTGCCAGGGGCAACATCCCATCTTCAAGAGCCCCCACCTTAGTAAATATCGGCATGAAGCAATGTGGTATATAGTGTAAAAATACTATTCTCCGCTCCCACGTACACACAAGCGCACTTACACGTCTGGATTTTAGTTACATTAATATAATACGCTCTCTCTGTTTTAGACTGTGCACATCCTGCCAGTCCCTCAGTGCCCATCTGCATGGGTTGCATGTGAAATGAGCTATAATTACAGTTAATTTTTAATTAGTGGCCTGCCAGCTGCATGCTGTCTCCTAAACCCGAAACACACACTTGTCTTATGTCTCTTTATATTTTACTGCTTCAAAGGCCCGATTCGGGCCTGCGACCTGCTCGCTGGGCTGCGTATATTTTAGATTTTTGCTGCTTAGCGCATCCCCTCGAACATTGCCCCGCTGAACGCAACCGACCCCCCACGCTGTCCGGATCCACGCACTATGCTGCGTTCCGATGCGTAGGCTTAGACATCTGCTAGCATGTGCCCGCACAGAGGAAATGTAATTCGATGGTTCCACCCCATTGAATTATTCCTCTGTTCTCTATAAAAGGTAAGCCAGGACTTATGTCCCAAGCCATGCACCCAGGGGAAACATCATTCACCATCGAAAATGGCCACCCACTGTCAATCAAACAGCGAGCGGCGTGCGAGCACATGTGTTTGGACCGTGCGCATGCGCATCCTCCAATTATCGGATGGGCAGTGAATTTGCAGCCTGTCTGAAGGGGTCTGAATTGGGCCCAAAGTGGCAATAAAGTGAACGGTCAACCAGCTCTTAACTGTCATTTCTTAAACACAGCTGATTGGCTGGTACGTTATCACCTTCCACTTTATTACCATTTTGGGCGAGATGTACTAAGCTTTGAAAAGTGATAAAATGGAGAGTGATAAACCACCAACCGATCACCTCCTACCTGTCATTTTTCAAACACAGCCTGCGAAATGGCAGTAAGTAGCTGATTGGTTGGCGGTTTATCACTCCCCCTAATTGTTAATGCCAAGCAGTGTTTGCCAGCAGGAATGCCCTTCATAGGCAGGGCAAAGTGAAAACAAGACCTACATAAAGTCTATGGAGCATTACCATCATTTCCTCAAAAATACATAGTGAAATGTCCCCGGGCCCTGGTATAAAATCTGATCCAGCTCCCTCCGGCCATACTGAAGCCTGTTTAGTGCCCATTAGCTCAGAATCCTTGATGGAGAGTTGTCACTCCCACTTTAGGAAGCCATCTATGGGTGTTTCCATGGTTACAAAGGTACGGTAAGAGCCTAGCAGCCCTGCACCAGAGAGCATACTGGGGTGGTAGTGGAATCCCCACGGGCCTGACGAAATCCGGCTGCTGCTACTCATTAGGGAGGAGAGAAGTATCGAGCCTTGGAGAATAATAAATTGAAGAGAGGGGAAGTACAAAGCAATCAGCTCCTAGCTGTCACTTCTTAAAAACAGGCAGTTACGTGACAGTTAGGAGCTGATTGGTTGGGCCTGATTCATGTTGACTGAGTCGCCGGCGTATTCCCCTCAGGGACTGATGATTCAGTCAAATATATACGAATATACACATGTGCAGGTCCGCAGTACGAATGCCTTCAGCGACAATCCCAGTTGCCGAGGCGTTCATACGGAGTGGAGCGAACAGGGGACTGGCACATGGGGATGCCGCAAGGTTCCTGGGCTTGCCCACAAAAATACTGGGTGCGCTTAGAAAAACGCTGGGCATCCCCATGTGACAGCAGGCGTTCCGAAGGCTGGAAGGGGAGAGCGGCTGGCGTCACAGGACGTCAGCGCCCAGGCCATCTCCCGCCCAGATAAAAGTCAGCTCAGACTGACTTTTATCTAAGAGCCTGTGAAAAATCATCCGATGGTTGGCAACCATCGCAGGATTTTTCGCACGCACGGCCTCATGCAAATGGAGATTCGCTCGACACCGGGGAGGGGGGGCAGGCGTTCGCTCGCCCGGCGTTTAAGTGCTCGGTAACAAACTGAATCACCTCCTTTATCCCTTTATTTATTTCTCTCCAAGATTTGATACACCTCACCCTGAATCAGTGCTTTCTGCATGTTCTACCATTGCTTGGAGCCCTTTAATAAATAATGATGGATTATTGTAGCACTAGAACCCCAGGCAGCTTGTAGATCACAGCTCTGAACCCCGCAGTTATATCCCCCCACCAGGCAGCCTACAAGCAGAGCTCTGTAAATAGTACATAACCGTATAACAAAAGGTCATGGTGGTAATAGGGAAATTATATAAAACCTGTCCTACAGACCATATATTCCCATGCAGGACACATTCCGACGCAATGTCAGAGCACACACAGTACATGGCACAGAGCACATACATGTGTGTGTGTAAGGCCTCACGTGTGTGCGTTCTCCTGGCAGACTGCAGTAATTACAGGCAGAGATTTGGACACAGCATTAAAACCATAGAAGAGAAACTAAAACAAGTCCAAAACCAGATTCCAGGAAAACTTTTCCAAATAAAAAGTCATTTCTGTGCGTCCTCCCACCGTCCTGTGTAATTATACAGTAATTATTACCTTAGCGACTGACCAGATGCTTCCAGTTATTTCTATATTGTGTCAGGAATATTTATAGAAGGAGTTTGCTCAGTAGAGGCTCCGAAATGGACAAAACACTGAAAATTGTTTACTTGAAACAACTTTTACAGCGGTACAGAGAATCTGTAATAACTAGTATGGGCCGCTGTTCTGTCCCGCCTGTCAGGGTAAGGGGGCATGTGCTACTGTCCTGGGGAGTAGAGGCTGTGCCCAGGTATCAGGCATCCGATGAGGATGGGGGGCTAAAAGATCGGGGGAGATTCTCTAAACAAGAAATGCGGTAAAAACCCCGTTATCGGGGTTTTTACCGCATTTTGGGATGCTGTAAGCATCCCCCACCGGGTCAACGCGGCGGGGGGCATCGACAGATTTTTTTTGCCAATGGGCTACTACCGCATGCCACCGCCGCCCCGCAACGACCCCCCGCCGCCCCGCATTGCCCCCTCACCTGTGTCCGGGCAGCACAGAGCTGTGCTGCCCGGACCTGTGACCTCCTCCCTGCACTGATCCTCTTCCGGGTGCAGGGAGGAGGAGAGCCCGGCGCAGCAGCAGCAGCGCCGGGTGTGAGGGAGAGGAGAGCCGCCGGGACCTGCTGGGACTCTCACCGCAAAGGACAGTTCTTAACGCAAGAGCTGTCCTTTGCTATAATTATCGCATATGTTACAACATATGCGATAATTAGGATTGCGATGGGCAGCGAAGGGGGGTGGAGATTCTTAGAGAATTTCCCCCATAGGGTGAGATGTATCAAATGGAAAATGCGGTAAAACCCCGGTTTTACCACATTTTCCAATGTATCAAAAATGATACCGCAGTGTAGGGTATCGCCACCTTTGGGTGGTGATACCCTATAGAAGCCTATGGGCTTCTTTTCGCCGCCCGCCGACGCAAACCTGCCGCCTCGCTGACCCCCCCTCACGCTTACCTTCCTGAAGGGTCCTCCTGGACCCTGGAAGGTAAACCCCTCCTCCCCCTAGTGACGCAGCCGGACGTCCTTCCGGCTGCAGGGGGGAGGAGGAGGCGCCGGGGACAGCTTGCTTAGCTGTCCACGGCGTGAGGGATACAGGAGCCGGCTGGGAGGTGACGGAGACCCCCGCACACCACATTCCAGGTATCGCGGGGGGCCTCCGTTACCACATCGCAATGCCAGCCGCATATGTTAGTACATATGCGGCGGCATCGCGGCGGGGGGGCCACGAAGGGCGGCAATGTATTTTAATACATCCCGCCCATAGGGCGAGATGTACTAAAGGGAAAATGCGGTAAAACAGGGGTTATACCGCATTTTCCTATGTTCCATTAGCCGTCCACCCCGTCGGAGGAGACGCAGGGGGACACTGACAGCCGCCGGGATGTGACGGAGACCCCCGCACACCACATTACAGGTATCGTGGGGGTCTCCATCACCGCAACCCGATGCTATCCGCATATGTTAGTACATATGCGGTAGCATCGCGGCGAAGGCCGGCGATGTATATTAATACATCCCGCCCATAATCATTTTCCCATCGCAAAATGAGTGACAGGCGGGGGGAGTGGTCGCTGGCTGGGGGTGTGGTTGCTGGCTTCCACCCAGCGTTTCATGGCCGTGCCCACAAAAGCGGTGCTCAGGGAAAAACTCGGCGGACACCTGAGAACACAGGTGTACCCCTGCCTGCTCAAGGCGGGAAGATGACATCACATGACGTCAGCGCCCGCCCCCGATTTTTCGGGAACCGTTCATGAGAAAAGAAAGTCCTGACTTACTTTTCTTTACGAACAGAGGAGAAATCATTCGATGGTGAGTAAACCATCGAATGATTTATCCTCGGTGTGGACGCATGTACACATCCGCTCACATGGCAGCGCGGGGATTCGGGCGGCGGGGGCGGCACTTAACTGTTCGCTGGACAGCAAACATACGCAGCCTAGCGAGCATGTCTGAATTACCCCCTTGTTTCAGAACCCCTTGGCCACCCCCTAAATGTCTAATTAGGAACTTTGCCGTTTTTAATTATTTTTAAATAGCCAATAATGAGATTTAAATTTTGGGGTGAAAATGTGCAAAGTGATGGAAAGGGGGATACAGGGTATGGGGCAGGGATATTGGGGGACACTTTATGAGTGGGACAAGTGTTTTTAGGCCTGCAGGTGGGCGTACTCGGTTGTTTTTGCAAGGTTTTTGAAAGTGCCTTTAATTGACCCAAATATATATATTTATGACTATGTTCTTGAATTAGATCCAATATCCCCAGACTACAGCCCCTCAGTCATTGGTGGGTAGTCCAATCCAGAGGCATACGGTCGTATTGTCGACCCAACTTAGGTCGACAGTCATTAGGTCGACACCGTTGGGTCAACAGGCAACAAGGACGACAGGGTTCTAGGTCGACAAGGATGAAGGTCAACAGGTGTCTAGGTCAACATGGGACAAGGTCGACATGGTTTTAGGTCGACAAATGCGTTAGGTTGCCATGGGTTAGGTCAACAGGTCGCCATGGGTTTTTTCACTGTTTTTTGAGCCGACATGTGCCGACAGGCGGTATTTCATGCACTACCATCCACTAGGGCATGGTGGGAAAATAAAATAGTGCAGCGAGGCACCGCGCCCGAAGCATCGCGAGCGAAGCTAGCGTTGCGAGGGGCTGTGGTTGACTTCCAACTGTGTCCATGTCGACTGTCTCGACAGTCGGGTCAAAAAACAGTGAAAAAAACCCATGTCGACCTCGCAACCTGTAGACCTAAGCCATGTTGACCTAACGCATTTGTCGACCTAGACACCTGTCGACCTTCACCCATGTCAACCTAGAACCCTGTCGACCAAACGGTGTCGACCTAATGACTGTTGACCTAAGTCAGGTCGACAATACGATCCACACCCAGTCCGGAAGTGCTAATTGTTTTAGTTGAACCAAGAACCCCTTAATATGATTGACAATGGATCTAGGGGGTGAACTATAAAGAACAATGCTTATACTAGCCAATGTGCAATAAGAATATGGAAAATAAGTCTCCACTGCTAACGGCTGCATGAAAATGGGCCTAGAGGGCAAAGGTTCATGGGAAAAGTGTCCAAAGTATGCAGCCAGTTGCCAAAGTATCCTGTAAGAGGCCACAAGTACCCAAGGCATCATGGGAATCTTATCTAGAAGCCAGAGCATTATAGGAATGTCTCTTGTTGCCAAGTATTATTATAAGAGTATAATATATGTGTGTACTGAACTAGAATCATTACAATAGGAATGCTGCAAGTTCATTGTTCTGCTGAATAAGGATGTGAAGCGAAGTTCAGCTTTGAATCAAATCCTGATTTCCCTGCAATGTCAGTGCATAGTTTGGTTTCCAGCATAATTGAAACAAGCAGCTTGCTAGGGTCAGCGCAGAGGGTGACGGGGAATGCCGACGCTTACTTGGTCATGCATCGCTGACACATAAAGTCTTCATAGTGCAAATACATTCAAGATGGTGACCTCCTTGGAACTGTGGGAATTTCTTGTATGGTGCTCAGAGTCTATTATGGGAATCTCATTTGCTTATAGTACATTGTTGTATATATATCGCTTTGTAGCTCCAGCTAACCAGCTGATATGACATTGTGAGATGTGACTGTGTTTGTATACAGTATATAATCACTAAACACCTAAAGAGGTTAATATACTAAAGCCTTCAAAAAGCATAGGATGAGGTGTTTCCTGTAGTAACCAATCAGATGTTATCTAGTATGGACAGTGTAATGGTCAGGTTCAGGTCATTGGTTCAATTCGCACCTTGGCCCTAATTGTGCGGAGTTTGTATATTCTCCCCGTGCTTGTGTGGGTTTCCTCCGGGTACTCCGGTTTCCCCCAACAATCCAAAAATATACTGGTAGGTTAATTGGCTCCCAACAAAATTAACCCTAGAATGTCTGTGTGTGCAGGGCCAAGGTGGCGGTTGAACTAGCTCCAACTCATCAATACAGGTCATTACCAGAAGAAAGCCCGTCGCAAACCCAACCCGTATAAAGGAATACAATTATATGTTACATGTAAACAAACCTTTTTATTAGGTACCAATAAATGATGGTATAAAGTATCAATTTCCGTCTGCTGTATGGATATAAATTCAGTAGCTCGGTAGCAAATTGTTAAAGGATATATTCTTTACAGACAGGGGGTGGACGTGTATATGCATCCCTTTAACCCAGCAGCAGCCCACCATCCCTTGTGGGGAAGGCGTTCGGCAGGGCTGCTTTAAGCCACCTACTAAGCAGCAAACGACCAATAGCAAGGGGTACTTAATCAGGCCCAGACTGTAATTCCTAATACTTTATTTTTAATTAGAAGGGCAATGTAGAAAGTAAAGGCTGCATTTCTCACTTGATACCTTTCAACAAATAGTTTATTGTTACACTCCACAGACTAAAGGCGGCTCTCACACCAACAAAGTACTTACATACTGGTATTAGTCACCCCCTGACCCACCTTAATGGTGGATTTACATTTCCAGCAAATGTGCTTTCCTCCCCTCCAGGCAGCAGATTATCAAAGCTCATGTCTGATAGATCAATGGCTAATGGATATCATTCAGTCGTGCCATGTACGACAGCCTAATCTTTACTGCTCATTAGCCTGACAAAACATTTAGGGGGAAATTAATCCCTCTAGAAGCACCGATAGACACCGAGGAATGCTGGGATACACAGCAAAAGCGCCGCCAATATGTTATGCCCTATTTCCTTAAAAGAACACCTGATTTCAGTACCGTTCCCTAAGAACAACAAATGATTGTAGTTTAGGTAATGTCATGTGAATGGCAATTTTGGGATTACGGATAATGCCTTTAAGCCACATGACTTGAACGGTAAAGAATGAGATGCAAAATAAGGAGACAGTCAGACACACTTTCTGCAATGCTAACAACCCGGCACCGTACCTTTCCTGGGGGTTTCCTGAGCTCTCCGCCCATGGATGGTGGCACTTGGTAGATGTCTTGCGATGGGGCCATTGATGGCGGCACCTGGTAGATGTCTTGCCCAGTCCCAGAAGAAACTGGAACCTGATAAACATCCTGAGACTGGGCAGGACTGATGGATCCTACTGGAACCTGGTAGACATCCTGGGGTTGATTCATGGATGGGGGAACCTGATATATGTCTTGAACTTGAGTTTTGAACTGGTTTTGGTACAAGGCAGATTGCTTGGAAGGGGTTGTTTGACTTGGGTGCGGCGAACCCTGAGGGCTCTGGTAAAGCGACTTTTGTCCTTTAGGTGGTGGAGGGACCAAGTAAACATTGTCTGCACTGTGGTTCTGGAAGGAAGGATGCGCAGGTGGGTACTGATTGGTGGCGAGGACATTGTAGACACCTTGGCTGTTATAAGGCAATGGAGATTGTGGTGGCTGCTGTTGAGGCTGCTGCTGAGGTTTCTGCTGGACCTGGTCATTATTGCCTCCTTGCTTCTTATCATACATCCCAACCAGAATCTTTAGCCGGTTTCCAGGGACGATGCCCTGTCTCCCGTGTAGAGAGCAGAGCCACCAGCCATCTAGGCCTTGAGTATTACACTCCAGCACCGTCATGATATCCCCCTTTCGGAACGACAACTCATCCGGAGATTCCGCCACATTGTCGTACAGGGCTTTGGCCAGTACATTCTGCAGGATACACAGATAAAGGAAAATCAATCATTAGGATAAAAGCATTGGGGGGGAAATGAGAACTTGTTATAGAGGCGCATGCATAATCTCCCCATCAAGTATGTTACACTAAGATGGATGTCAATACCAAATTATAAGTCAATTGTATCATATAATTAAAAAGTACCAATGATAAAGAATTGAAGAAAATGAATCAGCTTCTATTGTCAGCAGCAGATCAATCCCTGTTATAAAGACCCATCCACCACCAGAGACCTTCCATTAGGCCGAGACAATCCCCCAGACCCAGTCCAAAGCAGAGACCCAGCCCTTGGCCGAAACCATCTAGCTGATCAAGCTCCTGTAGGTGGCTGAGACCCAGCAGACGGCCAAGACCATTTGGCCACTTCAATGTGGCCACCCCACACAGCCGACCAAGGCTGTCTAGCCGGCCGAGACGTCTAACCATCAGGGCCGATCCCGCCAGTTGAGCCCCAGTAGATGTCCGAGACCATCCACCCTGACAAGACCCAGCAGATGTCAAAGACCATCCACCCTGTCGAGACCCAGCAGATGACCGAGTTGGTCTTGCCGGCAGAGTCCAGCCAGCCGAGATCCAGCAGATGGCTGAAGACCATCCAGCCAGTTAAGAACCAGCCGGCCGAGACTCAGCAGATGAAGGAGAATGTCCAGCCTGCCAAACATCCAGCCAGCTGATAAGAAGAACTTGTCTCCTTGATTCAGACCAGTCCACACTGGTGTCTTCACAGTCTAACATGACACCCAGGGGACTTGCACAGGAGAAAGTAGTAAATAACCTAGGTGTTGATTACAGTTATTGCTATGGGATAAGCCGCAGAGAGGGCCTACTTGGTGCGACAGCAGCCATGATGAATGAGGACATATCTCTAGCCCCTAATAACATATTCACATCTTTCATTTTACAATTTCCACATAGAAAAACTACCACTGAGTATGATCCAATCAAACCCGAGTTGTTCCAGGCTGCATACCCTGACTACCTCCACCAGCTTCTCGCTGTCACTGATGTCACAATACTTGGCTAATATCTAGCAGTAAGCCAGGTCTATTTGCGTGGGCTGCATTTGGGACACGCTACATGCAATTACTCAGAGAATATTACTCTTATCTGCCGCAGGCTCTCTGTTGCTCTGTATTAGCATTGCACAAAGCAGAGAACTGATATCAGCTATACAGTAGATGCATAATAAATTGTTTCGCTTCGGCCGAATGCTCTAGAGAAGATCTACCAATGTCATTGCTAGGAAGCTGCACCCGGTCACACACTGCTGTACACCAGGACTTCCTACCATCTGTGGAATAATGGACTGTATCGCTCATTTCTGTTTACCCAGCAATAGGTTAGTCAGCAGCGGGCAGGAGTGTCACTGTCATCTGCATACAGTGCATTTTACGTCACATCCGTGACTAACTAAACAAATGCCAGCACCACAGCAAGTACATTGTGTATATCAGGCAGTTCCTTGTAGTCCAGCTGAACATTATCATCTTTTACTTATAAAGCACCATCATCTTCCTCTACTAGCATGAACGGTCTAATCGCACAGGTCTTCAGCCTGTGGCCCTCCAGATGTTGTGGAACTACATATCCCAGCATGCCCTGAGGGTTTTTGGCATGCTCTTATAGGAAAAAATGTGGCAATGCATGTTGGAACATGTAGTTTCACAACATCTGGAGGGCCACAGGTTGAAGACCCATGGAATGGTTAGCATTGCTGCCTCACAGCGCTGAGGTCATGGGTTCTATTCCCACCATGGCCCTAACTGTGCAGAGTTTGTATATTCTCCCCGTGCTTGCGTGGGTTTCCTCCGGGTACTCCCATTTCTTCCCACAATCCAAAAATATACTGGTAGGTTATTTGGCTTCCAACAAAATTAACCCTAGAATGTCTGTGTGTGTGTACATGTGGTAGGGAATATAGATTGTAAGCTCCACTGGGGCAGGGACTGATGTGAATGTGCAAATATTCTCTGTAAAGCGCTAAGGAATATGTATGCGCTATATAAGAAATTGGTAGTAATAATAATAATACTAGTACTAGCTAAGCAGGGCACCTAGCTGACAAATCCAAGCTAAAGGGGTTTTTTCTTGGAAGTATCCAGGTATGGGTAAAAACTGGAACCGGGGAGAACACCGGAACGCACCATTCATGTCATGGGGGTGTCTGGCTCGGGGGTATCTTACTTATAAAGCACAATCATCTTCCTTTGGCTGGGGGGTGTCCTGTCCGGTGGGGCTGCCTGTGACACCTGTCACCAGGGAGAGGAGGAGGGAGATAATAAAGCCTCCCTGTATGGTCCGGGGATGTACCAAAAACCAGAACAGTCCAGACCATACGGGGAGGCTGTAATCTCCCCTTCCCCATGTCCCTGTTGAAAGCTGTCACAGGCATCCCCCCAGACAAGACACCCCCCAGACGGGACACCCCCGGACCAACACTACAAGCTCCGGAATGCAGAGTCTGATGAATGGAGCCTGGTGTTTGTGATCGATGTGTGTCCGATGTTGCCGATAGTGATGATTTGTACACAGGACGTTAGCCTATCTTCTCTATTCTGCTGTGTACAAAGATGCTGCCATGTCCACCTCTGAATGAAGCCCTCCGTCCTAGCTCCACCTGCAGCTGAATGACACAAGCATTAGGTCGACATGACCTCAGGTCCTCAGTGAAAAGGTCGACATGAGTTTTTCACAGTTTTTTGAGCTGACATGTGCCGACAGGCGGTATTTCATGCCCTACCATCCACCGGGGCGTGGTGGGAGAATAAAATAGTGTGCCGAGCATAGCGAGGGGACGCGGTATTCTTAGACAGTGTCCATGTTGACTATGTCAACATTCAGGACAAAAAACCTTCCCACTGTCGACCTAATGCTGGTGTCGACCTTCCAACCCTGTAAACCGTTGCCATGTCGACCTATTTCAGGTGTCGTCCTAAGCCCTGTCGACCTTCATTGACTGGACCCTATGACCCATACCCTTCTCATATCCACCTTTAGCACCAGCGGAAAAGCTGGTTTTGGGGTGTACTGATAAAGATGATGGCGGCTCTGAGTCCAGAATTACGGTTTTGGATTCTGCATCATCCACGGGGAGTTAGAACTATAAAGCGAACATGAAACAACAAGGGATGAGATGTCTGCTCAAAGAGCTTACAATCTAAAGGGACATCCGGGCCAGCTCTAGAGCGAGCAGCGCCACATTCTCAGAAGCCTCTTTCATGTGGTGCCAGGCCTATGCCGGACTCCATATGCAGCAGGGATCCAGCAGCTGTGTATAGCCGTGTCCCAGCATTCCAGTCTCACACACACACTGTGTCATAGGGCGCCGGGCTCAAAGACCAACAGCTAAGAATATCCCTCCAACTATTTCCTCCAGGCCGGCGCAGCGGCTGCTGCTGTACAAAGGACAAGCCGTCGCGTTCCTCACAGAATACCTCCACCTTATTTGTCTTTTGTTAAAAAAAAAGAAATATCTTTTTTTTTTTTTACCTTAATCACTAGGAAGTGAAGGATTAATTCCAGATTTTGCAGGAAAATCCCATGTTGGATAAGTGATGAATCACATACTAGCTGGCAACTTCTGTAGACTTTGCCCATTGTCAGGCTTGTATGAATCACATTTGAAGAATGCCTGTAGACAGAGGACACACGCCAGCCATAGAGAGCGCACAGGAAATGCTCCCCGTCCTCGCTAATGATACTTTTATATGCTTAGATTTCTGCTGCATTAAAACTCAATCAATGGTTCTGAACATATAAGACACACAGGCTGCAGAGACACTCGGACTGAGTACAGCGAGGCCACTACTATGGCTGTGTAATGGGTCATCTAGAAGTACACAATAGATCCTAGCTTATTTCTGCTTCTATTGTTATCTGGAAGGGGCCTCAGTTACCATGGGATGCGGTCATCTATTAGAATGAACTTAGGTCTACAGTCATTAGGTCGACCCCACTAGGTCGACTGGCAGGAAGGTCGACCTGACTTAAGGTCGACATGGGCCAAGGTCGACATGACTTAAGGTCGAATTTGCATAAAGGTCGACATGAGGAATGTCGACTGGTCATAAGGTCAACATGGGTTTTTCACTGTTTTTTGAGCCAACATGTGCCGACAGGCGGTATTTCATGCCCTACCATCCACTAGGGCGTGGTGGGAGAATAAAATAGTGTGCCGAGCGCAGCGAGGCACCGTGCCCGAAGCATTGCGAGCGAAGAGAGCGATGCGAGGGTCCGATTCTCATTGTCAACTGTGTCCATGTCGACTGTGTCGACATTCGGATCAAAAAACAGTGAAAAACCCATGTCGACCTTATGACCAGTCGACCTTCCTCATGTCGACCTTTATGCAAATTCGACCTTAAGTCATGTCGACCTTGGCCCATGTCGACCTTCCTGCCAGTCGACCTAGTGGAGTCAACCTAATGACTGTAGACCTAAATGCAGTCTGACGAATGATCCCATTCCGTTACCATATTGTGTGATTTTGGGATCTATGTTCTAAGCCTTGGGGAGTGATAAAGTGGAAGGAGAGGGACAAAACCGTGTGCACTGCAGGTGGGGCAGATGTAACATGTACAGAGAGAGTTAGATTTGGGTGAGTTATTTCGTTTCTGTGCAGGGTAAATACTGGCTGCTTTATTTTTACACTGCAATATAGATCTCAGTTTGAAGTACACACCCCACCCCCCCATATCTAACTCTCTCTGCACATGTTACATCTGCCCCACCTGCAGTGCACATGGTTTTGTCCATCTGAGAGTGAATTTGCCTTTGCAAGTGAACCAGAATAACCCCCAATGTACCTGAAAATTAGCTTCTTTCGCTTTTCAAATCCAACTTGAAACAGCAGTTAGGAGCTGATTGGCTGGTACTTTGGGCCTGATTCAGCAAGGTACATATGTCTGAACACCGCCCCCCAACCCCCCACGCCGTCTAATCCCCTCGGTACCATGCGAGGGTATGTACGTGAACACATCCCCTCACATGCGACCATCGAAGGATTCTCTCCACTTCGGTAATAAAAGTCAGTCTAAACTGACTGTTAATTCAGTCGGAGTCCGCCAAAGAGGGGGCGGGCGCTGACGTCATGTGACATCAGCCGCCCGCCTGCGTACCTAGGCGAACGCCCAGCGTTTTCATGAGGATGCCAATAAAATGCTGGGTGTGTCCCTGCCCGCCCCCCTCCCTGCCCTACCGGTGGGAACACCTCGCACAGTGGCCCTGCACATGCGTATAATCAGCCATACGCATGCGCAGAGCCGCACCATTGGTCCCCGCAGCGAATACATCGGTAACCGATCACTACAGAATCACCCCCAGTTGATGCTGCATTGTCTGAAGCCATGAAGTGGACAGCAGCCGTCTAGAGGTGACAATAAAACAGTGCCACCCAGTGGCCAAATTATTATGAAACTCGGAGCATTATGCCAAACACAGTAGTGAATTTCTTTTTGTTACTGAAAACAGCCATATGATCAGAGCACTGTCATTAGTGATATTAGTATTAACTTTTGGATATTTTTTTTACATAAATGCCGACTGTCTTATCTCCGTTATAAACTTGGCACCAAGACTCCTTTGTGTCGGCGTTGCAGTAACCTTACACATGCTGCAATTCCCAGACACAGCCTACCAGCTCCAGGCATAATATGTAACAGGGGCTTGTGCATATAACGTCATGTTAAATGCAGATCTTTCAGCTAACGATCTTGGCAGGCCTCTGTTTACTTGTGGTCAGTGTCAGCCTGAGGCCCCACACTTCTAGCACTCATTAACGCTGCCTGTGATACAGGTCTACTGCCCTATTGTTGTCCTACATAGGAATTCTTCTAATGTGTGATGATGATCAGCTGTGGAATGCAGTGAGGGATCAGGCCTGGTCTTGCTTTTAGTCTCCATCTGGTCCTGAGTCAGTGACACCGTGACTCACAGCGCCTGGAGTAACCATTTCTCTGCCAGAGAGGGGAATTAGAAAGCTTTAATTTCACTGCACCAGCGACAAGCATCCTCTATAGATTACGTCCCCGCCTGAGGGGACGGAGGAGAAGTTGGCTGCTTTCCTGGTCTCCGCTGACCCAAGGCAAGCCATTTCATCCATAAAATCTGCATTCATACATTCCAAGAAAATAGAATGAATCTGATGCAGTTTTCCATAAAACTATTCTGTTCAGTATGAAATATTTTCATTTCATTATTTAATATGTCCGGTGTGGCAATTTATATTGTTCTACAAAATATCATCCTACGGCCAAACGGACATTGAGAGGAAACCCATGAAGCCCTCCGCAAACAACGAACGCTTCTTAAGGATCTAATAGTGGAGCCCGGGCAAGTTTGGCGACTGCTGGGGCTGAGTACCTGCCCGGTGGCAAGGAACGTGGTCATATGTGATACATCACATGGACCCCATGCAGGCGGCTCAAGGGGGGTCGGACGGCCATAGAAAGCTGCGATACATCGCAGTAGTGTATGGCCAGCTTTGCTTTGTATCAACGTTTCTGCAGCTTAGGCATTTGCACGAGGCCTATGACCGCCACAATCCTGTTCACGGATTACCACACAGTGTAAGGATGCACTTACTATCAACAGATACCACTCTCGCCACATTCATCGCCCAAATCCAAATGCACCTCCTCAGAGAAATATGCTCACAAATCCTTTTGTAGTATCACAAGGAGATCTTCAAGGCTGACCCCAAGCCCAGTCCTTCAATCACAATCCAGCGTCTATTGCTGGTACCAAATTACATTACATACTACTCTACCCGATGTTACAATTATACTTCATGCATTCATAGCGATAGGCAGCCATCTTGAACTCAGACAATGCAGTGAAGCATGTCTGTATCTACTGATGACTAAATTGTGGTGACAAACTATACTTGACTAATTGCCCACTTTCGCAAACCACCGCACAGACAAGAGGAGGCAGCTTGGTGACGCTATTCACGTAATCATACCAGCACGGCAGAGCACATGCATTCTCTGATACTCGGGTGCGTTAAGCATTGACTTACCCCTGTTGCCATGCCAATAACAGGGGATACTGTCATGCGTGACCACCCAGTGCGTGTTCAGTTTCCTGAGGTGATGATAACAGAGGAAGAATTGCACTACAACTTGCAATGCTGGGATCCTTGCTCCTTAGGGCATTCCTACGCTATATATGCTTTCCTAGACACCAGCTATAGGGAGAGATGTATCAAACCTTGACGAGAGGTAAAGTACCAACTGTGGCAGATACAGCATATTTTCACATGAGGATAAGGTTTAAAATCCAGACCAGGTTTTAGAGGAAAATTAGATCCAGTCCAGGTTTCCTAACTGATGTGATCAGGGTTTGGCTAATTATCGGCACATGTGGCTTCCTGATACAAGTGTTTCCAGGGCAGGAGGTTATGGTTCCTAATAGTGGATAGCTGCCCAGGTGATAGGCCGAGGGTGTGGGCTACGAAATGGACCACTGGAACACTGTCAGGAGATTGTACTATGCTGTGACACCTGTATGCTGCAATGCTGTAACCATCCTTGCCTATGCGGTGTACCCGGTATGCTGTATACCTGCTACAAAATAAAGACCAAGACTTAATTTTATCCAGTGGATGTGATTCCTTGTCACACAACCAATCGGTTTATAACTGATATGTTAGAGGCAGTGGCAGAAGCTGAGTGACTGGTGTTTTATCTCTCTCCAACGCTTGATACATCCCCCCACAGTGCTGCTATCGCTGGCTGTGAACCTCACAGTTATGTGCCAGCAGCAGTCTCCTTATACAGTGTGGTTCGGCCGTCCACACCATATATGACATAATACAGGATAAGTGCCGGTTATCACCGTTACACCACACATGGCTCCGTGCAGATGCTCTGGGTTACTGTGTGTTTCAAATTGCATTGGCCAAGCTGCATCTGACGTGGCACAAACAGTAGCCGATCTGGCACCTATCGAGAGAGACCTGGGATTCAAAAGTTGTGGCCTCATCTGTCTCTGTCCTCCTCCCCCCCCCCCTCGCCGGCTTGTGTATACTCACACAGCAGCAGCCCGCCCTGGCATCTCAAGCCAGAATCATCCCAAATAAGGTTGTTATGTCTACGCTTCCTCAGCATAAAAATCTCAGTGCGACCCAAGTTGGCCCTGCTGTGAGAGGAGGAGGAGGAGGAGCAGCGGTGATCTGGGCCGGGAGGACAGAACAGCCATCCTGTACATGAATGGAAAGGCCTCATTCCCTAACCATGACTAGCCGAGCATTATCCCAGTAAGAAGCAAAGAACCAGCCTGATATCCTACATTGCATCATCCGCCCCCGGTCTGCCCTTTACTAACTAGCTGACTACAAGTCCTATTCACTTGTAGATCCGTTCCTTTATATTCCACGTTGTGCTAGGAGGAATCTCTGCTGGGTAACCAGACAGCGATCTCACTAATGACCAAGATTCCATTTACGTCACATTATATGAAGTGGATATAGAAAAAGAAAAGCAGCACAATAAGCGGTAGCACCGGACTGCAGCCAAAGTCAGGGCGCTCTAGTTCTTGCATGTGTAAGCGCAGACATTTGCTCGCATGGTAGTGCAGGGATTTGGAGGTTGGGGGGTGCGTTCAGCCGGTCAGCGTTTTCCTGCCCCATGACCAGATAACTGAGCTACCGTGTGGCAGGGATAGTATTGGAGACATTTGTCACAGCCACACTACCCCCCCCCCCCTCGCACGCATGCAAATGGTGTTTTGCATATACATCCATCCACAGGCTTGCGTGTGGGGACAAAATCATTCAACGGTCGCTGATTTTGCAAGCACTCGAAGACCTAAGACACCTATTGTAGTGTACATCCTCTGGCATCAGCTGCCCGCCCCCCACACCTGCGTCACAGACGCATTAGCATGGGAACACCTATGGGCGCGTCCCTTCGCCGCCGCCCCATGCCCGCACTGCCAGGTGCAAACGGGTGGGCAAACTGCTCACACTAAGCGGCAGGGGCGTAGCGCCAATTTTTGCGCGCCCCCCCGCGGGATAATTTCGACGCCCACCCCCCTCCCTAAATATAGCGCTGCCTCAGGCTCCCCGTTCTTACCCTGCCTCCCCCGCCGCGTCTGTATTCCGCCGGGAGTCGGGACCGCATATCTACTACTCTGCATCCCGGCGCCTGGCTCCTTATGAGTCAAATGTCCATTACAAAATGGCCGCCTCCTTACAGCAGACCGTTTGTAAGGATGCTAGAGGAGGCCGTCGCTGCCTCCTCTAGCATCTTAAAAAACGGTCTGCTCTAAGGAGACGGCCATTTTGTAATGGACATTGGACTCATAAGGAGCCAGGCGCCGGGATGCAGAGTAGTAGATATGCGGTCCCGACTCCCGGCGGAATACAGACGCGGCGGGGGAGGCAGGGGCTGGGCACAGTAAGGAGAGGGGTGGAGGGCAGTGGCCGATGCCAGCATCCGGCGCCCATGCAGCCCCTGCTCCCCCAAGCAGCAGCGGGGGCTGCCTTACGATATCTACGCCACTGATAAGCGGCTGCACATGCGCTCACAGCAAGCGGCTGCACATGCGCTCACAGCAAGCGGCTGCACATGCGCATAATGGTATATGTGCAGTCGCTGTCCATCACTCCCCTGCGCGAATAAAATCCTCAGAGATTAGTAAATAGCTGTGACAGTATACAGTATATGATGACTGATGATGAGGTCAAAGCTTCGAAGCGATGTACTAATAGGAGTAAAGTGAGGGGAAGCAGCACACTAATTGGGGGTCAACGTGCTCAGGTGTCGACATTGACGCCGAAAACCTTCGCCGTGTCGATCTTTTGTCACGGTTGATCTTGTGTATGTTGACTTTTTTGTGTCAACAGAGATATTGTCGACCTAATATACCCCACCTGATATCCTGGGATCTCAGCCGAGTACCGCAGCAGCGTGTGCGCCCCCAAATACGCCAGATGCCACGATTGTCACCTCAGGACCTTGAGGACAATGACACAGATGGCTAAATACAGCGACAAATCTGTATGTTTAGGTTCGGGGGCAACGCACATTCTCCTTTTGTGTTAACTAATTCATTCCATTAATGCAAAGACGGGCAACATAGTAATTAGCACTCGCAGGAGGCGGAGTGTTTAGAAAAACATTGTAAGATATTTATTTAGAGTAGACTCTGGAAGCCTATTCATACAGGCCGGGGGCAGGAGCCATTTCTAGGATGAGCGGCTGAGAGCCGAGCATCTCTTCCTATGCCGTTTCCTCTGGAAACCTTCCACTGGGATTAATTTAAACAATGTACAGAGGCGACATGTCTGTGTGTATTACTCTCAGTTCTAGACTCGCTCTGCCTTGTTTTATCTGCTAGGTAAAAGCAGAATATGGTGACTTGCAAAATTGCATTTATTATGTGTGGGAAAAACTGCTGATATAATACTGAGGCAAGATAGCCATTTATTTGTACCATCCATTCAGAATTGTAATTTCATTGATAAAAACGAAGTAAAACTATGCAACGGTCTTATCTGTCAGACTGTGGAGGCGAGGGACACATAGGGCAGTGAGGGCTAACCTTGACACTCCAGCTGTTGTTGAACTACACATCCCAGCATGCCCTGCTACAGTTTTACTATTTGGCCATGCTAAAACCGATGCAGGGCATGCTGGGATTTGTAGTTCAACCACAACTGGAGTGTCAAGGTTAGCCATTACTGACATAGGGGGAAATTTGCTAAGATTAAACTTCACATTGGGCAACCAATCAGAATCTACTACTTATTTATTTAGCACTCTCTAGAAGATAGTAGACAGGATTTGATTGGTTGACCATAGCAACATCACATGTGAAGTTTAATCTTAGCAAATTTCCCCCTATGTCAGTAATGGCTAACCTTGACACTCCAGTTGTGGTTGAACTACAAATCCCAGCATGCCCTGCATCAGTTTTAGCATGGCCAAATAGTAAAACTGTAGCAGGGCATGCTGGGATGTGCAGTTCAACAACAGCTGGAGTGTCAAGGTTAGGGTGCCCACACACTAGAACGATTTTTTTGGCCGATTTCCGATAAATCGGCCGATTTCGCTCCAGTGCGCGCTCCCGTGGATCTTTTGCTAAATCTTCTGATCTTACGTGCTGCATGAAAGATTAGAAGATTTAACAAAAGATCCATAGGAACGCACACGGGATCTTAAGGAGAAAAATCTTTGGTGAAGATGTGCGCTTGCCTGAAATCTTTGGTCCAGGACAGGCAAAAGATTTGGAGGCTAATTTATGCGCACATCTTATGATCGCAGATCTTTCTAGTGTGTGGGCACCTTAAGCCATCACTGCCCTATGTGTCTCTCGCCTCCACAGTCTGACAGATAAGACAGTTGCATAGTTTTACTTCGTTTTCATCATAATTCACATCTTAGCCAATTTCCCCCATAATAATGAAAGTTCTTATCTGCTACTGTGATAGAGATTAAACAAAAAGGATGTCAACATACAGACCCAAAAGAATATGAAAAACATTTGTCTAATTTTTGACCTGTCTATATTTTAAATGTCGGTACTTTGACCATGTTGGTATTTTGACTGTTGGTCAATAGCTGTCGGTAGCTTGACCGTCAGGATTTTAATTGTAGGTAAATCATACCGAACCCCTTTATAGTCATCCCATATTCACCTGCGCTAAATGGCCAGGTAATTCGGTACACCGGCCATTCCCACCTGCTCCTTTACCTGTGGCATTATATGGCAGGGTAGATGCTGTTTATATTACTTTCCGCAGAGAGAGGTGAAGGAGAGAGAGGGGCTGACGGAGAAGTCCAATGACTTATTCATCATCACTGATTAAAATTGATGAACACGTCTATTAGGGGAGGTAGTTGCATATTCTAGTAACGCTGCTGAGGGTCAAGATGACGCCAATGTAATGTTTACTGCAGAATACTGATGCAGGAGTCACATTATTTAAAGCATTTAAACCGTGACATTATTATGAAGTTAAATATGATCATTTACCATCATCTTTAACATTAGAGTGCCGACACAGTATACTGTACATGCCTTTCAATAATATAATAGGTCACTGTACTGGGACGTAACCCCTATGTCAAGGGTCAGCTCCTCCCCCTATATAATGATCTGAATCCCTACATTGGGCCTAATCCCTGATGTTACCTTCATTGCGCAGGGTTGCGGGGACAGGTGATACTAGCAGAGCGAGCGCAATAATGAGGACAGAAAAAGTCCCGTCTGGAACAATAGCTGGCCACAGAATATGCTGCAGAGAAACTAATTAGGTCTCCTGTCTGTTAGCGCAAGTACCGGAACAATCAGGCATTGTCTATAGCAGAGGAGTCTGGATTAGGCTGCAGCTAACACACAAACAGCCCTGTGTGTCTCATCTGCCCAACTACTGCTAGCTGTATGGGATTAGAGCCAGGGTCCCCATCCAGCACATTGTGCTAGACCCCAGCAGCGTATGCTACACAGCGAGTCTTTACATGGTTCTAAGTGGGCACTCTGCTGAGCGTACAATATGCCTCTATAGGACCCAAATCTTTCTGCCGGATCATCCATATTGATTACTGCTGTTAAGACCAGCCAGACTGGAGAAGATAGACAAGCTGATAATGGTCTATCTGGCAGAGGAGACTTCAGATCAGCCTGATAGCAAAAGTATAGCTCCTGGAATAAAGGAACGCTGTCTATACAGTACACTGCATATGTAACTATGAGACACTACTATGCATGCTTCTGTGTACTAGATTTAGGTGCCCCTCTCATTCCATATCCAATGCTGGTGTCGACCTGTCACCGTAATACAGGTCGACACCACTAGGTCAACATGCGTGAAGGTCGACAGGACTGAAGGTCGACAGGACTGAAGGTCAAAAGGTCGGCGTGGGGTTTTCACTTTTTTTTTTTACCCGAATGTCGACCCAGTCGACATGTACACTGAAACGTAGCACCGCTTCCCCTCGCCATGCTTTCGGCACGGTACCCGGAATGTTCTGCATAGAGGTACGTAGGGAAATAAGCAACGTACGGTCACCGTAATACAGGAATTGCGCAGTTCAATGCCGCACTGATGTATAATACAGGCATGAATGATAGACGTTAATACAAAGTACAGTAACGGGGAGATTATACCCCCAGTTATCCCGCAAGGGTAATTAATGTTGATACTGGGATATGTGTGGGCCAGAATTATGCTGGAACAGGCTGGTGGACATCAGGCAGTGAGTGCTGGGCCCTGCTGCAGGGGCTGGACAGTGGATCTGATTCAGTGCACCATAATTAGCATCCAGCAGCAGGAGACCTTTCATATCAACAGCTGACTGTGGGCTGCGAACAGGCCCCACGCTGGCCCACACCATTACAGGAGCTGTGTCATGTTCTCTGTGCTACCGTAGCAGTTGTTTCTTAGTGGAGACAGTGCAAACAGCTAACACACAGCACAGACCTATGCAGGCAGCAGTGGTGGCTCATTGCAGGTCTGAGCTCCGGGTATAAGCACATTATACAGACAGTTCCTGTATGTGTAACAGGGACTGGTTAGATTCTACACTCCGACCAGCTGAGCTTCAACTGTATCTAATACGCAGGGAACCTTGTCCAGGAGTCAGTCCCATAGGCTTCCATCTTTTTCCGTCAATACTCCCCCGCAGCGCTACCCCGGCGGAGGTACTTTAGTGCAAGTGAAAATGCGGTAAAAACCTTCTAAAGTGCATCCCACCCATGCATTGCCAGAGCCGCATGTGTCCGATGTCGGTCCCATATAAAAACAAAGCATTGGTAGACCAATAATAGCCAATATCTCTCCAATAATCCTTTAATGCTCCGAGCGTTATCTTGCCTATGCTATATTTTCTATGCTATAAATATATGGAACAACACGGAGCAGGTTCACAAGTCAGGGAACACATTAACCCAGCTATTTTCTGTTATGCACCACAGTTACTGTGAACATGTTCCAAATGAATGTAGTCCCTGTCTCCGATCACTGCGGATGCATTTTCATTTAATTGACAACACTCCAGCAACAGACCTGCAAACACCACCATTACAATCAGCTATATATGGATCACTAATTGGTTGCTATGGGAAACTCTGACTTACACCCCCCCCCCCCCTCCAAGTCTTACAAGAACAGACACTTTACAGAACAATCACTACCTCATTTATCTCATAGTGAAGGATACATTTACACAGACATTTTTTTTTTTTACAGATCCAGAAAAAATGAGAGCCGGCTCCATCTCTGACACTCAAATAGTAATTCTACAAATCAATTGGTTTCCCCCTGACTAATGAATGGCGGTGATCAGACATTTATCTAGTGCAGGATTCCTAAGAGCGGAAGAGAGGTGACATCTGGGCTAAACCACAAAAGCACTACAGTATATCATATCGCAACGAAGGGTAAAGTCACAGCACAACACATGACAGACTATGGCGCGCTTGTTAGACAATGCACCGGAACGCACCAGGATGCACTCCGGGACAGGGGCAGGCAGGGTAGCAGCTGGGGGTGACACATGGGAGAGGAGCTGTGTGTGCACTAAAATCTCCATTTGGGAACGCTTAACAGGATTTTGCATAAGCGCTTAAACGGGGTACATTTACTAAGATGGGAGTTCTATTGAAGTTGGGATGTTGCCCGTAGCAACCAATGAGAGTCTACTTTTTTTTATTTAGCACCTTCTAGGACAGGGATATGGGTCCAGATGTATCAAACTTCAAAAAGTGATAAAGTGGAGAGTGATAAACAACCAGCCAATCACCTCCTAGTTGTTGTTTTTCAAACCCAGCCTGTAACATGGCAGGTAGGAGCTGATTGGCTGGCTGTTTATCACTCTCCATTTTATCACTTTTTGAAGCTTGATACATCTGGCCCATGGTCATTAGGTGGACCTTACTAAGGTCGACATGCATGGTCAGTTTTAGCAGTAAAACTTGCAGGGCATGCTGGGATGTGTAGTTCAACTACAGCTGGAGTGCCAAGGTTCTCCATCACTGTCCTAGGGGTATGGTCATTTGGTTGACCTAATTTAGGTCGACATGTGTTGGGTCGACCACTGAAGGTGGAAAGGCCTTAGGTCGACACCTGAAATAGGTTGACAGGCCTAAGGTCGACACAAGCATTAGTTTGTATGGGAAGGTCCTCAGTAAAAAGGTGGACATGAGTTTTTCCCGTGGGACTCCCACCTCACTGTTCCCTTTCCCATACAGACAAGTGGACGCTTGTTCTCTGCACCATTTTTGGACTGTCACTTGCCAGTCATTATAATCTGTAGTAATATAGGAACGCTATGGAGGTCTGTGCTACTGTATACTCCAGCAAGTGTTTACCTTCCTGCATGAAGAACAGAGTGTATGGAAAGGTCAGACCATGTCACTACCCAGAATCCATCTGCATCGCACCACCATCAGCCAGGAGAATTTATGGCTTTGCCCTTTAACAGGGACTGACAATGTCTATTCAGTCCATTCTACCTTCTTCTGCAAATGGCACGTTACCATAAGACTACTGCAAGCCATTCCGGAGACTGGTTTTAGGTTTGTGAATGGATTTAGAGGCCTATTTATTACCACTAATGGGCCCATTACACACACGGAAACGCCCCTTCGTTATTAGGATGAAGCAGACTAAAATGCAGCAAATCTGAGTGACCCATCAGATGGTGTTAGTTCCCGGAGCCAGGTTCCTCCCTGCAAATGAGGATCCAATCAGATCACTCAACCATGCAGGTGGGGGCGGGGACACCTAACAGTCCAGGTGTGAAAGGATACATAGGGGCCTATGTACTAAGCCTTATGAGGAGATAAAGGGGTCAACGCACTACGCAAAGGGGAGAGAGAATCAGGAAGTGAGAGATTTTTTTCTCCAGTTTGTTTAAAGCGGCAATCATTTCCACTGCAAAATCAAACAGTGTAAATGATTGCCGCCTTAAAAAACCTGTAGATTTTTTTACCAAATCTCTCACCCTATTACATTTCACACAAAGTGTATGGAGATTTATGGGGGAATTTACAAAGACGGGAGTTCTGTTTCAGATGGGATGTTGCTATGGGCAACAAATCAGAATCTACTTATTATTTATTTAGCACCTTCTAGAAGATGAAAGATAGTATCTGATTGGTTGGATAAAGCAACATCCCATGAGAAATAGAACTCTCATCTTATACCCCTTTTACACCAAAACGCCGGGTCGCACCCGGCTTTTTTAGACCCAGGTTCAAGCCGGGTGCGACCCGGCGTTTAGTGCAATTTACACCAGACAGCCCGACCCGCACCCCCTCTTCCCCTCCCGTCCCGGTGCTTGGAGATGACAGGATGATGTCATCTCCAAGCGCCAATCACCGCCGCCGCCGGACCGGAACGCTGCTGGGGGCAGCCCAGCACTAAGGTAAGCTGCTGGGCTGCCCCCAGTCACCGCGCGCACCCCCCCCCCCGCCGTCACACAGGAGGTGAATGGATGCCGCACACAGGCATCCGTTCACCTCCCTCCCCCGCCGCTGTCTGCAGGGTATTGCAGACAGCAGCGCCGGCTGTCAGTGTCAGGCTGACAACCTGCGGACGCTGCGGTCCGCAGGTTGGACGTTCCCCATTCATGTAAATGGGAGCCGGGTCATCCGACCCGGCGTTCCCATTTACACCGCCCTCTACCCAGGTCCTAGCCGTGTTCTACCCAGGTCAGGACCTGGGTAGAAGTCCCGTGTAAAGGGACACGGCGTTAGGGATTTACACCGCCGAAGATCCGGGTCTGATCCGCCGCTGACCCGGATTTTTCGGCAGTGTAAAAGGGGTATTAGAGAGTTCCCCCATAGGGTTCTATTTACTAACCTTGGAGAGAAATAAAGTGGACAGAGATAAATTGCCAACCAACCAGCTACTAACTGCCATAACAGCCTGTACCATGGCAGTTAGGAGTATAAACAAGGACGCTAGAGCATGGAGCCCAGTAAACCTAGCATCCGTCACAAGCGACCGCCAGAGCGCGCAATCACCCGTACACACCAGCCATGCAGATACGTCATTACATATTGTGCCGCCACCGTTCCAGCGAGCACCCAGATTGACTGTGGCTTGGGAACCGCGGATATAGAAGTAAGCACTGAAGTTGTGGCCATTTGGGGGACACTGGACATGGCAAACAGCAATTTACACTGTATTTATTAATAGGCCTGCGGCGCTAGGATGCCATTGCCTATTGTATACACTGTTCAGTCAGTGATGTATGTTCCCACTTTTGAACTTTAGGCGGATGGGGGAGGGTGATTCCTACACTGGGCAGGATGCCCCACAAAGACCAGCGCAGGGATCAGAGGACAATCGCTCCGGCACAAACACCGCAACGTGTGAAACCAGGAGATTTTTGTCGGGTTCTTGACAATGCTCCAAGCTGAACTCTCGGAGGAATAACGCTGCTATTCTTCAGCGGAGAGCGCCTCACAATGAGCTTCCGGCAGGGAAGGGGTTAACCAGACTTCCTCTCCCAGTATGGCTTCCAGCTGGATGTCCTATGGCCGCTTCCTTGGGTCAGACAGCTCCTGTTGTACCTTCCTTCCTAGCAGCGGCATTGCCCTGTATGGTGCACCAATGGAGGAAAACACGCTGCTGCGCAGGAATGTATAAACAGGGCTTCGGTTGAGACTTGTTAGCGGGCTGACACCTGCATGTTCAGGCCTTCAATGTACCCTGAGGACATGAAAAGCAAACAACACTGTCCCTGTGTACACAGGAATCGTCTGAAATGCAGTAAATGTTCTCTGTCTCCCTGCAGGCAACGGTCGGCGAGATTCCCGAAACCACCACTGATTTCATGGTGTAGACAAACTATCTAAGTATGCTGTAGGTGCGTAAAACGCATAGATTCACGTAGAGGCCTAGGTATAAACGTATGGGGGGCATTTACTACGATGGGAGTTCTATGAACAACCAATCAGATACTGGGCTAGATGCACGAAGCATCAAAAGTGAGTGATAAACAACCAATCAGCTCATGGCTGTCATTTTTCAAACACAGTCTGTGACATGAGATGTAGGAGCTGATTGGCTGGCTGTTTATCACTCTCCATTGTATCACTTTTGAAGCTTAGTGCATCTGGCCCAGTATCTGTTATCTTCTAGAACAGGCATGTCCAAACTGTGGCCCTCCAGCTGTTGTGAAACTACACATCCCAGAATGCCGTGCCATAGTTTTAGCATTCCCTAATAGCAAAACCTGTGGCAAAGCATGATGGGCCTTGTAGTTTCAAAACAGCTGGAGGGCCATAGTTTGGACATGCCTGTTCTAGAAGGTGCAAAATAAATAAGTAGAAGGTAGCAACATCCCATGTGGAATAAAACTGCCATCTTAGAAAATTTCCTCCATCATTTGCATGCCTGACTATAAGTCATACTTGCCTACTTTTGAAAACTAGTTTCAGGGAGATTATAGTTGCGCACCATTGAGGGGGCGTGTCATGCTCCACCCAAAGGGAGTGTCTAGTTCCATATATGGAGAGATTGTGAAAAGAGATTGTGAACGTGGCACCTAGAAGCGTGGTTGTGTAATATAAAATTACTTATATCCAAATGTAGATGAACCCCAAAGCTACTATACTTTCCAGAGTGCTGGGAAATGGTGCTCATGATTCAATGTAAATGTATCTATCTCTCATTCCTTTTCCCCCAAACATGTAATTGTGGGCTAGGTGAAATGAGGGAGATTGCTAGACTAATGAGGGAGAGAGGGAGATTGCTGCTATTTCAGGGAGTCTCCTGCAGAATGCAGAAGGGTAGGCAACTATGCTATAAGTGTGTACATGTATGTGAATGAGTAATTCGCTAAGGGGCCCCTATAATGATCATTCCTGATTCCATAGTCGGGGCGGAAATCAGCTATTTCAATTCTAAAGCTGGATACACATCAGACAATGTGGGTACATTTACTAAGATGGGACTTCTATTGAAGATGGAATGTTACCTCTAGCAACCAATCAGATGATACTTATATATTTAGCCCCTTCAGAAGATAATACATAGAATCTTTGGTTGGTAGTGTTCATTTTAGCACCTTGAATCTTTCCAAACCTGTGCAGTTCCTCTTCCCTGCCTGGGGTGTCGCTCTCTGCTGTGGTGCTTCTAGCACAGATCTGATCTGCATATAAGTGCTGATATACAGACCACACTGTGCTAGAATTAACACAGCAGAGAGAGAGAGAGACACCCCAGGCAGGGTATAGGAACTGCACAGTTTTAAAAGATGCAGGGTGTTAAATGAAGACTAGGCTGCCGAGGGCAACATTCCATATTCAACAGAACCCCCATCGTAGTAAATTTACCCCTGTGTACCCAGCACTTCACACTTGCGATGCCGACAGGGACAGAGTGACAGCAGCGGCCATACTGCATTCGGCAGCATGGCCCTCACTAACGGCATCCCCACCGGCCCTGCATGTGGAGCTGACATGGGATGTCGCTGACGACCCTTGGGAGAGCACATCTTCAGCGACAGTACACACTGGATGATTTAAACACTTTGACTTTCCGATCTGTCAGAATCGCCAAATCGTTAAAGTGTACAGTTAGGCGGAGTACACACTAAACAGACATGTCGGCGGACCAGCCGTCACAACAACACAGTAATGTATTTTGTTTCATAACTTTATTTTGATATCAAAAATGAATCCACCAACCCCACTTCCCTTTCCCAACATACCTGGCGAGAATTGGGGAAGGGCCAATGCAATTGTTTACCGATATCTGTGTTCTGAGAAATATGAATTATTAACCCTTTGAGTGCCAGCATCTCTGTGATAGATGTTCAAAATATCCACTAAAAATCGCCAGCGTCGCTCACATTTGTTATATGAATTCAAATAAAAAAATGTGTAAAAAAAAAAGATGATATTTCCTATATGAGGCAAAGATTACAGGTCGTTAAGATGAATAAAATGTTTGCTTGCCAATTTTCACACCTATTTTGACAAATTTAATTGGCACTCAAAGTGTTAAGTGCGCCCGGGAATTTTACCAAATTCAATATTGATATATTTGTATCACATTAATTTTCCATGATTCCGGACAAGATGCCAGGAAGAAGAACCTGCCTCAGAGAAATGTCACTCCAAAATAAATGCTTACATGTTTGCCTGGCATTGCGCTAGACTGTTCCAACAATGGGGTGACAGCATTGACGAATAACTGAATTGCGCAGATGTTTGTAATATTTCATGTGAATTTGTGCCAAAGCAAATTTTCTATTTGTTTAATTATAATTTCTCAGTAAAACACATTTGCATAAATTATTCTGTGCAAATTAGAAGAATTGTTTAATGCTACAAGTAAAAAAGATGGGTTCTCAAATGAGACAATTTACTATGATCTAGGGACCTTGCGGCGAACAGGTTTGGAAACGAACATAAGGCAGTATCCCGGTAATAACCAATTATATGTTTACTTTCATTGGCCCGTCTGCGTTTTCCCAGACACTTCCCAGCAATTCGTTGGGAGCGACCACCATTTTTGAGGGCACGCCCCATGAAATGGCTGGGATGCACCCCCACACGCCCACTCCCTGTCAATCACGCTGCGATCGGCTTGCAAATGGAAACAGTCATGCCTCATACATGCACATTGAGGCCAATGCGCAGTAGCCCAAGCATCGGCCAGCGTCTGAATTTAGACCTGGCTGATCAAGTCCGAATCAGGCCCCTGATGACAGCAGATGACAAAAGCTGGCATCTAATTGGTGGCTCGAGTTACACGCTCTACAGTGTTATTTAATGGCCCGCCAGCATTTTTAATAAAGATAAGTTTAACCATAAATAAATTCCAAACTATTTCCAGCTTGGTGATTTCAAGGCGGAGGATTATTTCTGTGACAGACTTTTCCGTTAAGAGAGGAAATTCCCGTCTTTCGTTGTACTCTAGTGACCAATGAGCAGTCTGTGACATCATCCTATCACCATGCAAAGTATGTGAGCAATTAGCCACCAATAAAATCTGGTGGCCATATAATATTGAGAAATATCTTATATACTGCAGCTTGCTATATGTGTGCAATCCTTCCATCCACCCACTGTTCCTGTTTGCTTTACAGCTTGCTATCTGTTGGTGAATGATTAATGTTCCGTTCTTCTATACAGTAATCAGCAGTGGGGCCCACTCACTCCAAAAGGTTACGCGATGCCAGCTATCCTATAATACCAAGATCTAGGCCAATTATTTACAGAGATTTCAGCTGGTGCCAGAAGGAAATTGACTCATTTTTAGACCAAATCCAACTCTGAAATGCAGATTTGGAATAACGAGAATAGCTCTAAGCACTGTCTCTTTCAGTCCTGAAATGTGCTGTCACCTACAGATGGGATTCTTTGTGGTAAAAGCGGTAGAGATGGAGAATGTGCCTAGCCATGGGGATTGCACCCACAAACAATGGTACCAGAACAAGAATAGTTCTAAGCACTGTATCTTTCAGGCCTGAAATGTGCAGCGCTGCAATGTCGCCTACAGTCGGGATTCTTTGCGTTAAAAGCGTTAGAGGTGGAGAATGTGCCAAATCGCGGGAATTGTACCCAAAAACGATAGTGCTTAGAACTATTCTCATTCTCAAACCGTCTCTTTCAGTCCTAAAATGTGCAGCACTGCAATGTCAACTAAAGTCAGGATTCTTTGCGGTAAAAGTGATAGAAATATGAAATGTGCCTAGTCATGAGAGTCGTACCGACAAACAATGGTATGAGAACAAGAATAGTTCTAAGAATAGTCTCTTTCAGTCCTGAATTGTGCAGCACTGTGATGTCGCCTACAGTCGGGATTCTTTGCAGTAAAAGTGTTAGAGGTGGAGAATGTGCCTAATCGTGGGGATTGTACTCAAAAACTATGGTATGAGAATAAGAATAGTTCTAAGCACTGTCTCTTTCAGTCCTGAAATGTGCAGCACTGCTATGTCAACTACAGTCAGGATTCTTTGCAGTAAAAGTGATGGAAATAGGGAATGTGCCTAGTCACTGGGATTGCACCCACAAACAATGGTATGAGAACAAGAATAGTTCTAAGCACTCTCTCTTTCAGTAATGAAATGTGCAGCACTGCGAATGTCAACTACAGTCAGGATTCTTTGCAGTAAAAGTGATGGAGATAGGGAAAGTGCCTAGTCATGGAGATTGCACCCACAAACAATGGTACAAGAACAAAGAAGAGTTCTAAGTGTATCTTTCAGTCCTGAAATGTGCAAAACTGCAATGTCAACTACAGTCGGGAGTCTTTGCGGTAAAAGCTATAGAGAAAAGGAATGTGCCTAGCCATGGGAATCATACCCACAAACAATGGTATGAAAACGAGAATAGTTCTAAGCACTGTCTCTTTCAGTCCTGACATGTGCAGCACTGCGATGTCAACTACAATCAGGATTCTTTGCAGTAAAAGTGATAGAAATAGGGAATGTGCCTAGTCAGGGGTATTGCACCCACAAACAATGGTATGAGAATAGTTCTAAGCACTGTCTCTTTCAGTCCTGACGTGCAGCACTGCGATATTACCTACAGATGGGATTCTTTGAAGTAAAAGCATTAGAGATAGAGAATGTGCCTAACCATGGGGATTGCACCGACATACAATGGTACCAGAACAAAAAAAGTTCTAAGCACCGTCTCTTTCAGTCATGAAATGTGCAGCACTGGGATGTCACCTCCAGTCAGAATTCTTTGCAGTAAAAGCGATAGAGATAGAGAATGTGAGTAGTAATGGTAATTGTACCCACAAACAATGGTATGAGAACGAGAATAGTTGTAAGCACTGTCTCTTTCAGTCCTGAAATGTGCAGCACTGCAATGTCACCTCCAGTCGGGATTCTTTGTGGTAAAAGCGTTAGAGATGGAGAATGTTCCTAATCATGGGGATTGTACCCAAACAGATGGTATGAGAACAAGAATAGTTCTAAGCACTGTCTCTTTCAGTCCTGAAATGTGTAGCACTGCGATGTCACCTACAGATGGGATTCTTTGCGGTAAAAGTGTTAGGGATGGAAAATGCGCCTAGCCATGGGAATCATACCCACAAACAATGCTACATAGCTGAATTCTTTTTTGCCCTTTCATTTGTATCTATTCTGGTTCTGCACAGTATTTCTGTCCAACAAGTACCCCTGGATGTAATTATAGATTTCATTTCACTGGAGCTATAATCTAAAACACATATTGGCAAGGACAGGGAGAAGTCCACCAGGTTTGTAAGAGATGACAAATGAAGCCTGGTTGTAGGATATATGTTCTTAACCTATTGTAGTGGCATGTTACCCCCCATGGAGTACCGCCATTCTCATATAAAATGAACATTCCTGAAATTCCATTTATTTCATTGCAAATATACATGATTTTTTTTCCTCCCAGGCGCACATCGCAGGTTTGGCCCTCGTCGGGTTACGCAGCTCTCTGGAATGCTATTGTGGGTTAACAGCTACACTGAATCCTGGAGAGTCCTGCAGATTTTTTTCGGAATACGGCAACTCAGAAGGACAAAAAAGTCTCTTAACAGAATTCCTTTCCCAGCTGTGACTGACTTCAAGGAAGAATTCATGATCAAGTATTGTGGAGGCCAGCACGGACTAGTGCACAGGGACATGATGCCACCCAGCCGGCCCATCTCAGTACGTCAATGAGAAACACCACAACCACCAGCATGTCTTGCTTACTGACTTTTTATTATAACACAATCTTGTTGTATTCTTCATTGTATAAAAGGTTCCTCTTTAGTAGTTCTAAAGCTCAGATAGTTGGTTACTACTGAAAATACATAGACTGTTTCCAGGAACAAAGATTTCCAGGGGCAAATCTTTAAAACACTGGACTGCGACTGGAAATTCAGGGACAGGTGGAAACTATGTCTTAACTACTGATCCCACACTAGTAACAAGGGCCGATGACAGCCAGGAAATATGTAACATACATGACAGGGCGGACACTGCTAGACAAACCTGGGTGACATGCCCGGATACACACGCACATTTACACACGCTTTTGTTAGGGTTGGCTACATGGGGGTATCATTTGTATTCACATATTGCTGTCTCTGGCTTCCTTCCTGTCTCTCCTAGACAAACTTGTCCCACTATTTCTTGGCTGTCTCTTATATATGAGCGCCTGGCAGTCTTCTGCCATGCAGACTTTATTGCAGGCCTATATGCAGGTTTTTACTTGTCTTTCTGCTATTGTGGTCCCTTGTTGGCTGTCTCTGGGTCCCCTGAGCCCCCCCAGTTCTGCTGCTCATGTCTCTCTCACTCATCCTAATGACAGTCTCTTTCACTGCTCCCTGCAGTTATGGTTTCACGCTAATCACTGAAGCTCTGAATTCAGCCTCACTGTCTCTTTTCTACCGTATTCTCCCCACAAAATACCATTTACTCTCTGACTGTCTGGAAGCCCACAGGACACTTTTCCCAAGTTCTCTCTGGCAGTCTCTGCTTACCATTGAGATCTCATAGTAACCCTGCAGTCTCTCACCCTTACCTTGCTCCCACACTCAGTCTCTCACATCCCCCTGCACTCAGTCTCTCACATCCCCACTGCACTTACTCTCTCACCATTGGCTGTTTCGCTCTCACATCCCCCTACACTCAGTCTCTCATATCACCCTACACTCAGTCTCTCACCCCTGGCTGTCTCTCTCTCACATCCCCCTACACTCAGTCTCTCACCCCTGGCTGTCTTGCTCTCACATCCCCCTACACTCAGTCTCTCACCCCTGGCTGTCTCTCTCTCACATCCCCCTACACTCAGTCTCTCAACCCTGGCTGTCTCACTCTTATCCCCCTGCACTCAGTCTCTGACCCCTGGCTGTCTCATTCTCACATCCCCCATGCACTTACTTTCTCACCTCTGGCTGTCTCAATCTCACATGCCCCTGCACTAAGTCTCTCACCTCTGGCTGTCTCAATCTCATCCCCTTGCACTCAGTCAGTCTCGCTCCCAGATCCCCCCTGGCCTGCACTTACTCTCTCACCCCTGGCTGTCTCACTCACATCCCCCTGCACTCAGTCTCTCACATCCCCCCTTAACTTACTCTCTCACCCCTGGCTGTCTCACTCACATCCCCCTGCACTCAGTCTCTCGCCCCTGGCTGTCTCGCTCCCACATCCCCCTGCACTCAGTCTCTGGTCCCTGGCTGTCTTGCTTTCACATCCCCCTGTACTCAGTCTCTCACCCCTGGCTGTCTCGCTCCCACATCCCCCCTGCACTTTCTATCTCAACCCTGGCTGTCTCGCTCTCACATCCCCCTGCACTCTCACCCCTGGCTGTCTCACTCTCACCTCTCCCCTGATGTCACCCAGGAGAAGGAGCAGAGAGGGGCAATCTCAGCACTTACCAAATAGTTCATTGTTTCACTTGTATGGGATCCACTCGTAATCCAGCTGTGTAGCAGCGATCTGCCTGTGATCCAGTCCCCCTGCAGGGGATCAGCACCAGATCTGGAGCCCAGACTGCTCCTGCGCCTTGTTACTGTATTCCCAGCATCTCCCAGCAGCACTGGGGATGTCACCGACCAGCTATGTATCCAATGTATCTAATCTGTATCCAGGCTTCTATGTGACAGTCTCTGTTCCCAGCTGCTGTCTCTTTGTCTAGCGCTCGCTCATTGCATTTGCACACAAGCTGGGATCTCTGAAGCCTATGAGACAGCTCTGCAGCAGTCTCTCTACCTCCCAGGCTGCTGTCACACACAGTCCTCGGCTGCCTCCCAGGCTGTGCCCCCGGCAGTGTCCCAGGTTGTCTCTCCAGGTCAGTGACAGTGGGGCTGTCTCCTGCAGTCTCCCGGTATTCCGGGCTGTCTCTCTGGCTCTCGCACACAGACTGAGGCAGAGGAGAGAGGAGGAGATTCCGGGGGAGAGGGAACATTATCCCATCAATGCTCCAGCCCAGAGCCGCTTCCCCGGGCTCCGCTCATTGGCTGGCCCAGATGCTTTATGCAGATGAGCGCAGGGGGCAGGGTGAGGTTCTATCTCCCTAGGTGAGAGGGAGGTGGGAGACTGCCACGGTCTGGATCAAGAAGGCATAGGCAGGGGCAATGGACCCGTGATGTCTCTTCCCACCTGCCTCACCTCACCTCTCACCCAAGAGCAACTTCAGCACCTCGGAAATCTACCCCATCTTCTTCACCAGTCCAGTGTGGATGCAGCACCAACAGAATCTACCCCAATAACAGGAGAAGCTAGGTGCCATGGTGCCTGTAGCAAGGGTATGTTTTCAGTGACCCCCTCCCTGTCCCTTGTACTGAATGGGGGCATGGCCAACGTGTACAAAATAAATATTATTAGTATTATTATATTGATACATTTTATTAGGAAGACAGGTGATATATATATATATATATATATATATATATATATATATATATATACTGTACATACATACATACATACATACATACATATATATATATATATATATATATATATATATATATATATATATATATACTATTATCGGGAAATATGGCTCTTCAGCCTCTTCCAAAAACGGTACTTGTGTATTATCACGGCGCCCATCGCATCGCATACCACTAATTAAGGTATACGATGGCATGCGATGGACCCGATTTCAGCCTATTCCCGGGCTGAGTATACAATTTTAAAATCGCGTCACATCGCATGCCATTACAATGGCATGCAATGCGATGCGACGCGATTTCACATTGAGTCCCATGTTAAATGGCACCCCCAGACCTGATCTTTAATTGTTTACCCACCCTGATGGGTAATAAATATGTGAAATGACCCCACATTGTTAACGACCCCCCACTATCAACACCAACTCGAAGCGTGGCGAGCGCAGCGGTACGCATCCTCCGACCTTTTCATACCCCCACTATCCACGTCGGCGTGGAGTTGATTTTATAAAGTGTGGCGAGCGCAGCGATCCTCCGAGCCCGAAGCATGGTGAGGGGACGCGCATTACTTCACAGGTATACGCGTCCCCTCGCGGGGCTCGGTGGCTCGCTGCGCTCACCACACTTTATAAAGTCAACTCCACGCCAACGTGGATAGTGGGGGTATGAAAAGGTTGGAGGACGCGTACCGCCGCCCCTCGCGGGCTTGCTGCGCTCGGCACGCTTCGGGTTGGTGTTCATAGTGGGGTGGCGTTAACAAAGGGGTCATTCCACATACTCATGACCCATGAGGGTGGGTATACAATTAAAAATCGGGTCTAGTGGGGCATTTAACATGGTAATAAGGCATCTGGGTGCCTGTACAATTAGAAATCGGGGTGATATCGCGTCGCATCGCATGCGATGCAACGGGATTTTTCATGGTACAATGCCCTGCGATGGAAATTGTGGGCGCCGTGATAATACACAAGGGTACTCTTTACCTAGAAGGGCGCCCGCGATTAGAATCGCGGGCGTCGGGAGTAAAAAATCGTGGTCATCGCGGGTAAATCGCGGGTACATAAAAACGGGTGCCCGCGATGACCGCGATTTTCCCATAGGGAACAATGTTAAAAAGGATGATTGACCGCGATTTTACATTCAATGCTTCAATGGCCGCGATTTGGCCATAGGAATCAATGTTAAATGGGCTACAGAGCCCAAATAGGCACAATTAACACTTAAATGTCCCCCCAAATTTTTAACGCCACCCCACGATCCACGCCAACCCGAAGCGTGGCGAGCGCAGCGGTACGCGTCCTCCGACCTTTTCATGCCCTACTATGCACGTCGGCGTGGAGTTGAGAATAGAATAGTGTGGCGAGCGCAGCGAGCCCCGCGAGGGGACGCGGATACCTTCACAGGTAAACGCGTCCCTTCGCGGGCTTCACAGGTGTCCGCGTCGCCACGGACACCTGTGAAGCCCGCGAGGGGACGCGTATAACTGTGAAGGTATCCGCGTCCGCTCGCCACGCTTCGGGCTCGGTGGCTCGCTGCGCTCGCCACACTATTCTATTCTCAACTCCACGCCGACGTGGATAGTAGGGCATGAAAAGGTCGGAGGACGCGTACCGCCGCCCCTCGCGGGCTCGCTGCGCTCGCCACGCTTCGGGTTGTCGTGGATCGTGGGGTGGCGTTAAAAATTTGGGGGGACATTTAAGTGTTAATTGTGCCTATTTGGGCTCTGTAGCCCATTTCACATTGATTCCTATGGCCAAATCGCGGCCATTGAAGCATTGAATGTAAAATCGCGGCCAGCACTAAATTTAACATTAAAGCCTATGGGAAATCGCGGTGATCGCGGGCATCGCGTCGCGGCCGTTAATGTACTGCCCGCGATGCCCGCGATCACCGCGATGGGCGCCCTTCTAGGTAAAGAGTACCTACACAAGTACCCCAAAAACATTTATTGAAGATAACTGTATATTTACCTGCTGTACGCTCACCCTCCCGAGTATCTTGGGTAGCTTGGGAGTTTCTGTATCCCTAAATCACCCACCTCTCTATCTCTCCACCTGAACACTGTACAGTATCTCTGCACCCTAACATGACCCACCTCCCACCTCCCACCTGACCACTTTACCTCTATACTAGGGATGGACAACTACTACCATCAAAACAAAAACAGTGATGTTAGTGAAACATTGTGGTACGACGTCCATCCCTGCACCTCCTCCTGGTCTATCTCTGCACCCCAATATTTCCCACCTCCTCTCTGCACCCTGACAACACCCAACTCCTCCTGACCTCTCTATAGGTGCATACACATGGAAAGGTTTAGCAAATGATCCAATCTTGTTAACGCTCCTGGACAAACGATTTGGAGTCAAATACTGAACGATTGTACAAACGATTTCACATGAACAATTGATCTTTAACGATGGTGGAAGAAAGTGGGAGCCAGTCAATCAGCTTTACCAAATCGTTCATCGTGCATGAAACGATTGTACCACATTTCAAAAGATTGGTCTATGGTCTTTCTGCATGCATGAACAAGCAGCGGCATTTATATTGTTCATACACACGGTGCGATTGGTCGTTACGATCAATCGGGAACACCCACATCGTTTGCCGAATCGTTCCATGTGTATGCACTTTATCCAAGTACCTGACAGCCAAGACCTAATTTATATAAGTTTATTTAAAGTTATTAAGGTGACTGCCAGATGGCTGTGCCAACGTAACTTACTAATGGAACGGTACTTGTGTATTTTGGCGGCGCCCCCGATCTCCATTGCGCAATGTTTTAATCGCATCGTATGCCATGCACCCGATGGCATGCGATGCAACGCGATTTTTGTCCCCTATGCGATAAAAGATTGTATAAGCACCCTAAAGGGTGCTTTTAAGCACCCTAATGGGTGCTTACAATGTTAAATGCACCCCCACACCACCCCCCCCCCCACTATAAACGTGAACCCGAAGCGTGACGAGCGCAGCGAGCCCGCGAGGGGCCGCGGTACGCGTCCTCCGACCTTTTCATACCCCCACTATGCACGTCGGCATGGAGTTGAGAATAGAAAGTGTGGCGAGCGCAGCGAGCCCGAAGCGTGGCGAGCGGACGCGGATACCTTCACAGGTATCGGAGTCCCCTCGCGGCCTTCACAGGTATCCGCGTCCCCTCGCCACGCTTCGGGCTCGGTGGCTCGCTGCGCTCGCCACACTTTCTATTCTCAACTCCACGCCGACGTGGATAGTGGGGGTATGAAAAGGTCGGAGGACGCGTACCGCCGCACCTCTTGGGCTCGCTGCGCTCGCCACGCTTCGGGTTCACGTTTATAGTGGGGGGGTGGCGTGGGGGTGCATTTAACATTGTAAGCACCCATTAGGGTGCCTATACAATGTTTAATCGCATTGCATTGTATGGCATTGTATGCCATATACAATGTCATACAATTTTAAAATTGTATGGCATTGTACAATATCGCGCGATATCGCGTCACATCGCATACCATCGCATGCCTTATGGTATGCGATGCGATGGGCGCCGCCAAAATACACAAGTACCAATGGAACCATTAGGGGGCATACACACGTTGAGATGTATGGTAATGCCCCGTACACACGTTTGGATTTGGTCTGTTTTCCTATTCGATTTAGCTTATATAAGCAATATCGAATAGAATCGAACGGTTTTCAGCCACATTCGATGCCCATTCGATCCCGATGTGTGGCCCCACAGCATTGAAATCGAATAGAAAAATAGACTGTGTAGGCAAGACTATATAGTACAGATCTGTAATATATATTCTCAAAAACAAATAAAATTAGCTTTCCGTTCGATTCTACCCCAATTCAATCCCAATCAGGATCGAATCGCAACCAAAATCGCACTTTGCTAAGCTATTTAGGGTAGGCCAGGCATGTCCAAACTATGGCCCTCCAGCTGTTGTGAAACTAAAAGTCCCACCATGCATTGCCACAGTTTTGCTATTAGGGAATGCTAAAACTAAAAACAGCTGGAGGGCCCCAGTTTGGACATGATTGGGGTAGGCGATTTCCTGGTGTCTCGAGAGAGCCCATACACATGTAGCGATTTGTGCTAAGTGATTTCACTTAAGCAACAAAAAAAGTCAGGATGACGTAGATCACTGTCGCTCATTCTGTACACATAGACATTTTTACAGTCACTTGCTAAAGCAATATGACTAGAGTGTGACTCGATGCACTGACTTCACTAGCAGGCGATAGCGACGTGCGGGACTGCACATCGCTATCACTCGGGGGCATACACACTGAGCGATCTGTGCTTACTTTCTAAAAGAGCACAAAATCGCTCCATGTGTATGCCCCTTTACTGTACGTACATTGTGCTACAGTGCCAGCCGGGCAGATTTAAACCAAAGCCTCCTTCACATGCCACAAGCAGGGGGGGGGGGGGGCGCGCCCCCCGCTCACCTGCTCTGGTGTGTGTGTGTGATGCGGCTGCTGAGTCGCTCCACGACAGGGGGGGGGGAGAGGAGGAGAGTTGCGGTGGAGGATGGGCAGGGTGTGGGGATGGTGCTCCACGATGGGCAGTGTGTGGGGATGGTGCGGGCGCCGCTGCACTCACCTGGCTCCATGGGGGGTGGGGATGGTGCCGGCACCAATGCGGCACTACCTCTCAACTGGCTCCATGAGGGGGCTCCCAAGTGCCGCCCTCCAGTGGCTGGTGACCTAGGCAAATGCCTAAAGCTGCCTAGTGGTGGCGCCGGCCCTGGCCACAAGCATTAGATCCTACATGCCAGTTGTATGACCTTTGCTACACATGGGCAGTATGACTGGCGAGTCCCTGAGCACCCATACACATGTGTTTAGCAGCATTACAAGGGGAGCTACATGTGTATTCACCCACCTCCTCCTATCTCTGCACCCCAGTACAGTGCCGAGCCAGAACAGAACACGGCCAGGTAGGCACCAGTGACATGACAGGAACAGTAACAAATGCAACACAGGAACATTCGTTACATTTCTTTACTGATTCTTATCACAATTTCTTAGGAATTTCACAACACAGTTACAACCTGGTTACAATCATTTCAAATGCATAATAAGGGGAAGGAATACAGCTAGGGCCTGATTCAGGTTGGTTTGCAGAGGGACAAATCCATATGCACTGCAGGTGCAGAGAGAGTTAGATTTGGGTGGGGCTTGTACTTCAAACTGATATCTATATTGCAGTACAAAAATATAGCAGCCAGTATTTACCCTGCACAGAAACTAATACCCCTTTTACACCCAAATCGCAGATCTGACCCGGCATTTGGAACACGGATCCAAGCTAGGTCGGATCCAGGATTTGCACCGTTTACACTGTTACCTCTGCTCCACCTGTAGTGCACATGTTTTGTCCATCTGCAAACCAAATGTGCTTTGCAAACCAAACTGAATTACCCTGCTAGCGTGAAGCTGATGCATGTACCAATACGAATCAGGGCCGGTGAGGCTGTGGACAGTGGTGTAACAATGCGGTGGAGGGGAGGCACTGAGTGTGGGTACCGGGGGTCTGCAGGGGCTATTGCTGTGCTGCACCACTGCTGGGACCTGCCTTACCCCTCTGCTTGCCCCCGCTGCAGGCTCTGTGGCCAGGACGTGCATATCTACTTGCCTGCAGCCCTGGCGCTCCTCCTGGCTCCTGCTGCTAATGAAAAATGTCCCTCACAAAATGTCCGCCCCCATACAGCAGACAGTATTTGAGGATGCTAGAGGAGGCAGCATTTTGTAGTTACTCCACTAGCTGTTGGTGCACTTAAAGATGTACGGATCGTTCCATCCGTAGCCATATGGAAACTCGCATTAGCTTTAGGTAGTATATCTGGCTTCCGTGGCATCGCACCAATGCTGCCACTTTGTGTCCGAATCATCTACAAAGTCTGCAGATCCTGGGCTAAATGAAATAGGGTGCGATTTTTGTAAAGGTTCAAATTTTTGGGCAAAACCACACGGTTTCCAAAAATCGCACTTGTAATGCCATGCAATTTGTGTTAAAAATTGCATGTTTTGCCGTGACCCTGGTTCAGGCTGTATCTGGGTCTCGTCTTGGTTGTCTCCTCCTCCGGCCTCCAGTCCCCTGCTGCCGCTGCTTCCCTTCAGAGGGGAGGGGAGCGCATCGCGCATCTCTCCTTCCCCTTCACTGTGTCCCTGACTGGGCCGTCAGCCAATCATACCTCGCGGGCTGGCTCCTGATTGGCTGCCAGCCCGCGAGCTCTTATTGGATGAATACCCATTCGCAATGCGCAGGGAATGTACTCGTGATGGGGGGGCGGGCATTCGTTTGCCCGGCGGGCATCGTTAGTTGGCTCGCTAAGCAGCGAATTTACACTGCTTAGCAAGTCAACCAGAATGTGCTCCCCTCCCCTCCGAAGGGAATCAGTTGTGGTAGGGGAGGCGGACCTGGGAGAGGCCATGCCCCCTGCCACTCACAAATGCACGGGAGAGAAAGAAAAAGAGAGAGAGGTGCCCCCTTGGGAGCAGGAGCCCTAGGGCAGATGACTCCATTGCCTCCCAAAGTTTTGCCTCTGGTGTGACTAATGTTTAATCATTTACTCCTGCCAGCACCTGGAGCCTTGATGCTGTTGTGTACTGTGAATTGTGTAGTGACCTACTACAGTGTGATCATCTTTGTGTCTTTCTTTCTCTTCTTTGTTGATCACTAGGGCTGGAATAATGGAGACAAACAATCATGACCAATGTTCCCACATTCACCAACCCCTGAGAATTTCTTTATCAATGGAAAGTGACCTTTATTATCTGCACACTATGTTGCACTATATCTGTCTAGGCTGGTGGACTGAACTGGGACTCCCCGCCGCCGATACATCTACAGTAGGGCACAGAGCTAACACAAGCTCCTATGACATACATGACCTTCACAAGCATTGGTCCTAATTAATACCAGGTCTGGATCCGGCTCAGTGACTATGACCTGAGATGCCGGCCATGTCCCCCCACCTTCCTCTGTCTATCAGGCTGCTTTCTGCTGTATTTCAATGCAGCTATTTGTGGAATGTGCGTGCTGCAGTCTCACAGCCCCAGGTCACGGATTCCTTCGTTTTAAACAACATTTCCTCATAGTAAATATGGACCTCTCGTAATTAATGCTTCTAAGCAGAGACTAACCCTTCTCTTCCCGGAGTAGTATTCTTATTATTGTTGTTTATTTATATGGCGCCACAAGGGTTCCGCAGCGCCTGACAATACATAAATGAGTATAAAGCAAGAAAATAATGAATGACAGCACAAGGTAATTTAGGACAAGTACATGGGCATCATGAGGGTGTAATGGTTAGCATTACTGCCTCACAGCGCTAAGGTCATGGGTTCAATACCCACCATGGCCCTAACTGTGTGGAGTTTGTATATTCTCACTGTGTTTGCGTGGGTTTACTCCGGGTACTCCGGTTTCCTCCCACGGTCCAAAAATATACTGGTAGGTCAATTGGCTTAGAACAAAAATTAACCCTAGAATGTCTGTGTGCGCGTGTACTTGTATTAGGGAATATGGGTGCCGGACGGGCTCCCAACAGGCATTCACCCGACGTCGGGATCCCGACTGTCAAAACACTGACAGCCGGGTTCCCGACGGCCGTCGGCTATTTTCCCTTGTGGGGATCCACGACCACCATAGAGGGAGAATAGAATAGGTGTAGTATTCCCGGAGCCACCGTGCCCGCAGCGAACCCGCGAGGGGTTTTGTTGCTGTCTGGGTCCGGCCAGTCGGGATCCCGACTGTCGGACCCCTATACCACACCCAGGGAATATAGATTGTAAGCTCCACTGGGGCAGGGACTGATGTGAATGTTCGACTAAAAAGCAATGTGAAACTACAAGTCCCAGCATGTGATGCCCTATAAGGGAATGCTAAAACTGTGGCAAGGCATGATGGGATTTGTAGTTTCACAACATCTGAAGAACCACAGGTTGTCCAGGCCGGATCTAGAAGTTACGGTGACCATACAATTGATGTAATCTTAAAGATTAGTAAAATGCTTAAGAATTATGGCAAATGTGCATGTAAAGGTTTCAGTGTTTTATGAGGAATAACAAAGTTTAACCACAGATAAGAAACCCTCAAAAGTCATGGGTCCCAAGACAGGTGGTAAGAGACAACTTCTTGCCCAAACTACCATCACTCGTGTACATGGATACCCAGAAACCTTGCACCGGCCCTGGGTACTCTGGTTTCCTCCCACAATCCACTGCAGGAACTGACATGAAAAGCCAAATATTCTCTTAAAATGTCTGTGGAATATGTATGTGCTATATAAAGAATAATACTCCACAAGCAACAAGAAACTAGATATTTATTGGAGGACTTACCTGATCATTTCCAAAGAGGATTTACCGGCTTTATTGATTTGTTGTTTGTAAACAATCATTTCGACCAAAATAGAGTTTTTTTTTCAATTGTCATTGGTCTTACAATGCCCATATTGACCAGATACCACAATACTCATTTATTATCATAAAATAAATTCAGTATTTATTTATTTACAGTTTCTTATACAGCGCAGCAGATTCCGTTGCGCTCTACAACAGTACAGTAATTATTATCAATACTATTCATTGTTAAACTTTTTTTATTGGCTTTGCTATATTATACTGCTTGCAAATGACCCTAAACATTGACTGCATTGTTGTTTACTCTATGTGCATTGTTGCACTCATATCCATTACATGCTTCTACTGCTGAATGATGATGATTTGTCTTCTACAGTATCTTCCGGATTTATTGCAAAAAGGAAAATGTCCAATGGGTATCCGGACAGAAAGTGGGCCAGAGGCACCAAGCTTCCAAAACCAACAAAGCGGAGAGTGCAGGGCCGGTGCAAGGCACCGGAGCGCCCCAGGCGAGGGGGGGGGGGGCGCCCCGGTGTCTACGGGGGGGGGGGGGTACCTGAATCTCAGCCAATCAGCATGCGGAATGTTTTCAAACCCAGCAACGCTTCCCGCGCCGCCTGGCTGCCGGATAGCGCGCATCACTGCAGGGACCCCGCCGCCAGATCACACAGTGCCGCAGGTACCCGGCACGGACACCCCTGCAGCCTCCATGCGAGAGGCGAGGGGCGAAGTGCTGCCCTCCAGTGGCTGGCGCCCTAGGCAAATGCCTAGATTTGCCTAGTGGTGGCGCCGGCCCTGGGAGAGTGATAAACAACCAACTCCTAACTGTCATGATTTAAACCTGGCCTGTAACATGGCAGTTAGGAGCTAATTGGCTGTTTGTTTATCACATTACTACTTTTTAATGCTTGGTGTATCTGTCCCATTGTTTAGGTTGACAGCCAATAGGTCGACAACATATGCTTGACATACATAGAGTGGACATGCTCTAAAGGTTGACACAAGCAATAGGTCAACATGGAAATGGTTGACACATGGAAATGTCGGCGTGACTTTTTCTGTGAGCAGTGTGATGGGACGCTGGACACTAATTGAGGTGTTGACACTGACACTAAAAAGAAGTGAAAATCTCATGTTGAACTTTTAATGTGTTGACCTTTTTCCTTGTTTTGACCTTTTGTCCTGTGTCGACCTTGCGCATGTCAACCTTGGGAGTCAAATATTGTCGACTGCTATACCACCCAATGCCCCTGCTCTTCCTGTGCGGAATCGGAGGCATGCAATTAAATTTGCAGTAGGCACAAAACAAGTGCATTGTGGGCAGTGGCATGGTGGACAGGCCTAACTAGGGAATTCATGGGAGCCGCACAGACCTTCATGTATCTAATGGGGGTGTAGGCCCAGCAATGGGAATCTTGGTGAAGGCCTAATGCATTCAGCACAGAACTAAGGCTTAGCAATCAATGTAAGCACAGGGGCTTTAATGAGCGGGAAGGCCCCTCATTGGATACAATCCATATGCTCATTCTGGAGATAAGGGGCAGCAATTTGGGGCTTTGTTAAGGTTTTTTCACCTTCCACAGCTTTTTGGACCAGCTCCCCAACTTGGCTCACTTGCAGTGTTTTGGCCGTTCCTATCTTCTATCTGGTGTCTTCAATGTTGACCTTGCCGATTCTTCACTCTTAAGTTCTCAATGATTTGCTTCTTCTCTCTGCACCGTGAAGCTGAACATGCCTCCCACGGGTATGGTGTAAGACCCATCACATTTTGCATCACATCTCAGTTCTTCTCATGAGGAGGATTCTGACCTCCCTGAGCTCACCGTAGGACTGTATGCTACAGTTTGATAAGTGTACCGCCCCAGTCAAACTTGGCCAGCTCCAATTTACCTCCCTGCCTTGGCCTTGCAGTGGGCGAGACTGAATCTTAATAGATTCAAGTTCCTCAATGTCAAAACACAACACCACTGACCAGCCAAAGCTCGGTAACTACCTTCAAGCTGCCCACCTCCACACCAGTGTCTCCTGCTGTCATGTCTCCAGGGATGGACCTGGTGTCCTCTCCTACATGCTTCTTTCAGTGATGATAAATCTCTTTGGTGCCCTCTCAGGGGCACGGCTGAGCCCATCTTCCAAGTGGCATACATGTACTGTGTTGCATGGTTATTTCATTATACACCAGAGGGACACAATAATTAGGTTGACCCTATTAAGGTTGGCATGCATTAGGTGGACAGGGCTTAGATCGACAACTGAAATAGGTTGTCACAGCTAAGTTTCTCACGTTTTTGTTTAGTCGCCATGTGCCGGCAGACAGACTTTCACGGCCGACCATCCTCTGCGGCGTGGTGGGAGAATAAACTAGTGAGCCTGAAGCATGTTGAGCGCAGCGATCTATGAGAGGGGACGTGGTTCACTTAGACAGTGACCATGTCGGCTAAGTTGACATTCGGGACAAAAAACGCAAAAAACTCACGTCGACCTTCCCATTATCGAACTAATCCTTGTCTCGACCTTCCGACTCTGTCGACCTATTCCAGGTGTCAACCTAAGCCCCGTCGATCTTCAGTGGTCGAACTAATGCATGTCAACCTTAATACAGTCAACCCTAACAGCATACCTCCCAACATCTGGCGGCTTGCGGGACAGTTCGCGCTCCAGAGGTTTTAGGGGCGTGGCCTAACAGAAAGGGGACGCCCCCATTTTCCCTGCTGTGGGTGCTCTGTGAGCTGCTGGCTATTCCCCCAGCCTCTCCGGCTGCACCAATAGACGCTGTGCACATACACATTCATCTAAAATGCCAGTGGTCGTTAATAAAGCACCAAACCGAACAATTTTAGCATATAATGACATCATGGGCCTAATTCAGCTTCAGAAGTTCCAAAATTTATATCGGTTAATTTTCATACAAAGCTGAAAATGCGACCGCATACCGGACAGATGCGATCGCAGTTTGACAGCAGCGAGTATAATTTACTGGGCGTGGTCTGAACAATGCAGGTGTGTCCGTACCATTTTTAGTTTGGCTGAGTGATGTCACGCCCAGCCGGTACAATCCGAAACATGGCGGTGGTGTGGTTACCTTTGCAGCCAAGCTGTGAAGGAAAGGGCCGACCCTCATCTCTGCGATTCCAGTGATTTCTGCAGTGCAGCACAGGCTGGACCTATCCATCCTCGGCAAGCCCCAGCATGGGAATGAAAGCAGATGCAGTTTGGCTATTTAGCCAAACCTGAAGCTGAATCAGGCCCAATGTTTGGATGGCCCAACAGCATTTAATCAGGTCTGTATTGTAAACGATGAGTTTATTCATTGTGTGTACAGCATATATTTGATACACTGGTGGTCTGCATCTGACAATGCATAGTAGTATTAGCAGGGCATTCCAAAACAATGAAGTAAGGGATCCGATCATCTGACGCAGAGAGGACCTTTCTCTATACCCTACTCTTGGCGTTGGGTCCGCAGGTGGGGGGTGGAGAGGCGAGCACACATAATATACTACTGATATCTCAAACCATGCGTGTAATCTACCTATAATCATATTAGAGAATCTCTTATTGAATGTATTTTGTTTGCAAAATGTATTTTTTTCTCCAAACCTTCCCTCGAGTGAAACAGATAATTGGATAATGGACATTTAGTTCAACTTCCCTCTCCTGGACCAAAGCAGCATTAATGTAAACCTGTGCAGCATAGGGGAAAGCGACCAAGCGCAAGATATTATATTATAGAGTGGCTGGAAATGCAGAAGTCAGCCTCCGGGGACCGTGCACAAATAGAAATGGCTGAGTATTAGATCTGGTAGAAATGTCAGCGTGTGTTTCTGTTCCTTGGCTGTGCCAGCTCCTGTTTAGCACGCAGCTAAGTCAGACACAGGCAGTTACCCAGGGGAAGGTATCCTGATGGGACGTAATACAGGGGTCAAACGCATGATTGTAGATGAATACTTGACAGTTGTCCCCAGGAATACTGTAGTCTCTGGTTCCCATTGCTGCTGAATCAATGCATCTACAGGACACGTACAATGCCCAGAAAGCTGTCTTTATAAAATGTGATTATTGTTTGGAATTCTCTTATTATATTCATGATCCAATTAACAAACCTCATCATATATGTATCCCTTGAGGACCAGGTTCTCTTCTTAAGGCCCATACACACCAGTGTGTACGGGGCAGTGATAAGTGGTGATCGCTCATGGAGCAGGAGATCACTGCTGTTCTGCAGAGCATCGGCGATCGTTGAAGAGGTGCCGTGCGCCATCTTTATTTTTTTTTTATTTTTAATGACTAAGGGGGTTATTCTGGTTGGTTTGCAAAAGCAAACTCCTTCTTTAATGGACAAAACCATGTTGCAGGTGGGGCAGATGTAACATGCGCAGAGAGAGTTAGATTTGGGTGGGGTGTGTTCAAACTGAAATCTGAATTGCAGTGTAAGAATAAAGCAGCAAGTATTTACCCTGCACAGAAACAAAATAACTCACAGAAATCTAACTCTCTCTGCACCTGTTACATCTGCCCCACCTGCAGTGCAGCACTGTTTTGTCCATTAAAGGAGTGGCTTTTGCAAAACAACCAGAATCACCCGATAAGGGCCGTCCACATGGAGGCTGATAACAAAATGAAATGCTCTCTTTTGTACAGGTTAGGAAATGTTAAAGAAATGTACGGTCCATTTGCAAACTATTGCCATGCTCTCCCTACCCAATGCCTCTTGCCTGCGGCTTCTTCTTTTTGCACCTTACAAATAAACAATGATTACGATGGACCTTGTAGTTGCAGAAGGCAGAGTGGTAGATGCCCCAGCAAAGGGCTAAAGGGAAAGCAGTCGTTTCTTCTGGAACATGGAGTAGGCAGGGGAGTAATCAGACACGTAGCATCATTACTTTGTCCCTCACACTTGGTTACATGGATCATTGCGTCATTGAATCACCCCAATTTCTAATTTGATAACCTCACCTCTGCATCTCACAGAGGGGGTTATACTGGTTCACTCCTTCTGTCAAATTCCTTCTTAAATGGACAAAACCATGTGCACTGCAGGTGGGGCAGATGTTACTTGTGCAGAGAGAGTTAGATTTGGGTACGGTTTTACTTCAAAGTGAGATCTATATTGCAGTGTAAAAATAAAGCAGTCCGTATTTTCCCTGCACAGAAACAAAATAACTCACCCAAATCTAATTCTCTCTCTGCACATGTTACATCTGCCCCCCTGCAGTGCACATGGTTTTGTCCATTTAAGAAGGAATTTGCCAGGAGTGAACCAGAATAAACCCCAGTAACAAGTGCAAAACGTAGGCTTCGGTCATGTCCTTATCCCGTTACAGAAAATGAATTAACAAAAAAAAGAAAATTAGAAAATCTTGATGAAGTCTCCAAAGAATCAAAAGGAATTTATATGAAAATGCCATTTCCAGTGAGTTTGTCTTGTTCAAAAGACAGCTTGTCTCACACTATTATTCTGAGATATGGGTCTCATACGCAGACCAGGAGGGTTATTAATAGGATTTGGAAGATGAGACATTTCTATATCAAACGTGTTTGTACTAAGAAGTTTCTGTGTACATCATGGAATCTCATAACTGAGGGACAGTTTCGGGGTTATTCAGACCTGATTGCAAAGGGTTGGGATCGTTTAGTCGACCATAACTAGGTCGACATGTGTTAAGGTCAACATGGGTCAAGGTCGACATGGGCCTAGGTCGACACTAGCTTTAGGTCGACATGGGCTAGGTCGACAGTCAAAAGGTCGACATGGGGTTTTTCACAGTTTTTTACCCCGAATGTCGACACAGTCGACATGGACACAGTTTGAAGTGCAACGCATCCCCTCGCATCGCTTGCTTCACTCGCTACGCTCGGCACACTATTTTATTCTCCCACCACGCCCAAGTGGATGGTAGGGCATGAAATACTGCCTGTCGGCACATGTCGGCTCAAAAAACAGTGAAAAACCCCATGTCAACCTAGCCCATGTCAACCTAACGCTAGTGTCAACCTAATGTCATGTCGACCTAGTTCCATGTCGACCTACTTCCATGTCGACCTTGACCCATGTCGACATTGCTGCATGTCGACCTAGTGGTGTCGACCCAATGCTGGTCTTCCTAGTTACTGTAGACCTAATGACCGTATCCCATTGCAAAGCACATTTTTTAGCAAATGGACAAAGCCATGCTGCACTGCAGGTGGGGCAGATGTAACATGTACAGAGAGCGTTAAGATGCTCATACACTAGAGATAAATCACATAAAGCTTCCAAATTGCATGTATTTGACATTAGGTCTGATACGATGCGCATTCCTGTGTGCATCGCATTGGAGCTAGTGCGTCGCACGTGTTGAACGGGTATCCGGACTATTTGTCTACAACAAGAAGATAGACAGCCATTAGGTCGACACCATTAGTTCGACAACTCAATAGGTCGACATGCTTTTAGGTTGACATACCATTAGGTCGACATGTCATTAGGTCGACACTGTCATTAGGTCGACACTGTCATTAGGTCGACAGTGTCTAGGTCGACAGTCAAAAGGTCGACATGGTTGTTTGAGCCGACATGTGCCGACAGGCGGTATTTCATGCCCTACCATCCACTAGGGCGTGGAGTTAGATTATAATAGTGTGCCGAGCGCAGCGAGGCACCGTGCCCGAAGCATCGCAAGCGATACGAGGGGCTGCGGTTCACTTCAAACTGTGTCCAGTGAAAAAAAACAGTGTCGACCTAATGGCATGTCGACCTAATGGCATGTCGACCTAATGACATTGTAACCCTCAATAATGGGTAACGATATTCTGCTAGCGAAGTGCCTCCACCTAAACTTATTTATAGTGTAGCTTAGGAAATCACTAATAACTTATTGTAGTACTCTGACTAACCCTACCTCTCCCTCTTCTCTTATAGCAGTTCTAAAGAATCCAGATCCCACAGATGCGATGCCAATGTAAGTATACTAACATGGGTTTAATAATAACCAGATTCACACATACATATCCTATACAAATATATTACTAGCATTACAACGATTCGGGATAAGCATAGTTTACAAATACATACACCTACTTATACTCTAATTATTTACTTATACTCTAATTATTCGCTTCCTTCCCCTGGGGCGCATAAGCCCCTTCCTGTCTAGTTACTATACTTCCCAATGATATCCAGCCCCCTTATAACATAGCGCAGTAAATATATGAATATCCAACCCTCACATAGCGTAGTAAATATATACATGAATATCCAACTCTCTATCTATTATATCTGGCCAGATATATAATACACAGTTCGTACAGTTCAGATGTAGGTATGAGCTCTTATGTTGGCGCGCGTTGGGGCCCGTATTCAGTATTACTAGTGGCTATCCTGACTTTAGTTCCAAAGTTGTCCCTACCGATCAGGGTATGCTGTATGTAGATTATAAGTTTATCCTTAGTGTGGGCGTATAATGTAAATAGAAGAAATACATATCATGGGCTCTCACCAGTTAAGACAGCCCATTCGCTGGATCTGGAGTCCGCAGGATTGGCTTCTCCAATGTCCAATGCTAGAGAGCGCCAGGACGCGAGGGGTTAACTACCAGCCGTTTTTCTCAGCAGCGCACCCTCTGTCAGTTTTCTCCCTCGCTGTCAGCTCGATCAGCACCACGGTCTCTGTCTTCTGGCTCGGAGCCGCGCTTGGTTAGGCGCGCTCTTGGCTGTCTGCTCACTGAGTAGCGCCGTTCTGCGCTGTCCTTCTCCGGCAGCTTATCACGGAGTAGCGCCGCTCTGCGCTGTCCTTCTCCGGCAGCTTAGGTGTGTGCGGCGCAGCTGAGCTTCGGCCACTCGCCTCACACTGGGCTCCGCTTCCCCCACGGTGAGAGGGGTAAGCTTACCAGTCTTGGGTCTAAGCGGCTCCCAGTCCCTCGCCTGCAGGGATGTTCCGCTAGAGACCCGGCCGCTATCTGCCGCTGCTGCCGCTGATCACCCTTGCCGCGCCAGCCACTCGTTACTCCGCTGCCTTCGTTGCCGCTCAGGTGAGGTCCAGCCACTCGTTACTCCGCTGCCTTCGTTGCCGCTCTGGATCAGGTGAGGTGAGCCCCGGTAGTAAGTTGTGTCCGCTCCGCTGGCTCTCCCTCCTTTTATACCGGCTGTCCTAGTCCAGTATATCCCCGAGGCATTAACGGCAGACATCATCTCATTCACGAGTCAGTACTAGAATCATCCCTGACTGACTCGTGCATTGAGCTGCATTGAGCATCAGTAAATAAGTAACTCCAGCGCTCCTACTCAAACTATAGAACACATCATTGTACATTACAATTTAACACCTATCCAGCATATACATATATATATAGTAATGAATATAGGGTTACAACATGTCGACCTATTGAGTTGTCGAACTAATGGTGTCGACCTAATGGCTGTCTATCTTCTTGTTGTAGACAAATGGTCCCGCATCCGTTGAACGTACTATGTGTCACATTGCAGGCTTGGCTGGGATCGCATATGATACATTGTATGCACAAAGGACTGCATACAGTGTATCTTTTAAAAAAGTTATCTTAAATGATTTAAAACTGGAACATTCCACCTATAATGTACATTGCGCAGTTCCGCGCATCACTATTGATTGACTAGATCTTCACTGCACGCAGAGAAAACTTCACCAGTGTTCTCACGAGAGAACACTGGTCCGCACAGACCGCTCAGCACACATCCCGTCTACAGGCCTTTAGAAGTGATACTCTATCCACATTAGTGCATTTTGCCAATTAAACTGTTACAATAATGGTCTAAAGGACTTTGTGTTATCAGCGCACATCCAGCGATCAACTGGGCGCTAATGTGGTTATACAGCAGCAATTTTAACTGATTATACGTTTTTAATAAAAATAAATGTATTATTAATGCGCTCATTACCTATATACATTTCTAGACAATTTGGCTTACAGTGCAAATACAGGGGGGCGTGGTCTTTCTGCAATAGGTGCATTTTGGTCTGCACCCCCAGACATTGGCTGCCACAAGAAACAAAATACCCTGATTCATGCCCCTTACATTTTTTGTCATTTTCCCTACTTATGGTAATTCTCCTTAGATATTATGCACCACACCATAATCCCCCTCACACAATTACACCACACCGTAATGCCCCTTACCCAATATGCACCACACACTAATGCCCCTTACACAATATGCACCACACCATAGTGCCCCTTACACAATATGCACCACAACGTAATGCCCCTTACACAATATGCACCACACCACAATGCCCCTTACACAATATGCACCACAACATAATGCCCCTTACACAATATGCACCACACCATAATGCCCCTTACACAATATGCACCACAACATAATGCCCCTTACACAATATGCATCACACTGTAATGTCCCTTGCACAACATGCCTGCAGCCTAAGATGATGATTTTACAAATTCCCTGATGGGGTCAGAAAGGATAAGTATCATGGAATGAGGCGTTTTGCCATATAAACACTACACTATTGGGCTAATTGTTTTGTATTTAATAAAACAGAGTGAATGTTTCAAATAAGTTATTCTCTAATAGAACCATGTATGACTATATCTATGCGAGGCGTATTTTCTTAGCGAGTCTACCTAATATAAAATCGCATTGCCCTAACATTTACAGCCCTTCTATACCACTGGTTGCAGTAAAACCACAGAAATAAACTGGTAACCTCTGAGCTGCAGAAATAATGCCAAGTTATTTACAGCCCAAGACAGCAGCAGCCTTAACTCTATAGCTACAAAAGGGTGACTACTATCAATCAGTGCCTTAAAAGAGTTACTTATAGCACTGTTGTCTTTCCCAAAGTCACCATGCCAACAATTCGGAGTTAATAAGAAGGTGTCAGAGGCCGTGTAGGGATAAACGGAGAATCTTAGGTTTCTGCAAGACTGAAACCCCTGAAGATCCCGGCTTAAGAAGAACACAAATTGAAAATAGAGAGGATTGGTTCTGAATGCTGAAAGGTGTCTCTACCGCCTGTAGAACTGGATATAAATATAACTGAGAACTTCTCTCCTAGAGGCTTCAGCAACTTGTTAGACATCAGTATAATAACCACTACCATTAGGACAGTTCTTGCCGTGACACCTACTAAGGGGCAGATTTATTACACCTGGTGAAGTGATAAAGTGGAAGGTCATAATGCAGCAGCCAATCAGCTCATAACTGCTATTTTTCAAACCCAACCTGTAACTTGAAATCTAGGAACTGTTTGGCTGATGCATTACTTTATCACTTCACTAGGCTTAATAAATCATTTAATATCTGTCGTGACAAGCCCCTCCCCCTCACAGCATCACTTAGTTACAAAACAGAAAATGGCTGGGGCGGATCTTGGGAGGAGCTGCGTGCCTTGGCTTGTGAAAGTGCTGAGTACATGGTTTGGGAAACAAGATGGCGGTGTTTGGGGGACAGCAAATGTTTGCACTGGTTTATGGAAGTTCATGGTGGATAAGGGATTTAAGGATATTAAGTATGGGATAGACACACAGATTTGTCATTTTTGAAGCAGTGCATAAATATCATTTTGGAAAGCAACAATACTGATATTAGATAGTGGGATGGTGCATTTCTGTATGCATTACTTACTGTATAAGGCATACAGGGATTTCCATGCTGGAAAAGTCCCTTAGTTTGCAGCAGCTTTAGAGCTGGTGGTAATTGGGTTTTATATATTAATTTGTTAAGGGGCCTTAGCAGAGTTGGCAGCATATGCTTCCAAATGAAACTAACAAAGTTAGCAGATGCAGGCCAATGCTGTCTCCATCGCACAGAGGACTTGCGCAGTACGCATGCGCGAATCCTTCCTTCAAAGAAATTCTGCACATTTTTTGCTCAGTAGCCATTTGCAAGATGATTGACAGGAAGCCGCAATTTGTGGGTAGTAACTGACCGTTTAATGGGAATGCTACAGATAATGCAGGTGCGCCCAAGCGTTTTAGGGGAGGGTGTGTAAGTCCAGTGCTATGCACAGACTGCGTACAGTGGGGAAATCATTCAATGGTGAATGAGATGCCAATGGATCATGCAACATTTCCATTAACCATTTGCAGGCTTTTCTCTTGGTGATCGCATTGTAGAGCATAAAGTGTGACTATGATGACGTAAGCAGCACAAATTGTGTCATTGGCACCCACAAGTGCTCACTCTGTTAGGAGGCTGCAGAGGGTTGCAGGGCTTTGAAGGCACTGGGGTAAGATCCAGGAGCATCCTAGCACTACCCTTACCTTCATAAGCTTTCAGCTGTATCTCTCCTGTGGGATTTCCCTGGAAAAGAGAAATCAAAGTACCATTTTTTTATGGCCTGTACCAGGCAAAAGGGGCTTTATACCAGTTTTCTGGGTCTCAAAGTAGGCATTGAAAGCATAAGGGGCATGACCACATCCTCTTTACTTTTTACCACGCCCCTTTGAATGTACTGGTGCCTGCCCTTCAGATGTTTACGGGTGCACATATCCTAAGTCAAACTCTTATGCTACCAATACACTTGTGCGATAACATTCAATGCAATATCGGGTTTGATTTCCCTTAAAGCTCACCTATCGATAAATCGCATTGAAAATGCTTTTTTTGGCATACAATTGTGCATACAATCATGCCATTCATCGAATGTCCCTTGCGAAAATAAAAAAATCGGGCGGTATTGCATGATCAAATTATCTCCCACCATCCTGTGGCCGGGGCTTGTTATCTGACTATAGCTTCCGTGTTGCCCATTCAGTGGCTGAGCAGTCTTTCTCCACTGTGGTACCAGCTTTGTGCTCAAATCATAACTGAATATATAATTTGTATATTTATTAACAGCTACTTACAAAGCTCAGCTATATTCAGTAGCTCTTTGCAGAGAGTATGGGCCTAATTCTCACTTGATCGCGCGGCTAGTCATTTTGGAGCCCTGCGATCAGGTATATGTAGCCCAGCCAGAGTAACATCCCACCCCGTGCAAACCTGTGAATTGCTTAGCACGGCTTGCGAAAATGAGCTGGATCGGCGATCGATGCCAATCCATTCACAAGCCGCTCATCGTGGAATGATTTCCCCACTGTGTGCAGTCTGTGCGTAGCCCAGGACTTACTTGGTGGCTGAGAAAGAAACCGGCTGATCGGGGGCAGAGCTGACGCCAAACACCTTCCCCGAAAACACCTGGCCACGCCTACATTTTCCCTAAGACTCCCAGAAAACGGCCAGTTACCATCCCCAAGTGCTGGCTTCCTGACAGTCACCTTGTGAATGGCCAGCGATTAAAATAGTAGCAGGCTATTATCACAGGATGGCCCAGCACATGCGTACTACGGGCGTGTGCATTCGCAACTGTGCGATCAGGTCTGAATTAGGGACCTTATTCTGGTCCATTCGCTCCCCTGCAGTAGCTTGGTGCGAGTGGGCATGGCAAATTGATTATTCGCCGGGCCTGTTTGCACCTAGCAGTGTGGGCGGGGAGCGTGAAGCAGTGACAAGGGTCTGCGCCCATGGGGACACCCTGTGTTTCATGGGCGTGATTTAGGGGCAGGGGGGTGGGCAGCAGCTGATGCCCACCTCCAGTACAGGGCACCCCCAGATGTAAGACCCCAGAGGGGTGTCCTAAATCTGCAAGAACCTGCAAAATCATTTGATGGTGGGCTTGCTGGGGGGGGGGGGAGGCGGCTGTGCGGTCACCGCTTAGATGATGCGCAAAGCTGCGAATTTCGCAACTTTGCGTGTCAACCAGAATAATAGCCTAGGCCAGTGGTTCCCAAACTGTGTGCCGTGGCACCCTGGGGTGCCTTGGGGGACTTGCAGGGGTGCCCTGGGTTCATGTCCATAAAAAAATATTTATGACTAATGTAATGTGATCAAACAGAAGTGAATTCTGTCCATTACCACATGACTGTCACTAAGTATGAGGTATAAACACAATTTATTTTCTGATTTTATCAATGAGAAAGTTTTGGAACCACTGACCTAGGCCCATATAGCAGTCCTTGTCCCAGTGGAGATTACAATCTATATTCTTCCCTATTACATGAACACCTGAACACACACACACACACACACACACACACACACATAAATTAGTTTTATATATATATATATATATATATGATCCTTTGCTTGTTCGGCACTTGGTACTTGTTTCATAGCACGGTGCCCATCGCATGGCATCGTGTACCTTATTTAGTGGTGTGCGATGCTTGTACAATTAAATATTGCATATCATCGCATGCCAGCAAATGGGATGTGATGCATTTCGATTTTTAATTGTACAAGCACCATGGCAATGAGATGTAACCCCCAGTATCCACGCCATCCCGAAGAGTGGCGAGCGGCGGCGAAACGCGTCCTCCAACCTCTTCATACCCCCACTATCCACGTCGGCGTGGAGTTGAGTATAGATAGTGTGGCGAGCGCAGCGAGCCACCGAGCCCAAAGCACACTCCGCGAGGGGACGCAGAATACGAGCACGAAGCGTGCCGAGCGGGCGCAGAATACATGTAAATTAATCCGGGTCCCCTCGCCACGCTTCGGGCTCCTATTCCGCGTCCCCACGCGTCCCCACGCGTCCCCACGCGGGGGGGCAGGGTGCCATGTGCAGGAGGCCGGCGGCCATTTTCCTGTAGCCGCGGCTGTGTTCTGGAAGCTGCGGCCAGCGCAGGAGGGCTGCCTGGAGGAGGTGGATGGTGATCCAGCGCGGCCCGCAGCCAGTGACTGGCTAAGCGGCCCGGGGGAGCAGGAGGGCTGTCGGACCCCAGTGACTGGCTAAGCGGCCTGGGGGAGCAGGAGGGCTGTCGGACCCCACCGGACCACACCCCTCCCCCCGCTGGGCAGCAGCAGCAGATGGAGAGACGGCAACAATGGTGAGTTGCTGGTGGGGCATATGTGTTTCTGGCACTGTGGGGGCATTTTTGGCACTGTGGGGGCATATGTGTATTTGGCACTGTGGGGAAATATCTGGCACTGTAGGGGCATATGTGTCTCTAGCACTGTGGGAGCATATCTGGCACTGTGGGGGCATATGTGTTTCTGGCACTGTGGGGGCATTTCTGGCACTGTGGGGGCATATGTGTATTTGGCACTGTGGGGGAATATCTGGCACTGTGGGAGCATATCTGGCACTGTGGGGGCATATGTGTTTCTGGCACTGTGGGGGCATATGTGTATTTGGCACTGTGGGGGAATATCTGGCACTGTGGGGGCATATGTGTCTCTGGCACTGTGGGAGCATATCTGGCACTGTGGGGGCATATGTGTATTTGGCACTGTGGCGGAATATCTGGCACTGTGGGGGCAAATCTGGCACTGTAGACATCACATAACGGGCATTACGGTGTGGGGAGCATTTGGTAATTGCCATCACAGTATGGGGTGCAATGGGCATCAAGGTGTGCGGCATAATGTGTAATTCGCATCACAATGTGCAATCTGCAGGTACACAATACAATCAAGGTACAGGCCACGCCCCCTTATGATAGGCCACACGCCTAATTTTTCAGCCTTCCAGAGAGATGGGGGGTATGGGCCAGTGCTCTGGACTTGCCCCCTAGGCTAAAAGTTGCCAGCCAGCCCCTGCCGGTAATCCAGCATAGGTGAAGGCAATCCTAAATTAAAGAAAGAAGTCCAGAAGCAGAGCATTTTGTACCTAATGGAATGGGTCATGTTGGAGGGCATGCACTATATAGTTTCAGTATGCATTATATACCTAAAATTGCACAATGTAGTTCCATGATGTACTATATAGCATTATAGTCAATCAGAATTGCTGGCACTCGTCCCTGTGGAGATGGGCATACACCAAGTAACAGCTATAAATAGGCACAGCTAAATCTAACATGGGTAATGTGTGCTGCACACATGGCTATTGTTTGCTGTGATTGCACAGATCTGTTCCTCTGGCAGGGAGGATGATATCCTGGATTCCATAGAGAACAGGCACTGAGTGACTTCAGTGTGGATTTTGGATGACTAGACTTCCCATGCTGCCAAATTCTGGAACTTTTGGATTTATGACATAATCGATATAATGGACACATACTTCTAAAGTGCTTAAGGGTAATTATTGCCCAATCTTGCGATCCAAGAAGGATTGGTATGACCATAGTATAGTGGGTACCATCTCTGCCTATCCTCCCCAAACGGCCGGGAGGCTCCTGAAAAAAGGGTGGCCCTCCCAGCGCACTGGAAAGGTAGGCAAGTCTCCCGCATCCCCCCTGATCCCCCACCTCAGATGTCAACTTAGAGAACACAAGCGGACAGACCGAGGGGCACCCAATAACGTGATTCGAGCTGAATAGCATCATCTTAGCCCACCTTCTCTTCAGCCACGCCCCCAATACAATCATTTTTAACGATATCATCGTGCATATCGTTCAGTATGTACCCATTATATTGTTTATAATAACCCCTATCGTCTGAACATGCAGTCAAATCTGACAAATCATCAGTGACTGCATGTGTGGTGGGCCGGAGTCCCGGTGACATCACTGAACAATGTCGCTAATTGTACTGTTTAGTTTTTAACCCATGTATCATTCGCTTTGCGGCATTGCCAATATGCGTAACGATATTGGCAATGCCGCATATCGTATAGTGTGTACAGGGCAATAAGTTGATGCAATGGATGATATGGTCATGTCACATTAATCCTGTAGTGTTTACACAGACACAATGGGGTCAATTTACTAAGATGAGAGTTCTAGTGAAGATGGGACTTTGCCCATAGCAACCAATCAGATTCTATTCTGTTCTAGAAGGTGCTAAATAAATAATAAGAAGAATCTGATTGCTTGTTATGGAACCAATCAGATTCTATGGAACTCCCATCTTAGTAAATTTACCCCACTATATCGTTACATCGTATCGGCCACCGCCAGATTGCTGGGTTGTTGAAGTGTGTACCGAACATTACAGTCCACTGTTGTAACATCCGCTGCCGAGAGCAATTTGTGTTAATAAAGATTTATTTGTTGTAATTTGACCACGCTCGGCACAATTTAAATTAGAAAGCGCCGGCCCCTGATGTTTCGAGGTCTTTAGAAATGAAGAAATGAACTGAAATCACTACTAATTTTCCCATCAGCAAGTTTAGGGTGCTAACGTGGCAATTAACACAAAAACTTCAGTGGAAATAAATGGATTTGTTTGATCCTCCTGACTGCAGAGAAGAACAAAGACATTTGTCAATGAGATAAACGAGTCAGGGAGTTCTTGGCTTTATCTGTACCAGACAGAATGTGTTTAGATCAAACAGAACACTTGAATTGCTACTGATTAGCTTCCCAAGTAAAGATGGCAAGATTCCTGTGGTCTGTCTGTTTTCTGGGGTGTTATATCTTATTCGCTTTGCAGAAATGACTACGCAGGTTCTTCCATTTGGCTGTCGATGTTCCTGCTGCTGGGAGGTGAGCAGAAGACAGATGGCAAATTGATGTTGGCTTAATGGCAACCGTGAAAGATTTAAGATGTTTCTAGAATTATAGGTGATCATTATGGTACGGGAGACTCACACAAATCTTCCTGGGATGGTAATACAGCCGGTGCATCCGGCACTGCACATTTTTGGAATTGTAATGGTGAAGTGGTGCCACCTGGGACTGGGGATAGCCATTATTTCATTTCTTACCAGCGTTTCTGGATTATGTGAATGTAGACGTTCTTGGCACACAGGGATGGTGATGGGGTGCAAAGTGCTCTAGGCTTCCGTGCTCCTCAGATCAGATGCAAAACTACCATGGGGGAACAGTTGCAGTGTCCCGGGGCCACTGAGGACTAAGCAGCCTGCTGCTGCCCCTGTCTCCCTCTTCCTGTCACCCACTGTGTTTCCCTGTCACACTCTGCCTCCCCCTGTCACCATCTGTCTCTCCCTGTCACCCACTGCTGTTTTGCATTTTGTGAACTAGAGTTAGGGTGGAGGAGGAGGAGGGCCCAAATGATATTTTTGCACCTGGGTTCACCATTCACAAGTTCCACCGATGCCTTATACCTAGTAGAGGCTCCGGAGGTGGGAAGGCAGCGCAGTTCAAAATCTAAATAGGGGAAGCACACCAACTGCCACCCTAAACATCGCTGTCATGATTTTCGTGGGACTGTCCCAGTTTTTTGGGGACAGTCCTGCGTCCCGCCCGGGACGGGCAGTGTCCTGTGGTGGAGGCAAATGGGAGTCCCCCCTGCCCGGCACTGCTCTGGGGTGAATAGATGCTGTGTGCATGTGCACAGTATCTACTACCAGAGACAGAGGGGCTGGGTCATGAGAGCCACTGGCCATGCCCCCACTGCGGCAAGAATGGGGTGTGGCCTCACAGAATCATTGCAAATATAGGCCATGCCCCCTTGTCACTAGGCTGCTCCCCCAAAATTACGGGTCCGAGCAGAGTCCCTCCTACCGTCTCTCAGATGTTGGGAGGTATGAGTTAGCATTCTACTGCCTCATATCACGCTCAGCACAGATAAGGAGTAAAGCAGTTGCGGCTCTGGAGGAGGGGCTGCAGCACAGTTCAAAATTCAAATAAGGGAGCCACACCCACTCATGTGGGGTATGCTAACTAGATACTGTATTATGAGGTACTAAGCATACAGATATGAAGGAACAGTAACATAAAACAAGACCTATTACAGTATACTAGTTTATTGGTTTTTGATGAGATTCACCTATGAAATATATAACATTTTACTCAACATAATAAACATGATATTTATATAGTTCTTTACCCTGACAAAAGCTGGATCATTACTAGACCTGATCTATTGCTTTTGCCAGTGCATTTAATGCTGCTGTGACATATTGCTCCGTTCCAAATTTGTAGCGTTGTAGTTTATGAAGTGATATATACAAAGCAAGCACCTATTAAATATATGAGACATTTAATGTAACAATGTGATTTATCAGCTGTTCCCTTCAGTGATGTCTTCCTTTAAATCAAAGTGCATCTCTGTCCTCCCTGTTTTAGCAGTGGTGACATTAGTCACAGAGCCAGGGGCGGATTGGGAATTAAAACCAGCCCGGGAAATATCTTGAGGCAGCCCTGGGGGGGTCCTGTTGCGCGCCGTAGGCGCGGCCGATTTTTTTTGGGGGGGTGTGACCTAGGGCTATGGGGGTGTGGTCTATTTCAATGAGGCCACTGCCCATTTTTTTGACGCTGTGGGGGCATGGCTAGTGGCTCTCTGAGCTGCTGGCTATGTCCCCAGCCCCTCCGGCTGCAAATGAGGTGCATGGGAGGGGAGACGCAGGGTGGCGTAGTATGCTGGGCGGTGAGATGCAAAGTGGCTGAGGACAAAGGGAGGGAGGACGTACGCAGGGTGGCATAGGATGCAGATTGTGAGGGGTACATGGTGGCACAGGATGCAGGGTAGGAGGGGGAATGCAGAGTGACAGAGGATGCAGGGAGCGGAGTCGCAAAGTGGTGGAGGATGCAGGGAGGGGAGATGCAGAGTGGCGTTGGTTGCATGGTGGCAGAGGATACAGGGAGGGGGGATGCAGGGTGGCATAGGATGTAGGGTGACAGAGGGGAGACGCAGAGTGGCATAGGATGTGGGGTAGCGAAGGATTCAGGTAGGGAGGGGGGAAGCAGGGTGGCATATATATATATATACATAAATATATATGTATGTATATATATACATAAATGTATGTATGTATGTATGTATGTATGTATATATATATATATATATATATATATATATATATATATATATATAGCTTTAGTGGAGCAAAAGCCGACGTTTCGTGGTCTGCAAACCCCTTTATCAAGGTGCAAAAAATGTTGTGAATAAAACATACCTTATATAGCTGTACAGGGTGTGCGCAGGGAGTCCCGGTCTCGCCAGACGGGGGTTGGCGCTGGTTGCGTCTTGTATGTGGTGTTTGCCAGCGCAGGCTCGCTGCTCTCCAGGACAGGGATCCCTGGTGAAAGAGGGTGTCATAGGTTACAATCTGTGCACTTGCAGTAGTAAAAGTGACATTGATAAAAAAAGACTTTAAGGAGGGTAGGAAGCTGCGTAAAAAAAGGCAGCTATGTTGAGTGTAATCGGTGACTGAGTGACAACGTGATCTAGGCGGACGGGCAACATAGGAATGCATGGATCCAGCACTCATGGAAATAAAGTACACATAATTGACAATACTGTAAATGAAATTGTAAATAAGGCTGGATGAGGAGGTGTTGGACTCAAGGGTGGCTCAACAATTATATATATATATACACAGGGGCGTAACTAGAACTTTGTGGACCCAATAGCAAAAATTTATAATGCCCCCCCAACTACCAGTGCGCACCAGTAGTGCAAACAGTAAAAATGTGCACCTCCAATAGATATTTTAAAAATAAAGAACGCACACATTCTAAAAAAAAAAAAAAGGTGTGTCCCTCACACAATATACGACACACAGAAAAGCCCATCACACATTATGCGACACACCGCAAAGCCCATCACACGTTATGCAACACACCGCAAAGCCCATTACACGTTATGCAACACACTGCAAAGCCCCTTACACATTATGCGACACACAGCAAAGACCATCACACGTTATGCAACACACCGCAAAGCCCATTACCCGTTATGCGACACACCGCAATGCCCATTTCACATTATGTGACACACCGTAATGCCCATTACACGTTATGCGACACACCGCAAAGCCATTACACGTTATGTGACACACCGCAAAGCCCATTACACGTTATGCGACACACCGCAAAGCCCCTTACACGTTATGCAACACACTGCAAAGCCCCTTACACATTATGCGACACACAGCAAAGACCATCACACGTTATGTGACACACCGCAAAGCCCATTACCCGTTATGCGACACACCGCAATGCCCATTTCACATTATGTGACACACCGTAATGCCCATTACACGTTATGCGACACACCGCAAAGCCCATTACACGTTATTGGCAGGGGTATCTGCGGCAGGCGGCTGTGGTGGGGGGTATCTGCAGCAGTCAGCAGGGGGAGAGGTATGGAGGGGTATCTGCGGCAGCCGACAGGGGGCATCAGCGGCAGCTGGTGGGGGGCTGTGCCTCTCTGGACACTGTCACCTCCGCGCACGTCACTGACAGGAGTCTTCTTTTGGCGCACACTGCCGTGCCAAAGGTCAGACTCCCTCCTCCCTCGTAGCAGGCAGCATGGGGGCATCTGGTCCCGATGTATGCGGCTGCCTCTCTTTGACTCGGGGGCCTGCCTGGCACCCCAGCTCTCCTCTGTCTACGTCTCTCCCGCAAGCAGCTCAGCCTTCCTACAGGCTCCCGTGGCACTCTGAATAAAAATAGTAAGCATGGTGCAGGGGTGTGCCTGCTGTCCATCGGGCGCCCCCAGCCGCCGGGCCCCATAGCAGCTGCACCCCCTGCACCCATGGTAGTTCTGCCACTGAATACATATATACACACATATATATACACACACACACACATATATATATATATATATATATATATATACACACACACATATATATAGATATATATCTATATAGATATATATCTATATAGATATATATCTATATAGATATAGAGACATATAAATATATATGATATATATTTATATATATATATATATATATATATATATATATATATATAAATTCTGCCAGTGTGCGCCCTTAGTGGCTAGTTTACCCTTGAGTGCTGCTGTGCTGGGTGGGTGGTGCTGCTATCCTGGCTGCCGCCCATCGGTTTCAGGCTCCGCCGCTCCAGCCCAACAGTAATCCTCACGTGGGTGGGCAGAGACTCGAGAGCCAGCGCAGGAAGCCTGTCTGGACCACGGGAGCGGCTGCGTGCGCGCGCGCGCATGCGCACAAGCCCTCCCGCGGCCATTTTTACTATGGCAGCGCTTGAGGCCGGCCGCGGCCATCGTTCTTCAGGGCAAAATACATGTAGATGCCGCGGCCGGCCCTGTAAAGGAGCGAGGGCGGGCTGTTTTGAGCAGGAAGCTTGTCTGGACCACGGGAGCGGCTGCGTGCGCGCGCGCATGCGCACCAGCCCTCCCGCGGCCATTTTAATTGTGGCAGCAGTCGAGGCCGGCCGCGGCCATCTTTGATAAGGGGAAAATGCACGTAGATGCCGCGGCCGGCCCTGTAAAGGAAGAAAACGGCCGGTTACACTCCAAAACATGCCGGCCCACCGGGAAACAGCCCGGTTTCCCGGTAGGCCAATCCGCCCCTGGTTTCCACTAGGGGTAGATGGACTTTAGGCTGACAGTAATAAGGATTACAGTCAGTAGGTAGAACATTGTTAGTTGACATACATTAGGTCAACATGGTCGAAAGATCAACATGATCAACAGCATATGTCGACACGAGTTTCATAATTTTTTTTTTCTTTTATGTACTTTGCTGTCCACTTGGACTACCATTGGGAATGGCCGCCTGAAGCTTGGCAAGCGAAGCCATGGGAAGCCACTCCCCTGCTGTTACACCAATTGGAAGCCCATCCCATGCTGTTACACTAATGGGAAGCCACTCCCCTGCTTTTACACACATGTGAAGCCACTCTCCTGCTGTTACACCCATGGGAAGCCACACTCCTGCTGTTACACCCATAAGAAGCCACTCTGCTGCTGTTACACTCATGGGAAGCCACTCTCCTGCTGTTACACCCATAAGAAGCCACTCTGCTGCTGTTACACCCATAAGAAGCCACTCTCCTGCTATTAAATCCATAGGAAGCCACTCTGCGGCTGTTACTCCCATGGGAAGCCACTCTGCTGCTGTTACACCCATGGAAAGCCACTCTCCTGCTGTTACACCCATAGGAAGAAGCCACTCTCCTGCTGTTACACCCATAAGAAGAAGCCACTCTCCTGCTGTTACACCCATAGGAAGAAACCACTCTCCTGCTGTTTCACCCATAGGAAGAAGCCACTCTCCTGCTGTTACACCCATAGGAAGAAGCCACTCTCCTGCTGTTACACCCATAGGAAGAAACCACTCTCCTGCTGTTTCACCCATAGGAAAAAAGCCACTCTCCTGCTGTTACACCCATAGGAAGAAACCACTCTCCTTCTGTTACACCCATAGGAAGAAGCCACTCTCCTGCTGTTACACCCATAGGAAGAAGCCACTCTCCTGCTGCTACACCCATAGGAAGAAGCCACTCTCCTGCTGTTACACCCATAGGAAGAAGCCACTCTGCTGCTGTTACAACCATAAGAAGCCACTCTGCTGCTGTTATACCCATGGGAAGCCACTCTACTGCTGTTACACCCATAAGAAGCCACTCTGCTGCTGTTACACCCATTGGAAGCCACTCTGCTGCTGTTACACCCATAAGAAGCCACTCTCCTGCTGTTACACCCATGGGAAGCCACTCTGCTGCTGTTAACACCCATAAGAAGCTGCTCTGCTGCTGTTTCAACCATAAGAAGCCACTCTGCTGCTGTTACACTCATGGGAAGCCACTCTCCTGATATTATGGCTGTCTGATCTGGATTCTAGGCGCTGCAGCTGAAGCAGTTCCTAGAAGCCAGATAGTTTGCTAATTTGCAAATGTGTGTAACACCCATAAATGGCCACTCTGCTGCTGTTACACCCATAGGAAGCTACTCTGCTGCTGTTACATCTATGGGAAGCCACTCTGCTGCTGTTACACCCATGGGAAGCCACTCTCCTGATATTATGGCTGCCTGATGTTGATTCTAGGCGCTACAGCTGAAGCAGTTCCTAGAAGCCAGATAATTTGCTAATTTGCCCCATAACCCAGACCTTCCAACCTGACAGCTGAGGCGCCGCCACTGATTGTGGCACATGTGCGACTCATATGCTTGCCCTGACTGAAAACACTGTCTGTTTGTGTCTGACACAGGGCTGGAATATCCATGGGGGCGACAGGGGCAGTCATCCCAAGGCCTCCACACAGGCACTGCTTCAGCGGTGGCAGGTGGGTGGCAGGCTGCGGTAGCGGGCAGGGGGTTTCCTGCCGCAGATAAGAAGTCAGTGGCGGGGTCCCTGCGGCAGATGGGAACTAGTAGCACTACTAGTTCCCATCCCCCGCAGGGACCTCACTGCTGATTGCCCATTCACCGCAGGGACCCCGCTGCTTCCCAGCGCTGCCTGGACCCCATGCTGCCCAGGTACCACCTGCCTCCGTCCAGGTGGGGGGACCTGCCTCCATTGTGGGGGGGGGGGGGGGGTGGGGGGGGGCACAATTTTGTTGTCCAGGGCCCCCACAGACCATAATCCGGCCCTGGTCTGACATTACCACTGCACCCACCTCTATGTTATACACAATGTGATTATCAATCTGCAGATTCCTGTGAGGTAGGACGCAAATAGCAAATCTGGGATCATGTAATGAAACCGTGAAAGAATTCTAGGATAAGAGGTTATTATAAGGGCAAGATACAGCCAAACAAACCTGCTCTGGTGCAAGCTATGCAGGGCTGCAAGCACAGACAAGACAAGCTCATTATCTAACCGGTAATCTGAGGTGAGCAGAAATCCGCAGTTTTCACCACACTCAGCCAGCAAACGCAGCTACAGAAGCGTTTTATACAGTCTGGAAATCCAATGAGTCTGATGTTATAATCTTTATACAGGTGTCATATAGGCCCCAATTCAGGCCCCAAACACACGCTGCCCAGCGAGCAGGTCAGCGCGGCCCCACCGCATGGAACTGGAAGAATGTAGGGGTTAACTGAATTTGTACAGAGAGGGATTGTTATGACTATTTGTAATTAGCTGCAGACATTCTGTAACTAGCTTTTTGCCACTGTAGAGATGAAGTACAAACAGATCATTGGCTGTCTCTGTGTACACATTGATCGAAGCCATACACACTGACCTTCTCGTTGTCACGCTGCTGGTTGCTCACTTGGATTTAGTCATTATCGGAGTCACACCATGTTCTGCCAAGGTCCTGCTAGGAAGGGACGTGACTGAAGGTGAAGGGTTAGAGAAGGTAGAATTAATGAGGGAGAAAACTAAGGTTAATAAGCAGGCAAATAAAACACAATCTAACACCAGCGGTAAAACGTCATTTCAAACTTTGCTAGTGAAAAACTTGGAAGGAGAGAGGACCTTAAAAAGGCTGCATTCCCCTTTCAGACCGCACTTTTTACCCGTAATTTTGCCATTTTATTACTGTTTTAAAACGGTAATTTGTGCGGTCTGAAAGGTGCAGAGTGAATTTGCGTGTTTTTACTGTTTAAACAGTAATAAAGCAGGGTCCTACCCATTTCAGGCCCGTTTTTTTCATCCACTGTTTTCTATGAGTTAAAACGGGTTCAGTGTTGTGAAGGAACAAAAACTGCACTGAAATACCGTTTAAAAACATACAGTGTGAAAGGGGTTTTAGCTGGCAGACCCGTTTTTAGAAACGTTTTAAAATACCTGGTCAAAGCCAGTTTTGCGGTCTGAAAGCAGCATTAGAGTGCTGCTTTTTTGTCCTAAATAACTTGCCCTTTGGCAGAAATGAATGTGTGCAGTTTTCAGTGTTGATTGCACACTGCCACCTGTCTTCTGTAGCTGGTATTGCTGTGGGTCCTGTCCTGTTGCAGTTAACTGTGCACTGCCACCTTTCTTCTGTGGCTGGTATTACCACGGATTCTCACTCACTTTTCCTTTAGTGTTGTACTGACTAAACAAGTAGTTTAGCTGTTATTATGAATAATATTAATAATAATAATTATTAATAATAATAATAATAATAATAATAATTGTCAGGTAGATATTTAAATTTCTACATTGGCGTAGAGTGACTGTCCCATTGCTGAATATTGTCAGCGCCTTGGATTATCAGAACTATCATAGGGGGTAAATAACCCAATCAATAAGGAACAGGAAGTACCACATCCATCTCCTTCTGAAGGAGATTATAGAACCTCATTCATCCTAGACTGTTCTAGCAGAAACCACTGTAATTGCCGCTATTAGGGATTGCATCCTATAAAATGAGATGGGATTTATTAGCGGTCTGGTCTGGTGATTGCAATCTTCACTTCAGTGCACATTTCCCGGTTTGCCTGTATTGCTCATAAATCCATATTTGCTTTACTACATCTCTAAAGCTGGTGTATGTTATACACTGAGAGGAATAACATAATAGTGTTTCCTTCATTCATCAGTAGCACCATTAGCTAACTAGCTGGACCGTTACCCAGGCAATACATTGTAATCCCAACAGTTGTATTTTTATTTGGGGTCAAAGAGCACTCACCCTAAACTTACTGTTGCTTTAGAGCCTGATTCACATTGGCACGCTAAGCAGCGAACTCCCACCCCCTGCTGCCGCGTGAATGTCCACGACGGCATGCGAAGGGACGTGTACACTAACACATACATTTGCATGCGGATGTGCAGGCGAAAAATCATTCAATGGTCGTCAACTATTTTTGGCTGAGAACAGGGCGAGTGCTGACATCATGTGACAGCAGTGACTGAGCCTCAAAATAGCCAATAGGACCTAGGTAGACCATGAATGGTCAATATGCACCAGGGGAAATTTGAGGAAGAATTTGAGAAAGAGTAGTGGATAAATGGAATAGCCTCCCATCAGAGGTGGTAGAGGCAAATACCGTAGAACAGTTTAAACATGCTTGGGATAGGTATAGTGATATCCTTACAAAGAAATAAGGATCACATATGGTTTGAGGTAACATGTTAAAAAAAAGGCAGACTAGATGGGCCAAGTGGTTCTTATCTGCCGTCAAATTCTGTGTTTCTATGTTACTATGTCGACATGTGATAAAGGTAAACATGCACAATGTCGGCACATATAAAGGTCGACACAATCAAACGTTCGTCATGGCAATGGTCAATATGAAAAGATTGACATGAGTTTTTCATGTTTTCATGTTAACATGGACCTCCAATTACTGTACTGTACAATGGGACTGCCTTGGGTGACTGGCAGGTCAGACTTCCAATAGGAAATCACTGCCAGTCACAGTGAAGCCAGTGCAGTCTCACAGACTGCATTTGGCTTCACACAGTGGCCAGGGCACCTGGAGGGCGGCAGTTCGCCCCTCACCCCCAGCATGGAGGGTTAGCGAACTGTGTAAAAAACTTGTGGCGCCGGCGTCCCTGCAGTGCTGGAGCGGGCAGGGGTGTCCGTGCCGCGGGGGTACCTGCGGCGCTGTCATTGTGTATAAAGCTTGCAGCGGCCGGCGGGGTCCCAGGAGTGAATAGAAAATAACTAGCGCTATGCGCGCGGCGGCGCGGGAAGCGCTAGTTATTTTCTATTCACTGCAGGGACCCCGCCGGCCGCCGCCAGCTTTATACACAATGACAGTGCCGCAGGTACCCCCACGACACGGACCCCCCTGCCCGCTCCAGCACTGCAGGGACGCCGGCGCCGCAAGTTTTTTACACAGGTACCCCAACACCACCACCCCCCCCCCGGCACCGGGGCGCCCCCACCCCGACTCACCGGCCCTGACAGTGGCAGATTTAACCTGGGGGGCTGCAGCCAAAAGGTAATAACTGCCATTTTTACTGTTTTTACTGTTCGCACTGGGAGCCAAGTTGTCTAGAAACAACTCTGTCTAGAGTACCGCAGACGAGGATAAAGACAGACCCTCTCTCTTTCTCCTACCCCAGCCATGGTCCCCTCGTTCCATGTTCCTCGTTCCACCACCCATGGTAGTCCTTCAAATACATTTATTTATAAAGCTTTCTCAAAGCTTCTTATAATGAAAAGAGGCAATGTTGCCCATAGCAACCAATAAGATTCCATCTATCATTTTTTAGGATGCAACAGAGAATGATAGACAGAATCTGGTTGGTTTTGCCTCTTTTCATTTTTAGAAGCATTAATAAATGTACCCTCATGTCCTTTATTTTTAGGACACAAATGTGTCTGACTTAGCTATGTACTTTACATAAATGAATCTGCCCATTAGAAATGGTAGAAGAAAATCTGCACAGCTGCAAGAAATATTTTCAGATTCAAAATGTGTGTAATTAAAATTACAACTAATATACAATACTTGGGATATGTTAATTTATGATAATTACATAAACTGACAGACAGAAGTGGCAACAACATAAATCTTCTATTGCTGCAGTGTCAAATCCCTTAGTTCCCCAGATGAGGAGATTTGTGTGTAAACTCCGACAGTCAGTAAAACCCTGTTCCTGTGAGCTTGCAATCTATGAGAGGGCGGACTTTAGACTGACAGATGACTTGCGGGGTGAGCATGTGAATGGGGACCTGAGGGCAGGAGCTAGACAAGGTAGATGTGACTGAGGTATACATTCGACATCGACAGACACAGTGGCGTAACAATAGCCCCGCAGCCCCCGCAGCGGCGGGGAGGCGCTGAGTAAAGTGTGGGCGCAGGGGGTCTGCGGGGCTATTGTTTCACTGCTGCCTGCTTGCCCCCGCCGCCACCACCTCTGTAGCCGGGACACGCACATCTAGGGATGGCCATCGAACATCGATGATTCTAAATCATCGATGGTTCATGGCCGATGTCGAATACTTTTGCCATCGATGGGGGAGAACCAGATGGTTTTCCTCCATCGATGGAACAGCAAAACGATGTTTTACTTTTTTTTTCAAAGTGTTGGGACACAAAGCATAGCTCCGCCCCTGACACCCGCGAAGCCCCACCCCCGTGCTTTGATTGGCCCACAGGCCAATCAATCAAACACAATGGATGACCATCGATATGTAAAAATATCGATGGTCATCCATTGCATAGTTTAGCACTATCGATGGCCTGTTGCAGAATTGCCATCGATGGCAACCATCGATGGCAATGGCAACGATGGCCATCCCTACGCACATCTACTTGTCTGCGGTCCCGGCGCTTCTCCTCCAGGCTGGCTGAGCTCCTGTCTTGACCTGCTGTTATTAAAATCTCCCTCCCAAGATGTCCGCCGCCTTATAGCAGACATCGACATATATCGACATACATTGGGTCGAGCACAAAAGGGCTTAGGTCAAAACATAAAATAGGTCGACATGGCTATGGTCAACAGGATCAGAAGGTTGACACAAGCATTAGGTCGACAATGGGAAGGTGGACAGTCTAAATGTCGACATGATTTTTTTATTTATTTTTTAACATCCATTTGCAGCCAGTGCGGGCAAACCCGCACTGCGGAAGGGGAGGCGGGCGAACCCAGCGTTCGCTGGGTGGGATTTGGTGGACTCGCAAGGCTGTGAATTTGCAGCCTTGTGAGTCAACCAGAATAACCCTCATAAAACGCTGAACGTTCCCGTGCTGCTGCCCGCCCCCATTCCAGCCCTCCTAGAGCAAAGGGCTCGACGAGTGTGAAACTCACCCAAGCCGTTCGCACCCATGGTTTGCGCATCCGGATATTCATAGGGCCAGGGCTGAATTCGGCCCCGTATGGACGGGTCTGAATCGGACCCATCATTTGTATATTTGAGCTCTGCTATATTCTTTCATCCTGTGTATGCTACAATAGGAATCAACCGCTCCTTAACCCTAGCGGCAGCTTTTGAAATACGACCCTCGAGAGCGCTAATTTCTTTTTTTGTACATAGATGTCAGACCGCTCCCGGTAATGGTTTATAAGGCAGCCAGTAAGAGCATAATGTACCTGTCAGTCATTGCGCAGAGAGGGCCCAGGAGAGCCCTGCCTGTCTACTGCTGACATTTCCACCGCGGACTCCAGGCACTGTTTTAATTCTACAATTAAGCGATATTAAAAAACCGCCTGGCATTTCCATGGCACCTTCCGCGAAGTGCGAAGTGTAACCTTTCCCTGAACTGCTGACGGTGCAACGCGTTTGTGTAAGGAGCTGAGGCATTTAAAACGTCTCCATCCACATCTCACTGATGCAATAGACAGACGCATAAGACAAAGATAGTTGCGGTTGCAGTAGATGCTACACAAAGCTCTAACACATATAGGGCCTAATTCATCATCGATCACTAAGATAAGAAAAACAAGTGGCTGCGATCAAATAGTCCCCACCCGGAAAAAAAGAAAGCAAACGGCCATTGCAGAAATTGCAAGTGCATCCCAAAACGCGGGGCATGCGCAAATCCACTTGCAAAAACCAGAACATCGAAGAGTGCCAGTCAATGGCATCCACAATTCTGCTAAAGCAATAGGCTGGAAGCAGTGCCATCTTTCACTTTGGGCATAATGGGCAGTTGCCCAGGGGCCCAAGGATTCTAGGGGCCCACCCCAATGGGGAAGGCGGCACTGCCCCGGGGAGCTTCTGCAACGGCGGCGGGTGGCAGGCAGTGGGGTCTGGGCAGCGGCAGCTGGAAGCTTGTAGCGCTGCACTATTTGCCGGGCAGCGGGCGGGAAGCTGATTTTGAAAAGACTGCCCGCACGCTGATTGGCTGAATTCTTTCCAGCCTAGCCAGTCTTTTCAAAATCAGCAGCGATTCCCGCCCGGCGGATAGAACTGCAGCTACCAGCCGCCCCAGCCAATGCTGCACGGACCCCGCAGTGGCGGCTGGAAGCTGTGAGTGCTATTTGCCGGGCAGCGGGAAGTGCTGATGATTTTGAATAGACTGGCCGGACGCTGATTGGCTGAATTTTCCAGCTAATCATTTTACTTGCTGCCGTTGTAGCACCCTCTAGTGGTTGATGACCAAAAACAACTGCCCCCGGGCCTCAGGCTAATGCCCAAATGCCCCTAGGATAATTTGCCAGTTTCTACTTTAGAGATAAATTGCATTTTGATCATGTCAGTCTCAGTCATATGTATACACGGATTCCATGATGATACATTATACCCAGCTTTGTAAATTCTAATTAGTGTGATTTTTAACACCTCAGGCAAATGTGCCCCTGACACATAGCTGGCATGCAGTTTATACTGATGACATTATTAGACTCCTTTTTCGCCATCTCCTCCAATAGGTTTCCACATTTCTATGCACATATAACACATCACAAATCAGAATTGTGACTATGAATAATTCTGCGCTAATATTCTCTCTCACACGTTCCTTCACGCTTTGTAATATCAGATTTAATCTCGGATATAACTTTTACGGTGGCTCTCACACTAACATCTGTCACATCATATCCGCTTTCCCTGACCTACTACCACCTGAACTAAAAGAAATGTGAGATCAAATATATTTCTCAACATGCAATATACATGACCTTGAAAGGCATTAAAAGGATCTGAGATACATTTACGATTTTTTGGAACTAAGGATACACTTGTTAGGTTACCTTGGTTACCAACTTCCTGACTTGTAGCTGATTAAAAGCAAGAAAGTTACTTACAGTACACCAGTCAAATGTATCAGGTTGCAGGGCCGCCTACAGGGGGGTGCTGTGGGTACAGCTGTCTGTGGCCCCGGCCTCTGGAAGGGCCCGGCCACCTCATTTTCTAACCACAACCCCCCCCCCCCCTCCCGACTGCCTCCGCTGTGCTGCCTGCTTCTTCAATGCAGGATGAAGGACGCCGGCGGCCAATTAAAATGCTGCACTGGCTTTTGAGCCAATCAGAGCTTGTGTACCATTAGCCAATCAGAGCGGCTGCCGGTACACGTGCTCGGATTGGCTCACCAGCCAGAGCTGCATTTTAATTGGCCACCGGGATCCTGCATTGATGTCCAAATGAGGAATTAATCGTTGAAGGAAAGCATGTCAGCAGAGTTCTTCAAATGGAAAATGGTTTTTGAAGTTCCATATACAGTAGTTGCAGATTTGATGGTATACTCCGGTTGGCAGCTGGTCTGGAACCAAGTAACAAGATGATAAAGCTGTACTTGGCTACAGCGAAACGCATCAGGCCCCAGCACAATGACCACCCTCCTGCTACCCATCTTGTTACTTGGTTCCAGACCAGCTGCCAACTGGAGTATACCGTCAAATCTGCAACTATATGGAACTTCAAAAACCATTTTCCATTTGAAGAACTCTGCTGACATGCTTTCCTACAATGATTAATTCCTCATTTGGACATCCATTGCGGTAATTATACCACAACTCTTCGAATTAAAGAGACAGTGTTGTTTCATCCGGAAATCTTATCAAAGATCTATGGCAGCATAATAGGAATGGACTTCTACTATAGGTAGCAATCAATTGAGGTGTCTGTGCTTTTATTTTATTATTTTTATTTACATTTTTTACTGTCTGTGTATCATGATATTATGTCAGGGCCGGATTATAATGGAGGCACAAGGGGTCAGTGCCCCTGGGCCCCCCTCTAGCTAGGGTCCCCCTGTGGTTGGCATGTATTTAAAAAAAAATGTGACAATGATTAATGGTGCTGAGCATCGGGAGCCAAGGCACACTGATTGCATGAGTGTGCTGTGCATTACTGGGAGTTGACTAAGAGTCATGACACTTTGCACCAGAGGGCAGAGGCTGAGAGGTTTGTACTGAGCTCTGATTGGTGGAGCTCATTACATGTTTTCAGGCCCATGGAGAAGAACAGCAGCAGCAGCTTAGTCATGGGAGGGTTTTTAATCAGAGGCAGCACTAGGACTGTGAGGTATCCTACAGAGTAAGGTGCAGAGGGACAAACGCAGGCTTTTCATGTGGTAAGTATGTATGTGTGTGTGTGTGTGTGTGTGTGTATATATATATATATATACTGTATATCCCCTGCAGTTACCCATTGACCAAGTTTATTCTGCCTTTACTCTGTGTTTTGACAGTGTAATATTCTCCCATGCAGTTTGCGGCCAGTAATGACAAGTGCAAGGGGGCCCCCCTGTCTAAAGTACCCCGGGGCCCCCGAAGGCTTAATCTGGCACTGTATTATGTCATTATTAAATATGTAATTTAAAATGTATTATTGTCTAGCGCTACTGTCACGACCCTAGTCGGCGATTCCCCAGATACGACAATCTGAGTATCCCGGCCACGTGACACTTTCACTGAGTATCCCAAGCGTGTGCGTATTTCACCACGTTTCCGCTTGCCACCAATCAAAGTAAGCTTTTTGGACTTAGTCCGCGACAGCTTTGATTCTGCCGACACACCAAATTATGAGTTACAGGGTAGCGCTCTGGCAATTCGTCAGAGGCTTGGGCTGGAAAACAGCAGATACCAGAACTAATTATGACTTTTTAATTAAGTGAAAACACTACAAGGCTTACAGTATATTACAGAAAACATAAGTTACAAGTAAAATGATTAATAGGTAAGTCAAACGTAAAAACAGTTTCAAAATAAAACAAAATGGGAATAAAGAAACAAACCACTTCAAGGACACACAGCATGAAGCGGGATTTGGAGTGGAAATCTCTCCGGATATTGGATCATTTCAGAGACAGGTATCGGACCTGTATCATCCCAAGGAAAATGAACCAAAATGTCTTGTGAGACACACACTTTTAAGATTGGCAAAAACACACACAATCACAGCCCCCACCTCAGGAATCTTCCTTGTCCAGGGGTTTCCTGAAGATATACCCAGGGGCTGGCTAATTGACTTCCCTTTTGAAGATGAGCAATGTAGCCATTCAATCACCCCCCTGCTAATTCTTATCTCAAATAAGGTGTCATTCTAGAGGTCTAAGGGAATTGCTTTTCTGACATCTCTTCTGGTCTGGGAAGACATTTGCCAGAGACACTGGACTTCAATACAAGATTTATAGATGCAGGGGGGAAGGAGATAACCTCTGAGGTTTCAAACAGATGAGCAAGGGTTGTTGCAATAACCTTTTTACCCACATAAAAATACAGGATGAGTAGATTGCACACCATATCAGAAACAGTATTGTAAACAGAGCATGGACTTCAAAGGCAAGAGATCCCATCTGCCTTCCTGCTTCCCCCCCCTAGTCCTCCCAACCATCCAGGGCAGAGGCAGGTCACTTTCTCTATTACATTTACGATTAGGGAAGAATGGCGTGGAACAATTGCGCTCCTTCTGGCGTAAAAATGGCGGTCGCTCATGACAAAATGGCCTCCAATCATGACACCTCCCCCTTTAAAGATCAGCATGGGAGCAGTGGCCAAACCAGCCACAGTATACCATGCTGAGCCCTGACACTTGTCAGCGCCCTGCCCGACAGACTGCTGCAGTTTCCAGGTTAGGACCAGCGCTATGGGCGGGGTCTCCGAACTACCGGATTCTTGCTCCTCTTCCAGGAGACAGCAAGCTGCGGGCAAACAGGTGTCCCTGCCCAAGCCAACTGTGGGCACACTGATACAGTGGAAGCTGTGTCCCCTTGTGCCATCCTTGCTGGCAAGGACACAGCCCACCCCAGCTGTGCGTTGGACTCCTGGGCATAGATTCTCACCTGCAGCCGGCAGTTCCGTTTGCCATCCTGGGGTCAGAACCAACCTCTTCTGCCACACCCCACACGGGCATTCCCCTGAGGTATAGGCATTCCAGAGCCTCTGCTTGGCTGGGGCAGCCTTAAGAGGACTGTGGGACAATGCTATCAGGTGTTGTAAAGTACCTTTACACGACATGAGGTTAACAACAATAAATATGATACAAATCATATGGGCTAGGGCCTTTCCTGTGTTTACCTCAGCACTACATACAGTGGGACAGGTAATCCTGTCACCTTCCAAGAATCTCTTGTCCTGCTCTCTTGCCTGAGCTGATTGACTCCCCCTCCCTTTCACTGGGGGGAAGGTACACTCCCTCAAAGCCTTTGTGTGTGTGAATTGTGAAGGGGGGCAGGTTTCTGCAGGGGGGAAAACCAACAGGTCATTGTCCCCTGTGTTGGAAACATCCAATTCCAGCCTTTCAGAGGTTAATGGAGCTGAGTTTATCTGTGCTCCGTGGGCCCTCAGACCCTTCTGGTTACACACAGCACTTGCCACTGGCTCTATTACTGAAGCAACCCTCTCACTATACCCATGTGTATCTTTCACACTTCCCAGGTACGGGGCAGCCGCAGTGGGAGGCGGCTCACCTGGCATCTGCAGGCTTGCAGCCTCCGTGACGGTTTGGTCACGGAATCTCTCCGTGATTGGAGGGGACCCCTTCTGGGTTCCTGTGTTCGTCAATATCTCCCTGGGGAACCATACCCGGGAGAATATGGGGACAAGGACATCGACCACTTTGTCGGCCCTAATGGATAAAAGGGCTACAGCTTCTGGGTAATGGGTGGCGTAATCTACCCCTATTGAAATGTACTCTGTTCTGGAGCTACTGGGCATTGCAAGGGGCCCTACCATATCTACAGCCACCCGCTCAAAGTGTTCTGATACCACGGGGAAAGAAATGAGGGGGGCCTTGCCCACATCCCCAGGCTTCCCCACTATCTGACAGGTATGGCAGGTCCGACAGTACCAGTCCACCTCTTTCATCATACCTGGCCAGTGGAACTTAGGCAGGCGAGCCCCGGTCTTTTTAACCGTAAGGTGTCCAGAGAGGGGAATTTCATGAGCTACCTTAAGCAGACCCTCCCTATACCTTTGGGGTATGACCAGGTGACGTTCCGTAACTTGCCCTGGTGGAGTGTTGTGGACTCCATACTCTCTATGCAAACAACCATTCTCCCAGTACAGCCTGGGAGTACCCTGGGAGCCATCTGACTCCTCAGCTGCTGCTGCAGCCCTGAGACTCGTTATCAATTCAGTTTTGAAAGATCCACTTTCTATTGAGCCCTCAGGGTGTGCAGGGACCTCCTGCTGTGTGACTGTGTCCTGACAAGAAGAAGGGGGGTCTATGGGGGAAGCTGCAGTAAGGGACACTCTCTCCCTATCTGACAGTTCTGCAGTGCACCCAGGACCCACCAGGTCACTGATTATACCTGGTACCACATTTCCCACAGTAGCACAAGACATCACATTATCAACAGTAACATCCATCTCATAACCTGGGGAGACATCCTGCAATACCTGCAAAATAGCCTGTGCATCTTCCACAACACATGGGACCCATCCTGCTGGCTTACAATTGGCCAGTGGTAAAACCTCTATAGCCTCAGGTCCCTGGGGAAGAATAGGGTTAGCTTCTAGCACCGCAACCTGAATGACATCACCAGCAGCACTCCTACCATTGGTGAGTGAGGGTGTCTCATTCCCAAGTAGATTAGGGCATTCGTTTAACCCCACAAACTGGCAAGGATTACCCACTATACCTGTCTCTAACTCACCCTCCCTTACCTCTACAGAAGGTACGGCACTATCACAGATCATCCCAGGAGTTTCACAAGAAATCACAACATTGCAATGTTCAGCATGGTTACATACTACCTGAGATGCATCATATGGTTCAGAAGGGTCAGCGACAGTGGGCAAAACATTGACACATATGTGTGGAGTGAATAAAAGTCCCACATCAGTAGTCCCACACACATTTGTGTGCATGCAGTCAGAAAGTCCCATTCCTCTTTCCGACATTGTCCCTTCCCTGCATACTTTCACTATGCAGGCAGCCTCTTTTTCCGGCAACAAATCTGGAGCAACGGATGGGAACATGCTGCTCACATCTTCCAGCAGTTTAAACTGGGCCTTGTGATGTGAGGTCTCCTGAGCAGGTTCCATGACGACTGTAGTAGGCAGAGTTACCTTGTCCTGGTAGGGCATTCCTGGTGAGAGCAAGCTGCTGACATCCTCAGCTTCTGCTTCTCCCAGCAGTTTAAACTGGGACTTTGCTTCCAGAGCTGGTAACAGCAACTGTTCTAGGCGATGCCACTCCGCATCTACCCGGCGGCACTGATCTCTCCAAAATGGGGTATCCAGCTTTCTCCAAGCAGCGACCTCCTGCTGCGCGAATTGGTAACATTCTCCCAGCTCTCTCAGCAGCACCTCAGGAGACGCAGATGGACCCCAGACACGAAATGCTGCACGATACTGGCTGAAGGCATTGCACTCATCGTCCCTTGCCTGGGTGAGCTGCGTGATCATCTCCCCACGAGTATGGTGGTGGCAGGAGATACCTTGCAGCTGGCATTCTTCCGTTAGTTCCTCTGTGCTCATTAGGGTAAACACATCATCATCCTCCTCTGGGTCAATATACCCACTGGACTCCTCCGGTACCATAGGGGATTGGTACTCCGCAGCCTCTGTGACTGCCATGCACCCTCCAGTCTCCCTGGTACTAGCAGAAATGCCAGACCCCTGAGTAAAGTCCAGGTCCAGCTGGTTATCCACAACCAAGCCGGCATTTACTTTGCTCTCCCTGTGTGTTTCAAAGACAGGGAAATCCTTGTGACGCAGTCCATTGAAATTTGCATCCACTGTCACAGGCTGCCAGCTGAGCTTAGCTAGTTCCAGCTGAAGCTTGCGATCTGCTGCTTCCTTTGCAGCAGTGGACTCCCTTTTATTAAACTGCATTATCAGTTTCAGCACCACGGCATTATCTGGCTCTTTCACATACTTCAGAGCCTCTTGCATATACAGATCCAAGGCAGAGCAGTAATTGGAGGCATCCAATCCACGGTTTGTGGGGCCTGCAATCTTCATTGTCCGCTTCTCCTCTTCCTCTGTTCTGGAACCAGAATGATTCCCAACCTCAGACCTGGAATCCGCTTGATTCCCCCCAGCTACCTGCTGGTCCGCATCTCTGAGGACTTGGATCATCTGTTCCCTGGTCTGCCCCTTGGCAGGCTCCACTCGGTTGATACCAGAGACCACATCACGATCCAACTTCACACTATTAATTTCCGCAGAAAGTAAAAGTTCCGTACGAAGTCCACCTCTTGCTACCTCAGTAGCCCTGGCTGGTGAACTCTCACGCACAAGTCCGCCATCGTGATGCTCTGTATCTTCCTCCATAGAGTCACAGGTCAATCTCCACTTAATCTGTGCCTCCTTATAAGTAGCTGCCATTCTGCTGCAGTTACTTCTCCAAAATAATAAAACAGGGATGGGGAACAGAAAATGCTTTTACAGTGACTTACACTACTACATAAGCCTTGAGTTTTGGTATCTGGTGAAATGTATTCACTTAAGTTATCCAAATAAAAAACAAAAATTGCTTTTTGAAATATCCCCACCGCTGGCCACCAGTTTGTCACGACCCTAGTCGGCGATTCCCCAGATACGACAATCTGAGTATCCCGGCCACGTGACACTTTCACTGAGTATCCCAAGCGTGTGCGTATTTCACCACGTTTCCGCTTGCCACCAATCAAAGTAAGCTTTTTGGACTTAGTCCGCGACAGCTTTGATTCTGCCGACACACCAAATTATGAGTTACAGGGTAGCGCTCTGGCAATTCGTCAGAGGCTTGGGCTGGAAAACAGCAGATACCAGAACTAATTATGACTTTTTAATTAAGTGAAAACACTACAAGGCTTACAGTATATTACAGAAAACATAAGTTACAAGTAAAATGATTAATAGGTAAGTCAAACGTAAAAACAGTTTCAAAATAAAACAAAATGGGAATAAAGAAACAAACCACTTCAAGGACACACAGCATGAAGCGGGATTTGGAGTGGAAATCTCTCCGGATATTGGATCATTTCAGAGACAGGTATCGGACCTGTATCATCCCAAGGAAAATGAACCAAAATGTCTTGTGAGACACACACTTTTAAGATTGGCAAAAACACACACAATCACAGCCCCCACCTCAGGAATCTTCCTTGTCCAGGGGTTTCCTGAAGATATACCCAGGGGCTGGCTAATTGACTTCCCTTTTGAAGATGAGCAATGTAGCCATTCAATCACCCCCCTGCTAATTCTTATCTCAAATAAGGTGTCATTCTAGAGGTCTAAGGGAATTGCTTTTCTGACATCTCTTCTGGTCTGGGAAGACATTTGCCAGAGACACTGGACTTCAATACAAGATTTATAGATGCAGGGGGGAAGGAGATAACCTCTGAGGTTTCAAACAGATGAGCAAGGGTTGTTGCAATAACCTTTTTACCCACATAAAAATACAGGATGAGTAGATTGCACACCATATCAGAAACAGTATTGTAAACAGAGCATGGACTTCAAAGGCAAGAGATCCCATCTGCCTTCCTGCTTCCCCCCCCTAGTCCTCCCAACCATCCAGGGCAGAGGCAGGTCACTTTCTCTATTACATTTACGATTAGGGAAGAATGGCGTGGAACAATTGCGCTCCTTCTGGCGTAAAAATGGCGGTCGCTCATGACAAAATGGCCTCCAATCATGACAGCTACTACTTTATCTTTATAGCAGCGAACGACCGCTGTTTAGTCAGCCTTGCTAATCCAGACCCTACATGTGGAGTGCGGATTTGTGTTTGGTGCAAAACCCATTTTTGGGGGTTTTAAATGTATGGTTTGAAAATACTTTGCCGCCAATAAGGAGAGGATCACAATAATCCTGTATTTCATAGAGAATCATATAGGATTTATAGAGCGGATACTCTTAGAGGGTGAAATGCTTATCTCTCATGCACATATTTCTGAGATGAGCATTAATCTTGAAAGTACAGTATTATATATATTTAATGCATCTGTTTGTATTATCTTGTGTTGTTGGGGTAATGCAGTAGAAAGCAGGGAGAAACAATGCTTGATTTTACAGGACTTATGTAAGTGACAACCAGAGCCGGCCCTAGCTAATTTGATGCCCTAGGCAAGATTTTGGTTGTTGCCCCTTAGCACTGTTGCTAGATCCGCCCCTGACCAATTGCTCCTTATTCACATTAGACCACACCGTATTGCTCCTTATACGCATTACATTGCTCTTTATTCACACTGCACTACACAGTAGTACCCTTTAGTTTATACACGTTATGCCACACAGTAAAAGAGACACTTATACACACAATGGCACACGGTATTAATGCCCCTTACCCATTATACCACACATTAGTAATGCCTATTACACATAATGCCACCCAGTAATTCCCCTTACAAATTATACCAGACATTAGTAATGCCCTATTACACATAATGGCAAACAGTAATTCCCCTTACACAATATGCCGCACATTAGTATTGTCCTTATACACATAATGCCACACAGTAATGAGGCTTACCTGTATACCACACATTATTACAACCCAATCCCCCTGATTACTGGCACTCCCACTGCTGCTGGATCAGTTGTATGAGCTGCATGCCCCAAGGCATTCTAAATGCCCTAGGCATTTTCCTAGCTTGCTTATGCCTAGGGCAGGCTGTTATACGGTCACTAGGTTGACCACAGGAAGATCGACATTCATTAGGTCGACCACTGAAGGTCGACACCCTCACGGTACGTTTTGTACTAAAATAGCATTGCATCGCATCGCAAAAGACAGTACAAAAAGTATGTGCAGACTCGCTTCTAGACCATAAGTGGACAATTAGCCACAACAAATCTGGAAACAACTTTACGAAGAAGGGTCATACCACATAATAAATTTACATATGACCTTTAAATCTAATTGTTATGGTGTCCGTGTCTTTATTGTGTCAGCGTGAGTTATTACTAGTTAAGCTAGTTAAAAGTGTTTGTTAAGGTTCAAGCCAAATAAATGTATAGACGGCTTAATGAGGGAGATTGCTAGGCTAATGAGGGGGAGAGGGAGATTGCTGCTATTTCAGGGAGTCTCCTGCAGAATGCAATAGGGTAGGCAACTATGGGGGAAGGTTGGCAGTCAAAAGGTTGACATGGTTTTTTTAATTTTTTTGGAGTCGACATATGCCGACAGGTGGTATTTGATGCCCTACCATCCACTAAGGCGTGGAGGGAGAATAAAATAGAGTGCCGAGCAAAGCAAGGCGCCGTGCCTGAAGCATGGCCAGCGCAGTGAGCCTTGCCAGGGGATGCAGTGCACCAATATGGTGTCCATGTTGACTGCGTCGACATTCGGGACAAAAAAACTGTGAAAACCTTTTTGACTGTCGACCTTCCCCAGGTCGACCTAATGCTTTTTTCGACCTAATGACCCTGTTGACCTTTAGCCATGTTGACATTTTGAGGTTGTCGACCTTCAGTAGTCGACCTAATAAATGTCGACCTTTCTGTGGTCGACCATATGATCCCAACCTGGCCGGCTCTGGTGACAACCAGCCAGGGATTATAGCCTATATATAGAGAGCAATCAGACGATTAATGCCATGATAACATCAGCAACACCGTAATTCCAGGAATTGGCAGGAAAGATAACACTTTACTGTAAAGACTATTAATATGAGAAAGAACTTTGTTAGCTTTGATTAAAAAGTTTCTCCAAGGCTGTAGTCTGACAAATGTTTTACTGAAGGTCATTTACAGCTAATATGATTTAGTAAACGCTACGTCTTCACTCACAGTAAGTAGGTGACAAAACTATCCTCATAATCATGATTACTTTAAATAAATATCTCCTAATGAACACATTCTGGCCGTACGGCTGAGCATACGCAGTTTACATAAAAGACTTTAAGGGATAAATTGACTAAAGTGTGAGTTTTTACAGGTGGGAGATGTTGCCCATTGCATCCAATCAGGCGCAAAGCTATTATCCAGAAGGTGCTAGATAAATTATTACTACAATCAGATTGGTTGATATGGGCAATGACTCTCACTTCTAAACACTCACACTTGAGTCAATTTACCCATAAGACTTTAAGTATTAAAAAGAGAAAGGCATTGTTTGGGCATTGCGTGAAAACGTTGACTTAGACCAACTATTACACTCAGGGCTGCCACTAGGAATTTTGGGGCCCAGGACTGATTTCTAGTCCTTCCCCTCATCTGCCCCCTCCCTTCACTTACCACCTGACTCCTGCTCCCTCACCCCCTCCTGCTGAACGCAGCAGGTCCTGAAGCACAGGCTTCTTCTTCTTCGGCGGCCCTGATTACACTGGAAATATCGGCCTGACAGCAGTGAGGAAGAGCTGGTGTGTGTGTATGTCTCTCTCTCTCTCTTTCTCTCTCTGTCTCACACACTCTCTTACGCTCTCTTTCTCTCTCACACACTCTCTCACTCACACACTATCTCTCTCCATTTAGCCACGACCTGAGTGACCAGCAGAAGCTACAGAACCTGTTGGTGTGTCCGGCTGATCAGACCTGATGTACCCAAGGTTATGTCAGCCGATGATTTTATAGTGTGTGTCACAGCTTTTGGGTTAACCATCCTATCACCCTAATTCCAGGCCTTGTCTCATGTAAGAGGGATATGAGAGAGGAATCCATGTACCCAATGATAATATACCACAGGTGACGCTCCATCTGTATCCGGGAGAGCGTGCCAAGATGTGCCCGCAGTGAGATATAACCACTCAGCCTGTATCGATTTCTCATTTGGGATGAATGTAATGAATCAGTTTAATATTTGCTAGCAGACACTGTCACACTGGGACTGCCAATGATGTGCCCGTCTGATAATGCCGCTACAACCATTCTCTCTGTCAGTTATAAAATGAAGCAATTACAGACTGGGGCGCCCGACAGTGAAGTCTCAGCACAGACTTAAATGGAGAGAAGCGATAGAATGAATGCAGCTTTCCGCAGACTCATAATGCTCTGTGTGCCGTAATGGGACAAGGTGTCATGTCTGCTGTAAAATGTGCGCGTTTCTGCTGGTGAAGAAAGCTGAGTTATTAGCAGATGGACTGGGAAATAATTGGACGTTAAGACTGTATAAACTTTGATAATGTGTATCAAGGTCAATAGTCTGGTGGTCAATAAGAAGACCAGCCAATCACCTGCTAACTGCCATGTTACAGCCTGTGTTTGAAAAAAGTCAGTAAGGAGCTGATTGGCTGGACGTTTATCTCTCTTTATCACCCTTGCATGTATCTCTTGTTAAGGCTTAATACATCTGCCCCAATGTTTTTACCTATCGATGTTCATCTATTTTCTTTGACTGATTGACCTGTGTGCCAATCAAAACATGGGGGTGGGGCATTATGGGTATTGGGGTGGAGTTATGTGCTGTATCCCAGTCCCTTGAGGAAAAAAATAATAATAATTTGTTTATGCTTGACATCGATGGAGGGAAACCATTTGGTTCTTCCCCGTTGATGGCAAAACTATTCTACATCGACCAAAAATCTTCAGTGATTTTGAATCCTCAATGGCCGATGGCCATCCCTACCCCACTGTCTAAGGAAGGAAGGAAGGTGGGTGATGACATAACGGAGGCAGGGACAGACCATTTTGGGGCAGCGATGAACCGGTTAGTGGGAGCAGTCCAGACAATGCAGATGTGTCCGGACTGCTCGAAAGGGAAGGACTTATCGGCTGAGTGATGTCACACATAGTCGCTGCGACTTGAAACGTGGCTGCCCTGCACCTGGCTTCATAGTAGGGATGGCCATCATTCCAATTGCCATCGATGGTTGCCATCAATGGCAATTCGGCAACTGGCCATCGATAGTGCTAAACTATGCAATGGCTGACCATCGATATTTTTACATATCGATAGTCAACCATTGTGTTTGATTGATTGGCCTGTGGGCCAATCAAAACATGGGGACGAGGATTCGCGAGTGTCGGGGGGCGGAGCTATGCTCCGTGTCCTGGCACTTTGAAAAAAAGTAAAAAGCAAAACCTTGTTTTGCTGTTCCATCGATGGAGGCAAACCATCTGGTTCTCCCCCATCGATGGCAAAAGTATTCGACATCAGCCAAGAACCATCAAAGATTTAGAATCATCGATGGTCGATGGCCATCCCTACTTCATAGCTAGAATACATAGCCAGGGGGCAGCTGGTAATGTGCAAGCGCCTCGCTGTGCATCCACTCGCTCGCACTATGGGTGCCAAAGTTCACATTGGCTGATCCAAGGTGGATTTGAATGAGGTAACAGTTCCGGTAATAAGGATATACACACTGCCTGTGTTTTCTCCAACCATCGCCTGCAAGGGCAGTGCGCCTTTGTAACAAGACGTTTACAGACACACTACTGCTCTCTGGGAGCTTTGCTTTCTACAGATAAGAAGTAGCTGTCAGCATGTAGACCAAGCTCTTTCCACGGGCTCAGACGCAGTGAGAACAGCCCCCTCTCCGCTCCCTCTCCGCTCTCTCTAGAACAGGGCGACAAGGTAAATTGACAATTAATTCCCCAGAGAGATTTGGGCTGGGCGCCAAATCAGCCAGAAGAGAATTTAGATTCAGCGCTGCGGCTGGGATAATCTCCTAGTAAGATCCGTGTCACAGTGACACATCTCATCCGCACTTTGCAGGAAGGGGGGATCTCTGTGATGTGACATATCTATTCACAATACAGTATACTTTTATTGCTTGCAGATTTCAGCTGACATAAGATCTTACCTGACAAGTCGGTATTTGTACCAAAGATATCTGAACAGGGCTAATTCTGATCTATGTAGCTTTGATCATTCCCATCTGTCTGTCTGTCTGTCTATCTATCTGTGAAACTATGACCTAAAGCAAATCGAGGGTCGGAGGAGTCGAAGGTATCCAGGTGGATCCCTCTTTGCAAACCAGATACAGTTTCAATGGGAAACGAGTGGGGTACTGCAGGCTAGCGCCATCTGCAAATGCAAACACAGAGGAAGTTTCCGGTTTTCTGGAAACCTCCCTCCTCTTGGCAACTGGCTCAAATTAATGACAACAATAGCAATGGTATATACTACAATTACTGGAGCTGCCGCCAAATTATGCAGTGTAAGGGACCAAATGGGTCTGCGGCACATGGAAAGTGGTAGCAGCTTTTTTCTTCCAAGTCCTTAATCAGTCCACTGGACCAGAGAGCAGCCGCCAGGAAGAAGAAACAGGAGCCTTACCATGATGTGGGAGAATGTGAGTTTAGAAAGAGCAGTACTGGTTCTGTGATGTTTGTGTATATATGTATTTGCCTGTGGTGCGTAGGAAGTTGCCCGGTAGGCCGGGGTGCTGGTGGGGCTGTGAGAGGATAGAGGGTAACAGACTGGTGGTGAGGGTGTGTTAGGGAGTAGAAGGTGGCAGGCTGGTGTGGGTGTGTTAGGAGGTGCAAGGTGTCAGACTGGCAATGTGGGTAAGATGGGCCACTTTTTGGAAATTGTTCCAGGGTCACTTTAAATTCAAAATCCGCCCATGACACAAGGGAAAAATACTGCTGTGGAATTAGCATAAAGTCACTGATACAGCTGCATAACAAGGCATTAGGATGACTTTGACAGTGTCCAACACAGAACCAGGTCCTATGAGCAGAGATGCCACCCCCTGAATAGACCACACCCCCTCAACAGACTACGCCTCCGTGAGGGTTACTTTCAGATATGGTTTTCCGTCGCAATCCGCCCCTGGTAACGGACCTATTCTGATTCATGAATAGGCTCCACGGTCAGTGGTCACCATCTCTTTCTGATGTTTCACTCAGTGTCTAGTAAATACTCATCAGATGATTACCAGGATTCTTGGCTGATTTGGGAAAGTAAGCATTCAGCAAAATATACTATTCATAGAGATGCAGTGAGCTCAGCATCCATGTGGGGGAGCAGTGAGGATCAGTGCACATTATACAGCTCCTCCAGTAATCACCAGATTGGGCTCAACAGTAAGCACTAGAGCAGAGTGGAGGTAGCTTATCAGCTATCCACCAATCAGAGTACAGCATTCCTGCCTGCAGCCAGACAGTGAATGGCTGTTAGCATGCTGATTGGTGGGTGTCTGGAGCTATCTACTAATTAGAATTGTGACAGTGATTAACTTGGAAGTGTGTGTGAATATGTTTGGTGGCGGTGGGGAGATTGGGTCTGTTTGGCAGGATTGTGGTATAGCAGATCGACAGCGGCGTAGCTAGAATTTATGCGCCCCCCCCGCCGATATTGGCAGCGCCGCCCCCCCTACCCCTCCCACCCACCTTCCCAAGTTAAGTTAAAACCCCCGTTACCCCTCCGCGTGCCGCTGCCGCATTCAGGGTCCCGCAGCCGGCTCCGTCTTCTCCTGCTGTTCTATAATGACCATCAGAAAATGGCTGCCCCCTAACAGCAGACAGTTTTTAAGGATGCTAGAGGAGGCCCGTGCCTACTCTAGCATGCCAAAAAACTGTCTGCTGTTAGGGGGCAGCCATTTTCTGATAGTTATTTTTCATTAGAAGTACTGCAGGAGGATACGGAGCCAGGACAAGATCTGCGCTGCGGCCGGGAGTTGGGACCCTGAATGCGGCGGCGCTGGCGGCGGCTTGCGGAGGGGTAAGGGGGGGGTTGTTAAATATAGTTGTAACTATAGCCCCGCAGATCGGCGCCCACAGCCCCTCAGCGCCTCCCCACCACAGCGGGGGCTGCGGGGCTATAGTTACGCCACTGCAGATCGACAATCACGTGGTCAACCACTAATGGTTGTACGCGCCTAGTTAGATGCCTAAAAATGGTTGGGAGCGTGTACATCAGGAAGCGGTACATCTGTCAGAATGAACTTAGGTCTACAATCATTAGGTCGACCCCACTAGGTCGACTGGCACGAAGGTCGACTTGACTTAAGGTCGACATGACTTAAGGTCAAATTTGCATAAAGGTCGACATGAGGAAGGTCGACTGGTCATAAGGTCGACATGGGTTTTTCACTGTTTTTTTATCCGAATGTCGACACAGTCGACATGGACACAGTTGGCAATGAGAATCGGACCCTCGCATCGCTCGCTTCGCTCGCGATGCTTCGGGCACACTATTTTATTCTCCCACCACGCCCTAGTGGATGGTAGGGCATGAAATACCGCCTGTCGGCACATGTCGGCTCAAAAAACAGTGCAAAACCCATGTCGACCTTATGACCAGTCGACCTTCCTCATGTCGACCTTTATGCAAATTCGACCTTAAGTCATGTCGACCTTGGCCCATGTCGACCTTAAGTCAGGTCGACCTTCCTAACAGTCGACCTAGTGGGGTCGACCTAATGACTGTAGACCTAAGTTCATTCTAATAGATGACCGCTTCCCGTACATCAACAGTAACAGAAGATTGATGCAAGCAATAGGTCATCAGGAACGTGGATGACAGTGACATGGTCGACACGAGTTTTTCAAGTTTTTTGGTGTCCTACTTGACATAGGTCGAAATGGACACCGAATAAGTGGACCGTGTCTCCTTGGATGGCTCGCTGCTCTTGCTATGCTTCAGGTATGGTGCCTCGCTGCACTCGCCATGCTTTGGGCATGGTGCCTCGCTGTGTTCGCCATGCTTCGGGCACAGTGCCTCGCTGCGCTTGCTGGGCTTCGAGCACGGTGCCTCATTGTGCTTGCCATGCTTCAGGCATGGTGCCTCATTGTGCTCGCCATGCTTCAGGCACGGTGCCTCGCTGCACTTGGCACACTATTATATTCTCCCTCTACGGGCACTGGAATGGTAAATTATAAACAAGTCGGATAAAACAAAACAAAAAAATTCATGTCCACCTTGTCACTGTCAATTATGTTCCCATCAACTCTCTTCTGCAGTCACATATACAGTATATTATTGTTTATATTGCATGGCAGCTGCAGCCTGTGTGGGTCTATGTATGAAGCCTCTAAGGACGTTACTTTGAGTCGATACATAATGAAAGCTAATTGCAAATTTTCTTATCTAAAATAATATTTATAATTAATGCCAGGACAGAACAAAACCCTATTCCAGCTCACAGAGGAAGACTAGTAATCCAGGATTAGCTTTCTAATTGAACAGCAGGAGATTTCCTGTGCAAATATTTGGGTACCTGGGAGGAATGTCTCTTATGGTGGGCTACAGAAGCAGCTCCTGTTAGTCCATCAGGTAGACCTCAAGAGAAAGCAACAAAGTATATAAAGTAACAAGACAAACAAACAGTGCAAATGCTATGCTTACAGCAAATAACGGCAAATTACTGCTGAGATGGAGACGTTACAAGCGTCAGACTTGTCAGCCCTTGGCTACGAAATGCAGCAATTTGTGGAATTGTGTTGTGGCAGTTGGGGCCACGATGATGGCATTTACAGTGTTGTCATTATGGCGAGCCATGCAAGGGTATGCTTTACACTAATTTGGGTCCATGTCGGCAGGTGTTGACATTGACCCAAAAAATGACAAACATGCATGTTGACCTTTTTTCACGTGTCAACCCTTTTGTCACCCCCATGTCAGCATTTTCACCCTGCCAACCCTTTGTTGGTGTCGACCTAGTGCATGTCGAGTTTTTGGTGTCGACCGATTGGCTGTCTAGCTGGACACTGTAGGCCTTTCAATCCACACCTGCGCCACACCGAGGTCAGAGGCTCTGTGGGCACTGTTGCCCGACCCGTTGCCCGTGCTTCTGGCTTGCAAGTTGCATGGAACGGTCAATAGGGGCAGTAGTGCCCCTGCAGCAGCCCAGACTCTGTACACTGCTGACGTTTCAGGGTGCCAATGACACCACTCCTGTGCGTGACATCACACATAAAGGAGGCGGGGCCAGCACATGGTGCCGTGAGTGCTTTCAACAGCACTGGCTCTTCCTGTGGATGTTTAACAGTGTGTCAGTGAGTAATGAGTGCACCTCTGTACCTGTTAAGTCACCTAGGAAACATAAGCTGTTTGGGGTCCTAAAGTACGAGTTAAGGTGCGTACACACGGGGGCGATTTTGTGCAGGGCCGGCACCACCACTAGGCAGCTTTAGGCATTTGCCTAGGGCGCCGGCCACTGGAGGGCGGTAATGAGCTGCAGGAGCCAGGAGGAGCAGCAGCAGCAGGAACAGGAAGGTTCCCGCGGCACCAAGGAGAGCAGGAGCCAGGATTAAAGCACCTGGGAGCATGGTGAGTGATTCTACCCCCAACCCTGGAGCCCGCATCTCCCTCCAAACACACGCACACACACCCCCCACCCGGAGCCTGGCCGGAGCCGCCCCCCCCGCTCCCCGTGGAGCATGACGCTACGGCCACATCTCCGGCCGCATCCCCCCAGCGTAGCGGCGGCCGCATCCGATCACCCCCCCTGGAGCAGGTAAGCGCCGGGGCGCCAGAGTGCCCCCCCGCCTGGGGCGCTCCGGTGCCTTGCACCGGCCCTGATTTTGTGTAATATCGCAGGAAATATGGTCGCTAAGCGACCATATTGCCCACAATGGGAGTGTGCACCGGCGATATATTCCCGGGTGCGCACTCCCGTTTTTACCCCTGTAGTGATCGCTGGTCGCAGGAACATGCTCCTGCGACCAGCTGATTACCACTGCCGGGCTCCCCAGGCAGTTTCTTTTTCATCAGCGACCATCTCTGGTCACTGATGAAAAGGAGAAACTGAGCAATATATCTCCCCCGTGTGTACGGGGCTTTAGAGATCCAATGGTATAAGCCCTGGCTGGGGAACAGCTGTGCCAGGACACATGTATATTCTCATGTTTATTCTCGGAAAGGAAAAGATTCACAACATTCCTCAAGGCTAAGAGATTGCTGTGGAATGAAGAGCTGGAGCCTCCCCAGGCAGAGAATCCTGCCAGGGGTGATGTTTTCTGGGTCACTGCTGTGAACTGCACGCCCTACTACACTTATAAAAAGGAAATGGGTTCTTATCTACAGCGGACGTTGGCTTTCATTTCCTAATCTGCGCTATACAAGTTATATGACAGGTTTCTATGGTAAAATCAGACATTTTTTTCCCACTTGTCTCCGTACGATGTCCTTGGTAAAATTGGGACACCCTAGGACAATCTTCCAATGTTCTTATTAGCTTTGTAAGCATTAATTAAAGGAGGCAACTTTACATACTGTACATTGGGCCTTATTCTGACTGATTCGCTCCCCGTGACTTCGCACGGGGGAGCGATGTTTTGGTTCTGCGCATTTCTGCGCATGTGTGCATTTGCTGGGTGCGAGTGTCAGGCAGCATTTCATCCACACGCAGCGTTGCATGTAGACCAGAATAAGGGCCATTGTCCGCAACATTTTTGGGGGATGAGGGTAGTCCATAAAGCCTTGGAGTGTGATAAAGAGGAGAGAAATAAAGGGCCTTATTCAGGTTGGCTCGCTGAGCAGCGGTCGTTTGCTGCTTAGCAAGCACCTTAACGCCGCCCCGCTGAACGGCCGCCCCTCTAGCGCCCGAATCCCTTACCATTGAAGGATTTCTCCTGCCTTCAGAAGTATAACTCAGTCTAAACTGACCGTTATTTCCTCCGCAGATCGGCGAAGATGGGGCGGGCGCTGAAGTCATGTGACGGCAGCTGCCCGCACCGAGCAGGCATCATCCTGCCTGCCTTCCCAGAGGAACGCCCAGTGTTTCATGGGGACACCCATAAAACACTGGGCGTTTCCCTACTCCGGCCCAATGTGCGCCACCACCAGCCCCCTCTGGAGCGAACCATCGGGTGAAACCAACGGAACGGGGTCAAATTCGTCCCCTTTGTTCCGATCAATGTTGAATTCAGCCCAAAGTATCAACCAAATAGTGTCTAGCTTCCATGTTACAGGCTGCGTTTTAACAGTGACAGTTAGAAGCTAATTGGTTGGTATTGTAGCTCTCCTCACTTATCTCTCCGAGTCAATAGTATCAAGCATAAAGGGGGTCATTCAGGTGTGGTTGCACTAGCGATATCATGTGCAAAGTACCGAAGTTAGGCACATGCGCAGGACTGCGACATCAGACGCAGGGAAGCAACACAGTGTCTTCGATTGACCGTATGCTGTCATTTTGTCGATGGGGAGCTGGTGACCGTGGCAACGCTTACGGAGGAGAAGAGGTCAGGGATGTCCATCTTAGGACATTTCCTTTCCTATGTGACAGGTGGTTTGTCAATGCTGCGTCTTAGGGTGTAGCTCAGATCATTACTGCAGCAGGAAGCATCTGCTTGTAAGAGACATAGGAGGATATTCTGTACTTATCCGCACAAGGTATTTATAGAATGAGAAACCCCTATAATATTGCATACTCTGCTGTATTCTTTAGTTATCAAAAGAGAGGCTGCTATCTTTGGGTGCCGGACGGGGTCCTGACAGTCGGGATCCCGTCAGTCATTTACCCGACATCGGGATCCCGACTGTTAAAACACCGAAAGATGGGTTCCCGACGGCCATTGGCTATTCTTCCTCGTGGGGGTCCACGACCCCCATAGAGGGAGAATAGGATAGGTGGCGAGTGTAGCGAGCCTGCAAGGGGCTTTGTTGTGCTCCCCATGTTGTCTGAGTCCGGCCAGACGGGATCCCGACGTCGGGCTAATGACTGTCGGAACCCTATAAAACACCCCTATCTTTGACCATACCTCCCAACAGTCCTGTTTTTGTGGGAAAGTCAAATTTTTCTGGGATTGTCCCCAGGGCTGCTGCTATAAATTTTGGGGCCCGGGACTGATTTCTAGTCCGACACCCCCCCACCACCACCACCACCACCCAGCCTAAGGGTCAGTGTCCTTATGCCCAATATTTTTTTGAGAGATATTATGTTTGTTATATTGGTCAATGAATAAACAAATGTATATTTATTAACTATAACTGAATGACAATATTCTTATGAGGAAGCTGGGAGCCTGTAGCGCAGGGAAACACGTTGGAACAATAAACCTGCCAATTCAGAGAGCTCATCTTCAGAGAGTCAGTTACAGTCTGTGTGACTGCACTGGCTCAGTGGCTTTACTGTGTCTGGCAGTGATTTCCTACCTATCTGTCACCCACATGACAGGCAGTCTCATTGGGAGGCGTCAGGGCCGTCTTAACATTAGGAAGGGCCCCTGGGCAACCTAGTTCACTGGACACCCCCCCCCCCCCCCCCAAATTAGTTTGCCCAGGAGCCCACAGTCACCTCCCCAACCCTCACCTCTCTGGCTCCGTGCGGCAGCCAGTCAGCTTCCGGCGGCCGGGGATCCGATCATCTTCGCTGGGGGATCCGGGCAGCGGGATCAGGGCAGCGGCGGTAGCTAGGAGCCTGCCCTGAAGTGGCAAAGCGCTATTAACTGGCGGGGCGGGAAGCGCTGTTGCATTTGAAAAGACTGGCCAGACGCTGATTGGCTGAATTCAGCCAATCAGCGTTCGGACAGTCTTTTCAAATGCAGCAGCGCTTCCCGCCCCACCGGCAAATAGCGCTAATGGGAAAGATGGTGGCCGGGTGGCGGGGATCCGACCATCCTCGCTGGGGAAGGGGATCAGGGCGGCGGTGGCGGTAGCTAGGAGCCCGAAGCGGCGAAGCACTATTTGTCGGCGGGGGCGGGAAGCGCTGTTGAATTTGAAAAGACTGTCCGGATGCTGATTGGCTGAATTCAGCCAATCAGCATTCAGCCAGTCATTTTAAATGCAGCAGCGCTTCTCGCCCCCCCTGCCGGCAAATAGCGCTTTGCCGCTTCGGGCTCCTAGCTACCACCACCGATGCCCTGATCCCCCTGCCGGATCACCCAGTGAGGGTGATCAGAACCCCGGCACACGGACCCCCGAAATTAAATTCACTGCTAGCTAGGAGGTGAAGCGCTATTTGCCGGCGGGGTGGGAAGCGCTGTTGCCTTTTCAAAGACTGGCCGGATGTTGATTTTCTGAATTCAGCCAATCAGCGTCCGGCCAGTCTATTCAAATGCAACAGCGCTTCCCGCCCCGCCGGCAAATAGAGCTTCGCCGAATCAGGCTTCTAGCTACCGCCTGCGCCCTGATCCCCCTGCCTGGATCCCCCAGCGAGGGTGAGCGGATTCCCGGATCCCGGACCCCGGCCACCATCTTTCCCATTGGGCTGGGCCGGGGGCCCCTAGGCCCCCGGGCAACTGCCCATCGTGCCCAATGGGAAAGACGGCACTGGGAGACGTTCCCTCCCGCAAGGACTGCCAGACCAGGTTGCCATAAGCAGGGAGATGGTTCCTGTGGGAAGCTACTCTCTGCCTGGTTGTCAGCCCTATCCAGCTTCAGTGGGCTGCTACCTATGCAGATCCCTACGCCAGATCCCCACGCCTACCAGCACGGGACACAGGACTCCTCCTCACCCATGATGGATAGCAGCAGCTCCTCCTACCTAACTAGGAGCTTTCAGTATTCTACAGCTGGTTTTGCAAACATGGACATACAGTATATAGTCCAGCTAAATCTGACACTCCCTCTCACAATGGGTGGGATGTATTAACATACATTGCCGCCCCTTGCCACCCCCCCGCAGTGATGCTAGTGCATATGTACTAACATATACGGCTAGCATCGCGGTGACGGAGGCCCCCCGCAATACCTGTGATGTGGTGTGTGTGTGTGTGTGTGTGGGGGGGGGTCTCCGTCACCTCCTGGGCTCTGCGGCGGTACCCGGCATCTCCTCCTCCTCCCTGCAGCCGGAAGGACATCCCCGGCTGTGACATGCTGCTGGGGGTACATTCCACCCAATATGTTTTACTGTCTTGTGCTACTTGGTTCTGTACTGGCCCCGGTGCGGCCTACTTCTTGCTTTGTAGGTATTCCCAGTCTTGTATGCTGCCTGTCCTTATTGTTTGCTGCCTGCCTTGTGGCCTCTGCCTGACTCTCCCAGGATTCAGGTTCTGCTATTTTTTACTTTGCTTTAGGATTAATGTTACGTGTTGCAGCCCTGCACAGCATGTGATATATATGTATAATTCTGTCGTGCATCCTCGCATGTGACTGTTCCTTGCTCTAATAAATGCAAATAAACTCTTTTACTCTGTGTTTTATGCCGTATCAGAGATAATCGTTACACTTCCATATATTCTCATATGTTGCAGATTAGGCTTCTTCTCCATTCCAGTTCTGTATCGCCTCTGTGAGTTTTAGAGATAGCAGGGCGTCAGGATTACTTTCTCCTAATATGTTTTTGGCATTCACAGAGAGATTACAGTATTCCGTCTCTGCATTGCCATTCTGTTCAGGTTTGTACAATGCTGAAGTCTGGGACGTAAATCCATTTGTTTCCCTCCAGGATGGTTTGTGCTTTGTCGCTTGTGCATTCAATCCCACTATCTGCACTTAGGATCTTCGGTGCGATGCCAAGTTTGTTTCTTACTGGAGTGAGATATTCTTCCAGGTACCCCGGAACTCCGTCCTTGCTGTGAAACGCGTGGGTTGTGTATCTCTTGTCCGATCATGGAATGTGAGATAACGCTACACCAACGCTGATTGGTCCACACATATCCCTGTGTAACAAGTCAGGGCCTGTTTAGCTGCTGCCGCATGGTTTATAGACAACCTTTCAAGTATCTAGGGAAGAAACGTTATGACAGGGTTGCCTACCCTCCCGGAATGGTGGGATGGTCCTGGAAATCGGGTCCCCCTGCTGGCCTCCCCGGAAATGGGGCAACCCTCCCGCATAGCCCTCACCCGCGAACCACCCCTCGGCAGGGAGGTCCGTGGGTCAAATGACGCGATTGCATCATTTTAGCCTCCGCAGTGCAATGCCTGAAATACCAGCATTGCAAGGCAGGGGGCGTGGCAATGCCTCACTGAGCTGGCTGCCCTCTCCTGGAGAGGGCAGCCAGAACGTCGGCAAGTATGCGTTATGATGATGTCACTCTTTCATCCAGTGGCGTAACAATGTCACTGCAGCCCAAGTAGTGGCTTGTGGGGGCGCATGATCTCTGCAGATTCCAATTGATCTGGTCGTCTGTTTGTAATTTGCTGAAAATGTCCCTTTAAAAATGGTCGCCGCCTTGGAGGAGACAGAAGCTAGAAGTTCTACTAGACAGATGGATAGATGCTAGAGGTCCTACTGGGAAGTGTAAAACAACTATCAAGTGTTTTAAAATTAATTAAAAAATCGCTAATCATTGATAATAAAAATTGATAATCAATAAAATCTGCTAAAATCATGTAATTTTTGCAAACCAAACCGAAATAATAGGCTAAACTGGTGGCTATCAATCATAGCTGTTCAGGAAAAGTCACAGAGAGGGTCATTCAGGTGTGGATGCAGCCGCCAATTGTTGCCAGGGACGTGCAGTCAGGGGAGGCAGGGGAGGCAGTGCCTCCCCTGTCATCAATGATTAATTAAATAATACAAAGAAAATACTTATGACACGTATTATGTGTCATAAGTATATGCTTTATTTTATAATAATAATCACTTTTACCCCATTATTTTTTTTAGAATTGGTTATGGAGGCACCAAGAGCGGTGCCTCCGGGTGTCAATGTTAGCATTTCTGAAATAGGGGGTGGGTAGGGGGCGAGGCCAAGTAGCAGGCTGTGAATGCCCATTAGAAAAAGCAGCATAGGCAGCACTTATAGCGGTGCCTCAGTGACAGTCAGGGACATGCTTTCTGCTTCTGGCTATATGAAAGCACGCCCCTGTCACTGAGGCAGATGTGATTGGGCACAGTGGTGCTGCCTCAGTGACAGGGGCGTGCTTTCATATATAGCCAGAAAGAGGAAGCACGTCCCTGAACCAAGTCACTAGAAGCTTATATATGTGTCGTAAGCCGGCCCCAGCCCCGGCGCTAATGAACAGACCAGCGGGGAAATGACTTGGTAAGGCTCCACAGCCAGCGAGACTGCACATACCCGGAAGTTGCTCCGGGCAGTGTCGAGCACCGTGGGGACATCAGCCGGCGGGTGTGCGGTGCACGCATACCCCGGCAGAAGTTTGAACACCGCCGAGGGATGGACGCTTCTCCATGGGATCTGTCAGTAACAGCAGTGTGGTCTGTCGGCAGACCCGGCCTAAGGTAATGTAGGCACAGGTGCACTGCAGGGGGGACGTCCCGCCTGCCCTCCGCACCACCCTCCTGCACTGTGACTTATTCCTGCACTTCATCATTGATTTAATTGCTGCAGGAAACCCTCCAACCACCTCCCCCCCCCCCACACCCACAGTGTCCCCCTATCTATCCAGCCATCCCTGTCCCCTGCCTAGTGCCCTACTATCTAACCAGCCATCCCTGTCCCCAGCACAGTGTCCCCCTATCTAACGAGCCATCCCTGTCCCCAGCCTAGTGCCCCCCCTATCTAACCAGCCATCCCTGTCCCCAGCACAGTGTCCCCCTATCTAACCAGCCATCCCTGTCCCGAGCACAGTGTCCCCCTATCTAACCATCCATCCCTGTCCCCAGCCTGGTGCCCCCTATCTAACCAGCCATCCCTGTCCCCAGCCTAGTGCCCTACTATCTAACCAGCCATCCCTGTCCCCAGCACAGTGTCCCCCTATCTAACCAGCCATCCCTGTCCCCAGCCTAGTGCCCTACTATCTAACCAGCCATCCCTGTCCCCAGCACAGTGTCCCCCTATCTAACCAGCCATCACTGTCCCCAGCTTAGTGCCCTACTATCTAACCAGCCATCCCTGTCCCCAGCACAGTGTCCCCCTATTTATCCAGCCATCCCTGTCCCCTGCCTAGTGCCCTACTATCTAACCAGCCATCCCTGTCCCCAGCCTAGTGCCCCCCTATCTAACCAGCCATCCCTGTCCCCAGCACAGTGTCCCCTTATCTATCCAGCCATCCCTGTCCACAGCACAGTGCCCCCTATTTATTCAGCCATTCTTGTCCCTAGCCCAGTATCACCCTATCTAATCAGCCATCCCCTAGCCCAGTGCCCCCCAACCAGCCATCCCTGTCCCCAGCCCAGTGCCCCCATATCTAACCAGCCATAACCTATACAAGTGCCCCCATATCTAACCAGTTATCCCTATACTCAGCCCAGTGCCCCCATATCTAACCAGCCATCCCCTATATCAGTGCCCCCCTATCTAACCAGCCATCCCTGTCCCCAGCACAGTGTCCCCCTATCTATCCAGCCATCCCTGTCCCCAGCATAGTACCGCCCTATCTAATCAGCCATCCCCTAGCCCAGTGCCCCCCTATCTAACCAGCCATCCCTGTCCCCAGCCCAGAGCCACCCATCTAAACATCCCTCACAAAAACATCAGCAGGGGTGGTAGAACAGTGGGCAGACCCCATGGTGGCTTGGTAGAGCCAGAACTGACAGGGTCTGCAGGGAGCGCTGGGTCCAGGGCCGGCGCCACCACTAGGCAGCCTTAGGCATTTGCCTAGGGCGCCGGCCACTGGAGGGCGGCAGTTTGGAGCTGCCCCCTCGGATGGAGGTGAGCGGTCACAACTCCCCCCCACCCCCTGCAGCGACTCGGGGATGCTGCATCACCCACCAACCCACCCCGGAGCATCACAACGACCCGCGCTGCTTCACCCGGCAAGCACACACCACGCCCCCCCCCCCCCTGGAGCGTCACGCCGCATCGATTCACCCGGCAAGGCCCCCCCCCCGGGGAATATCGCGGTGGCCAGTGCTGCATCGCATGGCTCTACCCCCACCCCACCATGTGGAGTAACACATGTGAGTGCCGGGGCGACCTACCTGGGGAGCGGGGGAGCGACTGCGCGCCGTTGCTAGGCACCGGAGCCCCCCCCCCTCCCCCTGCCTGGGGCGCTCCGCTGCCTAGCACCGGCCCTGGCTGGGTCCGGGTAGGAGCTGCTCTGCTGATCTCTGCAGCTAATGTAGGCGGCAGCTCTTGCACTTGCCTGTCAGCACAGAAGCATTGTGGACCCAGGGCTCCTCACAGAGCTCGTCGGCACTGACACCACCAAGCTAGTGCCTCACCAACCACTAACCTCACCGCACGTCACTGATTGTTGCAAAGTACAGATTTTCTGTACTTTGCGCGTGTGTCGGACCCGTTCTGCATCCAGGGTTCCATCAATAACTACATCCATCATGTTATAGTATGGTAGTAGTGATTACTTACTAATTTCAATAAATATGGATTCTACAGCGTGGGAGTCCGGGCTGCAGATTCACACAAGCTAATACCAGAGCACCATATGCCCAAGACTGCAAAGACTCTGAGTCCTCCAATGCACGCTACAAATTGCAATTACTCTTATCTCCTTAGATAAGCAGCATTAGTCTCTAATAGCAGGGGGCATGAAGCCAAATTCATTTAAACTTTGGCAGATTTACAGTTTCAAGACGGTAGTGAGCAGGCAGCAAAGTCAGAACACACTGGCCGAGATCATTAGGAAAAGGAAATAGTCACTTTAGCTGCTTCACTATCCAACTTGTCATATCATCTGCCAGCCTCGCATATTGCTCCGGGAATACAGAGCACAGTTCATGATGGGCATTAGTCTTACCGCGGAACTCAGTAGATTATGCTGGGTTCTCTACAGTACCATTTGTGTTTGAACCCAAATATGGAAGCTGAGCGACAGGTACGTCCATGAAGTTCTTCGGCAGTTCTCCAGGGCTCAGGCTGAAGGGCACGATTACAACTACGCAGTGGCAGAAGTTTGTCCCAGTTGCCCGGAGGCAACATAAATATTGGTGCCCCCAAATAGCTAGTTCGGTAAGGTGTCTGCTTCTAGTCAAACAGGTCTTGGGTTCTAATACAGGGCATGATGTATTCAATGTTTAGAATAAAGAGAGTGTGACGTACATTGTCCTGCTAGGAGGGGGACTCAGCAAATGAAGCGATAACAGAGGCTTTTAATTGATTTAAACTCACAGGGGAGGAGAGGTGCCCCCTTGGGAGCAGGAGCCCGGTGGCAGATGACTCCATTGCCTCCCAGATTTACGCCTCTGCAACTACATTTAGATGCCACTAGGTCAGTGATGGTGATTGGTCTTCTGCCCAGAACTGTAGCACCACTTGTATTGCATTCACTGGGGCGGCGTTAACCTGTTTGCTATGTTCCAAATATACTATATGGTCAAAACATCTGGAGGAGATAAGGGTGAGTGGCAGCAAAAAAGCGGATATTTTGTGACCATTATCGGTGCGGGTGTCAGCCTGCCATCCCATATGTAGTAACAGCAGCACCAGAGCCAGATTAAGGTCTAAATGGGCCTGGAGCTGAAAATGATCAAGGGCCTATTATGCGCAATAATGTGGGGGGCGTGACCAGTGTTCTGGTTGGGTGGTCTGCTCATGGGTGTGTCTTTATTTGTGTAAATGCTTTCAACTAATTATATATGCCTGGAAAAGGCAGGGGGCTGGCATAAGAAAAATGCATGGAGATATATTGGCAGGTGCCCTCCAAAGGTACACCCGCAGGATGCCGATGTCCTCAGATACTTGCGGGGTGAGGCGGCACTCCAGTCATAAAAAAAATACTGAAAGCCGAAACTTGGTAGACAACATTTCAGCACCTTTTATGTGGTCACCTAAAGTTACCACACCGTATACCCCTTATACAAATCATGTAACACAATAGTAACCCCCTTATACTGTACTTGCCTCTTACATATTATGACATATGGAATGAGCCAAAATTCACACCGATTGAGCCAAAATTCACACTATGGCAAACAGATTGAGTCAAAATTCACGTTATGCCACACAGATTAAGGCAAAATTCACATTTTGCCACATGGATTGAGCCAAAATGCACACTATACCAGGCATGTCCAAACAGTGGCCCTCCTGCTGTTGTGAAACTACACGTCCCAGCATGCCTTGACATCGTTTTAGCATTCCCTAATAGCAAAACTGTGGAAATGCATGGTGGGACTTGTAGTTTCACAACAGCTGGAGGGCCATAGTTTGGACATGCCTGCACTATACCAAACAGATTGAGCAAAAATGCACAATATGCTCCATAAACAGGGGCATTTGGCGCGCATTAAAAATTGACACCATAATGCCCATTACATGTTAAGCCACACACCATAATGTCCATTAGGTATTATGCCAAACACCATAATGCCTATTAAAAATGATGCTACATAAGTGTTGCTTACCTACATGTTCATTGCCAGGGGTTCGATGCTCATTGCCATGTGGGATTACATGCTCATTGCCAAGGGGGAATACATGCTCGCGGTAACTGGGGGACAGCCACCGCGGGGCAGAAATAACAGCCATTGACAGCAGGGCCAGATTAAAGCAGGGGCAAAAGGGGTCAGTACCCATGGGCCCCCTCTAGCTAGGGGCCCCCTGTGGTTGGCATGTATTTTTAACAAAAACATTATTATTATTTTTTTTAGCTAAAGGTTTTGTGCATGGGTAGTGCTGCAGCTTCACCTATCTGCCAATGTGACATTGATTAATGGTGCTGAGCATCGGGCGCCAAGGCACACTGACTGCACAAGTGTGCAGTGCATTACTGGGAGTTGACTAAGTCCCATGACACTTTGCACAAGAAGGCAGAGGCTGAGAGGTTTATGCTGAGCTCTGATTGGTAGAGCTCATTACATGCTTCTCAGGCCTATGGAGGACAGCAGCAGCAGCCTAGTCATGGGAGGGTTTTTAATCAGAGGCACTGACACTGTGAGGTCTCCTACAGTCCTACAGAGTAAGCAGTTACCCATTGACCAAGTTTATACTGTCTTTACTCTGTGTTTTGACAGTATAATATTCTCTCATGCAATTTGTGGCCAGTAATGACAAGTGCAAGGGGTCCCCCTGTCTAAAGTTCCCCGGGCCCCCCGAAGGCTTAATCTGGCACTGATTGACAGCCGGGCAGAGAGCAGGGGGCTGCCCGGCTGTATTCAGAGCACTGCATGTCCCGGCTATTTGAAATAATACCCCTTTCACACCAAAAAATGCAGGGACTTACCCGGGAATATGATCCCAGGATCATGCAAGGACATTCTCGGACTGGCCCCTTTTACACCAGCCTAATCCCTGCATTTTCTGGTGTGAGGGGGAGAGAAAACCACCGCCGCCCCCTTTAAACAAACAGCTATATCTTCGGAACCACCTGACCCATTTAAATGTAGGCTTCGAATGATTTTGGTCCCGTGAAACTGGGCCGTTTGGTTCCAGAGAATTCTGACCTCAAACAACATGAACAGCCATGAAATTACATTTTAGAAATGAAAAAAAAAATTGGTTTACCCACAATATCTCTAGAACCAATAAACCCATATGGACCAGGTATCAGATTGAAGGCCCAGTGATTTGGGTTCGACTGAGATCAACCTCGAGCTTCTGTAATGCCGGAGTGGGATCTGACAACCGTTGGAACCGGGTGGAGGTCGGAATTAGCGGGTCCCATGTTATCCTATGGGGACAACATTCCAGGTTTGCCTGGCGGTATCTCTGGTTCCCGGGGGACTAGCGACACGGGGCTGGGCTCGTTGGAAAGCCCTGACCCTCAGCTACAAAAGCCTATTTGGAGAGTTGGCCTGGAGCTGGTGCTCCATCAGGCCCATTTTTAATCCGGCCCTGAGCAGCACCAGCGGCTCACCTCCTGCAGCCATGCTGCCATACGGCTTCTTAGAAGCCAGATAATTGTCTGATCTGCAAGGAGGCTGCGTCTTTGTACCAACCACCGATGTTTGCAAACAAGAATGGACTGGGTCCATATAACAGCCCTGGCATTTTACCATGCACCTGTGAAAAAGGTTGTGTTCATGGCTCAAGTAACATGGAGGACAGCAGCAGCAGCGACCTCGTCATGGGAGGGTTTTTAATTAGAGGCAGTGCTGAGCATGTCAGGGCTCTTACAGAGTAAGCTATATAGGGCCAAATACGTGCATTTCATGTGGTAATATATATATTTATTTATGTTTATATTAACCCCACCCTCTGCAGTTACCCATTGACCAAGTTCAAACTGCCTTTACTCTGTGTTTTGACAGTGTAATATTTTCCATGCGGGCAGTAATGACAAGTGGGACCGGGCCCACCTGTCCCAAGTGACCTGGGCCCCCAAAGGCTTAATCTGGCCCTGAGACTAGTGAATGAGAGTGTTTTATTCTGTTAAACCTTATTGCATAGGTATTTATTTTTCTGCTATCGTGGAACTACATGTTCCAGCATGTGCTTTCTGCCTTTGATAGAAAGTAGGGTGGCCAATCCCGGGATCGGCGGGATCCCGGGATTTGGCCCCAAAATGTCCGGGATTTCAATCCCGGGATTGGAGTATCCAATCCCGGGATTTTGGGATTAGACTGCGCATGCGCAGTCTAATGCCGGGCAGCTTCTGAGCACCCGCTTAGAAGCTGCCAGGCTGTTCCCGACCCCGGCGTGCGGCCTGCGCAGCGTGACCTCTGACCGTCACGCTGCGCAGGCCAGCGTCCTGCTACAGAGGACCGCTCCCGGCCGACACCTAGCCTCCCCTCCTGCTTCTGGTGCCGCCGCTACCTGCCCGGAGGCAGGCAAGCATCACCGCAGCGCCGCTGTCTGCCCCGCTCCCGCCAGCCTGTAAGTAAATCTGCACCCCCGCAGCGCTGCTCTGTCCCGCGCCCGGCTGCCACGCACCTGCCCGCCCATATAGGGGTGGACAGGGTGTGTTTTTCTTTTAGGGATGCCAATCCCGGGATCCCGAGAATCCCGGGATTGAGCATTTTTCAATCCCGGAATCCGGGATTGAAAAAATGCCCCGGGATTGGCATCCCTAATAGAAAGGGCTGGAATGTGTAATGCAATTAGTGCCTGATTCAGACTTGCTCGCTAAACTTCATATATTCAGAGCCTTGCGAATGCACGCCCCTCCCCCCTATCTTCAATAGCGCTTTCCGTGTGAGGTCCGGTGAGCCTGTGTATCAGCTGCAATGGGTGGCATAAGTGCACAGTTCTGTTTGCCCCTGCTTCTGTATATTACCACCAGTCATTCAGCGACTATAATATGAAGCCAGCCTAAGCACAAGCGCTGGTTTTCATTGTCGCAGTGATACATTCCTGACATAACAGGAGACGGCTGCTGTCTGAGGCCACTGTTATATACAGGGCATGTTAGGGCACAGAGCCTTTGGCACAGGAAGTATTGTGAATATGCGCCTGGGTGAACATGTCACAGTGATAATGTGATGTGTTTACAGAGAAAAGAACAGCGCAGGATCACAGTGTGCCTCTGTGAGTACCTCTGTGTTTGGGTGCTATCAGAAGGCGATGTACTACATAAACAAGCATTACATTGTACAGCTTTGTGTTGCCAGTTACTGGCTGCTGGCACAAGATTTAGGACCCATACACACTGGGTGATTTTGCCCAGCCATACGTGCCTACTTTTGAAAACTAGTTTCAGGGAGATTATAGTTGGTAGTAGAATTTTGCACAGCGCCCCATTGATTATATGGAGAGATTGTGACGAGAGATTGTGCACGTGGCACCAATAAGCGTAGTTGTGCACTGCTACATCTGAGATGAACTTACGCCAATGAGTATATAGTTAAATAATCAACCTTGTGCTAGTGGCATTATAAATAAATAAAAAAAAGTTATTCATTAATCAAAGAAGCCAGAAAATGGTGTATTTTGCAATAGCGGGACTTGCATACGCATGTTATGTAGGATTGTAAATTGGTTGCTGCTGCACAGGTAAATCCCCACCATAATTGTACGGGGGATGAAAGCATTTATAAATCTAATGCCTCTTATTTGTGGAAAGTATCTCAAGGTAGCGCTCCCACATTCCAAAGAATTTGCTAGTGAGGCTTGCAGGCCGCTGGGCAGTCGGTAGGTGAAATCTCTGGAAATAAGTTATGTGGATGGAGGCGCCGCCAACTGGTTCCGTAGTTGCAGAATTTTTTATCATTTGTTTTGCAGTGGTAATCAGTGCGAAATGTAATCATCTCTTGCATTAGAGCATACCGTCCCCCAACCGTCCAGATTACCGCGTCCCTCCCACAGCCGGCAGTGTCTTGCGTAGAGATGGGTCGTTCGTGAACGAAGCGGTTCTTTTGAACGGATCCTATAAAAGACTGAGGGAGATCCCAAAAAATGTGATCCGTCGTTCTTTTACTTTCAGTTTCGTTTTTCATTACAATGCATTTGCCTGAGCTCAGCACTGCCACCTGTGGCAGCTGAGATGTACTAACTCTGGAGACAGTACAGTGCTGCGACTGCAAGTGAAAGAAAGAATAACAAGGCTGCTGCTGCTAGGGATGGCCATCGGTGCAGACGCCATCGATGGTTGCCATCGATGGCGATTCTGCACCCAGCCATAGATCAGTGTTTTACTCGGTTATGTATGTTCTTATTTGTTCAGCTCACTGCTTTAAAAAAAAAAAAGTAAAAAAATGGTAATAAATGATTGTAAAACAAATTACCCCTTCTTTCAAAGTGAACCGATAATCCGCCTAAAAGATACAGATCTTTTCACTGACTGATCTGCTGGATCCCAGCTCTCGTTAGTGACCCGTTTTGCCCATCCCTAGTCTTGCGGTTGTGGGGGGGGGGGGGGGGGGGGGAGGGAGTTTGGAGTCCCCCCTCAGTTGCTGGCCAGCGGTAATAGATGCTGTGCACATGTGCACAGCATTTATTCCCGCAGCCAGAGGGGCTGGGGGCATGGCTGGAGGCTCACAGAGCCACTGCGTCCAAACGGGGGTGTGGCTGCATGGGACAACATAATTGTAGGCCACACCTCTCCCGCAGCAAGCCACGCCCCCTAATTTCGGGCGCACGCTGAAGGCTACAAGTTGGGAGGTATGTTTCAATTTTGTTATAATAACCTTTTACCTATTTACTAGTTAGTTATCAGCACATCAAAATGACAGGACAACATAACAGTTATGTCAGCGCCAGCGGCTGTGCTCGGCCGGGCGGAGCAACACTTTAATTGCTCCATTGGCCACCATCTAGTGGTCACCAGCATGCATAACACTTTCATTTCCCCCATTAGCCTTGTTATTATATAGACTGAGTTAAGAGCCCATCAAATTTAAGGCTTCTGCAGTGTACTTTTACTTTGAGCTGTGGCCGTTTTTATTTTCACTTTGAGCTGGGACAGTTTTTCGCCCACCCCCAGTCCCTATCTGATCTTTCCTCCAGTCTCTGTCTTCACAGCTCCCTCTCTCCATATCCAGTGAGTTTAAAATAGATCAGTGTCCCTGCAAAAATTGTTATGACATCTTTTAGTACACAAAGGAGTAATTTGGTCTGTTGAGTGGCCTCTAGTGGCCAGTGGTGGTACTTCACCTCATAGAGTCCTTTTATTATATAAGATATGAAGGACAAGATGTGCAGCTACGTGCAATAGTATACTGATGCTAATAGGATTAATACATGGACATAGCTCTTTATTCCAATATACAGAAACAAACTTACTTTTATTACTTCTGAGATAAAAAAATACTTTCAATTCTTTGTCTGATTTTTTCCCCCTCCTTTTACTACAACTATAAAGAAACTTGGCATATATAATGTATGCTCCTATCTATACCATAAAGTGCATTACGCCTCTGCAGTCATAGCCACTTATAGAGAAATATGATGGTGGCAAGTTCTGCTTTGCTGCATAGTAAAATCTAATCATTATCAGAGTATACAGGAATACAGGCGGAGGCTGGGTCTATGAGATGACTTATTACTTGCTGTATCTCTCTGTGCTGTGCTGGAAATGTTTATACATAAAGGACAAACTGTGCTAAAGTCTTCAGACAGCGGCTGTTCATTTCTGAAACTGCAGAGCAATTCATGTGTCCCTAATTCTGAGGATACAATATTTGCATGTATAGGAGAGAGGTAGCAAACCTTGGGGAGAGATAAAGTTATACTTGCCTACCCTTGCGGAATGGCTGGGATGCTCTCAAAAATCCGGTCCCCCCCCCCCCCCTGGCCCCCTGGAAAGGTGGGCAACCCTCCCAGATACCACCAGACCCCCATCCCCCCCATCTCCCCAGCGGCAGCAATTCGCGGATTTTTTGGGGTGACGCTATATATATATATATATATATATATATATATATATATATGCAATAGGAGAAGTGGCTCTCGGAGACTCAGGAAGAAGGTGAACACAGTGGATGCTTTAATCCAAACGATCTATGTTTCGGGGTACGGTGACCCCTTCAACAGGATACATGAGTGACAGGTACGTCCTGCTGTGTGTATGTGTGTATATATATATATATATATATATATATATATACAGTGGTCGAAGTGAGGCGGTATACGGGGGGTATGCCATACCGCCACTTTAATCTGAAGATAAAAAAAAAAACTTTTTTTCCCCCTCAGGATGCTCTCTGATCACTCAGCAGCGCATATTGTGCTTTTGTAATACCCCTGTACAACGGGGCAGTCTGGCAGGGGACGTTGATGGACAGGGGGGTGTCCGAAGGTGCGCACTATATTCACTCTTTACTTTTCCATACCCCCACTTCAAAATTTCCACTTCGACCACTGTATATATATATATATATATATATAGATTCCCAAAAGAACACAGCAGCACTCAGAGACTTGTACAGGTGAGAACAAGTGCAAATTTACTGGTCAACAGTTTCGGGGATTACACCCCTTCGTCAGGACCTGAGGAAGGGGTGTAATCCCCGAAACTGTTGACCAGTAAATTTCCACTTGTTCTCACCTGTACAAGTCTCTGAGTGCCGCTGTGTTCTTTTGGGAATCTACACATTGGGCTTTTTGCCCTAGCAGAAGGCAACAGAGCAGGATACCCCACGGAGGGGCCGAGTGCCGGACATCGGATTGATATATATATATATATATATATATATATTTATCATGTTCTATTTTTTATATCTTTAGGGAGATGGTGGGGCTGATAGTGTAGTGAATGTACACACCCATAAGACACAGACCACACCCACATAGCACTGGCCACACCCATGCAGTACATTTTACAGCTCCTCCCCTGCTTACAATAAGCCATTGTACATTTTCAGCACCAGGCCCATTTGGCCCTTAATCCCGAAGTGACCATGACCATACTCTCTCTTCTACCCTTTGGCAGCACTTTTTTGTATTAGGAGCTTCCCTAACGTGACGTGCATTAGCGGATGTGGATTAGGGATCTCATTATTGAAAATTGCACCATTGTATTACTATTTACATTCGTTTGTCTGTGACCACACCATAGCGGCTTAGGGCCTCAAATCTCATTTTGTAACTTGTCCTCTGATTTGTCCTTCAGGCATGAATTTTCCCAGCGGCGGATGTTTATAAAATGGACAAACTATCTGGTAGAACCTGACCCCTCAGTTTATCACTGGCTCTGCAATGCATTCATCACCCGAGTGTGTTTATTGGTTCTGAGGTAATTAATCCTAGCCACACTAAAAATGACGTGCCAGGGTCAGGCCTGGGGTAACTAGGAACCATTAGTAGGATTCCTGCATGCGAGTGCTGTCAGGGCTGTTGTATTTGTGCAGAGCAAAGGTCTGACAGCTTAATGGGCAGTGTAGAAAGGCCCATGTCTACAGCCATACTCTACTACAAGTTGTCATCCAGATAACTAACGATAACATTCCAAACCTCTCTGCGGAAGGTATACATATACATGTATTTAATATATACACTTTGTTTTAACCCTGTGTTTCCTATTTATCAAGGATGGTGTAATCACAGCGCTGATTCACAGCGCTGATGTCATCGGTTCCATTCCCACCATGGCCCTAATTTTGCTGAGTTTGTATGTTCTCCCCGTGCTTGCGTGGGTTTACTAAGGAGTTATGATAAAAAGATCTCAACATAACTGTTTGTCTAAAGTAATGTCATTTATGTTTACAAAGATAACACAAATATTAATTATACTGCCCTTCTAATAAATATGCAGCACATTCCAAACATATAATGGTATGTTTAGATATTGTGGCAGATACAGCATATTTCCACATGAGGATAAATTATAAATCCAGACCAGGTTTTAGAGCAGCGTCAGGAAAATTAGATCCAGTCCAGGTTTCCTAACTGATGTGATCAGGGTTTGGCTGATTATCAGCACCTGTTGCTTTTTGATATAAGTGTTTCCAGGGCAGGGGGTCATGATTCCTGATGGTGGAATAGCAGCCCAGGTGATAGGCCGGGGTGTGGGCTAAGGTAGGGACCACTGGAACATACTGAGGGGTTTGTACTATGCGGTGACATCTGTATGCTGCAATGCTGTAACCATCCTTGCCTATGCGGTGTACCCGGTATGCTGTTTACCTGCTACAAAATAAGTGTATGTGATACCTTGTCACATTACATACAACCACTGTATACTGTATCAGCAGTCCATAACCACTACCTACAATTTATGATAAACCATTTCACACATATTAACCAGAGGGACTGGTGGTTTTTTGGGCGTAACAAACAGGGACGTGCAGTCAGGGGAGGCAGAGCCTCCCCTGTCACAATGATGAAAATAATAAAAAGAAGATATTTATATATCTTCTTTTACTATTTTCATCATTTCTACCTCTCCGGCTGCCTCCCACTGCTGCATGTGAGAGTGGGAGGCAGCGGGAGAGGTGCCTCCCGCTGTTCACATTAAAACACCGGGCAGCGGGGGGCGGGTAGGGGTGGGCAGGGGGCAGGGCGCAGCAATGGGCTGTAAAAGCCCATTGAAAATGAATGGGGAAGCGGCACTTATACTGATGCCGCAATGACAGCGGCACCAGTATAAACGCATGCCCCCAGATGTGATTGGGCCAGCAGATCCAGTGCTGGATCCGCTGTCCAATCACACATGCAGCAGCGCGGGCAGCGGGGAGTTCGGCCGGCGCCTGCAGGGAGAAAGCAGAAGATGTCACTCACCCGCCGAGAGGACTGGCCGCCGCCACCGCCGAGGACAGGTGAGTCTGCCGGGTGGTGGGAGGGGAGGGGGGGTCGCATATACCGGCGGCCGCTGCATATGTAGCACCGCCGGGGGGGGGGGGGGTGTGCTGGTGAGGTCAGTGCCTCCCCAGGCAATGACCTCACCGCACGTCACTGGTAACAAACTACCACCTGGCGGAACAAGACTGGCAGCTTGTATCTTTTCCAACTCTTCCAGGTTCATTGGAGTTGAATTCTAGATGCACCAATGCTAGCGAGTTCCTAGGTCCAGCAGCGACTTTAGGTACAAACATATTAGGAAAAACAACAGCATGCAATACACAACTGCAATACATACAACATTAAACACTTAGGCGGGATATATACAACGTTCTAGGACAGGCGGAGGTGTTGACTCCGCCAGTCAGAATCCAGCTATCATTTAGCTTGCACATTATACAAATTGATAGCTAAAAGCTTATTGGTTGCTTGAAGCAACACCTCCAAATGTCCCTTTTAGCAGGTTTGATTAATTCCCCTCTAGCGGGATGCACGGTGGATGATACAATTTTATTATGAGTTTAGTTACCATATAAATACTTTTCTAGTGCAGGAATTTTTGGAAGCACTATTTAGAGCAGGCATGGCCAAACTATGGCCCTCCAGCTGTAGTGAAACTACAAGTCCCATCATGCCTTGCCACAGTTTTGCTATTAGGGAATGCTAAATCTGTGGCAAGGCATGCTGGGATGTGTAGTTTCACAACAGCTGGAGGGTCACAGTTTGGTCATGCCTGATTTAGACAGAAGTAGATTTCAATACAAAAGAGATAATGTTCCGCTTTCCATGGAATGGGGGGGGGGGGGCACTGACGTCGTGTGACGCTTGCATTCTCAGGTGTCTGCCTAGCATTTCCATAGCCATGCCCAACGGTTTTGTGAGCACACCCATAAACCACTTAGGGGACCACAGCGCCTGCCCCCTGCCCACCCAGCATTGAGCGAACGCCCCGACGAGCGTAAAACTTGCCAAAGCCATTCGCTCCAGGGGTTTGCACAAACCTCCACCATCGACACGGGTATCAAATTCTGACCTGGTGCGGCGCTTTGGGGCGTGATGCCGGGCGTGTCCCGGGGGACACCTGCTCCAACCTCCGCCCTCCAGTGGGTGGCGCCCTAGGCAGATGCCTGGAGCTGCCTAGTAGTGGCCCCGGCCCTGCCTGTAGCAGAGGTCATGAAATCTCCATGCAACATCCGTCATTCTTGTTTCTTCACCTCCCCCTGAACCGCGGTGACACTCCTCCGCTGATGTCCTAATGCTGTCCTTGCTCCGCAGGACCCGTTTGTGCACATGCACAATGTACCGATCACCGTCAAATAGGGTGCCACAATAGCTATCCTGTTATAAACAGTTATCAGACCAATATATGATCTCAGTGACTAGTTATAATGGTCCCCATCACGTCTATTTCATCTCAGTGATTCGACTCTCACATTTGTGGCGCCTTCTGCAGGGTTTGACATTGGTTGTGAAGAACATGTTTGGTTTATTATCCTAGAACTATTACCTGATGTTCATGCTTGGGTAGCCTGTAATGTAGCGAGTGACCTTCCAGTGTCATCTCATTACTATGAAGCGGCTGTAGAGATACAAGGGGGGACAGAGAGGACAGGATGACAGCGAATGGAAGGGATGATCAGACAGCGAGCAGTGACGTAGCGTGCAGCTTGGGGGCTATTCCAGCTGACAGGTGTAAAATGGGATTGCAGGACTGGTTGTGCATTTGTGTGAATGTGGTAAGGAATTAGGCTGTAATTCCTCCGGCACAGAGGGAGATACGATGAATGATCAGTTTCTGAGGGGAACATCTGCAGGATGAATGCTTAGTAGCCGGCAGCGCAGCTTTGAGGGATTACTGGGAAATTGTACATACTTTGTAGAATTTGTATGATAGTAATTATTGATGTTATATCCTAAAAGCGGATTATGGCTAAATCAGTGTTATAGATGTGTTCTCATACACCCTGGCTTCAGTCCATTACTTGCATACCCTCCCGGAATGTCTGGGAGGCTCCCAAAAATTGGATGGCCCTCCTGATTTTATCATCCCCGCAAAGGTGGGAAAGCCCCCCGCTTTTGCCGTAGGCCCCCGTACTCCCTCCATTGCCCACCCACAACAGAGTAAAAGCTGGCGGTCCGAGGGGGACCAGGAGATTTGTGCTGAATGGCATCATCATAGCCCTGCAGCCCGCTGTTCAGCAGGGGCGGAACCATGATGATACAGTTGTGGAGCCACCTTCTTACTTGGCCACGCCCCTAACTCCCTGCCACGCTGCCTCCTGCTGGGCAGCAATATTTAGGGTCACAGCGGCTGCATGCAAACGGTCTTGACAGACCTGCATTGTCTGGACCGCGCCTCTGCAACACCGGGTCATCACCACAGCAACACCACAACGCCGTTCCCATTGTCCCTGACACTACAGTAGCATTTTTCTCCGTAGTGATTTTTGCAAATATCCGCATGATACTGAATTAGGCTCAATGTGTCCAACTGGGCAACTGGCCTTCATTATGCTGCCATGATGATGGGCCTATTTTGAAGCGGAGGCCTGGAGCTATAGCTCCATCCGCTGCATTGTTACTCTAGCCCTGATCTCCCATTGTTTTATAGAGGGTATACACTATTTTTCAATTTGATTTACACTACACGGGAGCGCGCATTGGGATTGAATCTGCATTAAATGTAGGAAAACCATTTGATGCCCAGTTCTATAAGCAAAATCGAAAAGAAAAAAAGTGCATATCCCACTGTGTAGCCACTATAAGTGTACAATTCGTTCTGAGCAGCTTACATATTCTATAACAATAACTGCAAATGCGCAAGAGATATGCAGTGCCCCCTGGTGGCAATTATATATATATACATAATGCCCTTTTATTACCTGATTTGAAATTTAAACTTATTTCACATTAAAAAAAATAAAAACAAAAATAATAACAAATTGGAGTGTGGTGGTACCTTGTCAGTGACCCCCTGAAGTTAAGAACAACTCACCGCAACAGGGGTGCCAAGAGGAGGAGGGGGGTGCATACCGATAACCTAAGCTCAGGTGTGTAGGAGGTGGTGCTTCACTGGGCCCCCCTGGACCGGGCACTACAAGCTCTGCAATGAGTTTGATGCCAGCCCAAGTCATTTGAGACTGGTCTACCAAACTGCGGCACCCATTCAAGTGCCTTGCAGCACCCAGTTTAGAAACCACTGATCTAGACCAGTGATGGGAAACCCTTGGCACTCCAGCTGTTGTTGAGCTACACATCCCAGCATGCCCTGCAACAGTTTTGGCATGGCCAAATAGTAGAATTACAGCAGGGTATGCTGGGATATGTAGTTTAAAACAGCTGGAGAACCAAAGTTCCCCATCACTGGCCTAGATCAGGGGTTCTCAAACTCGGTCCTCAGGACCCCACATAGGTCACATTTTCCGTCACCCGGCAGGTGCACTCACTGACACGGTTTAAAACACCCACAGGTGGAGCTAATTATCTCACTTGTGATCCTGTAAGGAGACCTGCAAAACATACCCTGTGTGGGGTCCTGAGGACCGACTTTGAGAGCCTGTGGTCGAATATGTCTTCTTTTTAGATCATGTCCTTCCATACTCAGGTGGACGGTCTCCACACTCTCATGCTTGTTTCTCAGGGCACCAAGAGTGAGTCTCTCATGGTCTCCTCAAGAACCAAAAATCAGTTAATTTGTGCCCCAGATGATCCGGAAAACATGCCCTGCTAGCATTCCCCTGGATGTGAGACACACTGCTGTAATGCATAGAACATTAATGACATAAGAACAGTGTAACAGTGATCCAGAGTTGCAGGTCCCAGCAGGACACAGGCAGCGGCCACATAAACTCACCTGTGCTTACATTTGATTGAACTGAACTCTCCTTGGTTTCTACTGTAAATCTCAGTGAACACAGACAATACGCCCGGCTGGGCCTACTGCGCCAGCTGTTGGGACCAGTTGCACCAGACACTGTCAGGCAGTGCAGCTGAGCATGCAAATAGATCGCAGGGCAATCAGAGACTTCTGCTTGAATGAAGGACCTGTCTGTACGCTGGAATCGCTGCCAAATCGTGCAAAAGTCTTTCATTCTTCACAAGCAGCACAGTTATGTAAGAGGAGACGCTGTTACAGCACGTTCGGCCAGAAATACCCACAGATTGATTTTACACTGGGGCGACAAGTTCTGTGGAGCGGTAAATGCATGACTGTGTATACAGATCCTGCAAGCAACTTCACATTAGAAGTGGTCTGTCTAGTTCACACGTCAGAAACCATGGACAAATCTGTACAATTACATAGGAGCATGTCACCCGGCCTAATGGAGTGTAAAGCTGAGGTGACATAGCCGGACGCTGCAGCCAGGAAGAATTACTCAGCACTGCACCTTATGCAAACAGGAGTTCTGAAGGGATCCATTTACCTGTCTTGTGTTTTATGAGTGTTGCCCAATTGCGCAGAATGAAACCACTTCCTCTGTTACTCATAGGTAAAGTACCAAAACCATCAACTATTCCGCGGTTATTGCTGAGAAATCATCTCAAATCTGAATCCCAGTTTTCTGTATTACTGCATACTTTATAGTAATGGCCATAAGACCAGGCTTTCTGTTCTGGTGCCACTGCCCATACACTAGTGCGACGAGGGCACTTTCATCCGATTCCGACGGATCAGTTCGATAAATAGGATAAATAGTGTCAGGTCGCTTGTGCCTAACCTCCGGTTTCGATCCGATGTGCGGTCCCATGAGCATTGGATTGGGGCGAAGATCGCAAGGACTGCACTAAGGATTTGTGGATATGGGTCATTGGGTTGAGCAACATTAGGACGACCACTTAAAGTCAACACGGCTTATGTCAACACCTGGAATAGGTCGACACAAGCATTACAGTAGGTCGACAGTCAAAAAGTCAGCCTGGGGTTTTCACTTTTTTTGTCCTAAATGTCAACATAGTCGACATGGACATTGTCAAAGTGTAATGCATCTGATCGCAAGGCTCGCTGCGCCCGGCACACTATTCTATTTTTCCTCCGCGCCCTAGTGGGCATGAAATACCGCCTGTTGGCACATGTCGGCTGAAAAAAAGAGAAAAACCTGTGACGATCTTTTGACTGTTGACCAAGCTCAACCTAATGATTGTGTTGACTTTCCATCATGACAACCTATTGCAGCTGTCAAACTGTCGTGTTAAAACGAGTCTCCGGCTTTTGATTGGCTGAGGTAGAGCACTCTCAGTGGCCGCGGAGGGAGGCCGCTGATTGGCTGAGAGTGTTCTATCTCTGCCAATCATTAGCCGGGCAGTCTTTTCACATGTTATTTTAAAGTTGTAACTGCCGCTGCTGCACACAGCACACTGATGATCACCACCGCCCGCCCCACTGTTCTGATCACTGCTTCCTCATGGGCACCCCCCCGCTGCACCCGCCGGCCACTCATTTCAGAGCCCCCGCTGCAGTTCGGACATGATCGTACATGCTGCACGTCCGCCCTCCTGATCCCGTCCGATGCGCACTGGACCGCGCATCGGATCAAATGTCAAACACATGCGATTTTGGTCAGATTTCCCAAGAGCTGAAATCGCGTGGAATCAGTACAAAATCGCATAGTCTTTAATGGGATCTCATGCCATACATTGTATGCAAAAAGACTATATATATATATATATATATATATATATATATATATATATATATATATATCGCATGTGATCCTGCCACCCGGGAGCTGGCGGGGTACTGCATGCAATAATACGGTCTATTACATTACTGCCTCACAGCGCTGAGGACATGGGTTCGATACCCACCAAGGCCCTAAGTGTGCAGAGTTTGTATATTCTCCCCGTACTTGCGTGGGTTTCCTCCGGGTACTCCGGTTTCCTCCCACAATCCAAAAATATACTGGTAGGTTAATTGGCTTCCAACAAAATTAACCCAGGAATGTCTGTGTGTGCATGTACATGTGGTAGGGAATATAGATTGCAAGCTCCACTGGGGCAGGGACTGATGTGACTGTTCAAATATTCTCTGTAAAACGCTGTGGAATATGTATGCGCTATATAAGAAACTGTTAATCTCTTATATATTTAGCCAGATCTGTCACTCAACCCCTGTGGAGAACGTTCCTGTGTAGAACAGTTTCACTTTCATGTGTCTGACGTTCCACCCCCTTGACATCACCTCCCCCCGCCCAGCCAGGGCTACAGTACACGCCCACCATCCACCATTACTCCACAGCCACCATCCACCATTACTCCTGCACATCCCTACCCTCTGCCAGGACCCCCGCGACCCCCCCTCCCGCGAATCGCGGGACCCCCGCCCCCCCGCGAATTGCGGGACCCCAGCGACCCCCCTCCCGCGATTCGCGGGACCCCCGCGAGCCCCCCTCCCGCGATTCGCGGAAACCCCGTGACCCCCCTCCCACCATTCGCGGCACCCCCCCTCCCGCGATTCGCGGGACCCCCGCATTCCACCCTCTCGCGAGTCTCGGGACCCCCCCTCCCATGATTCGCGGGACCCCTGTGAACCCCCCCTCCCGCGATTCGCGGGACCCCCACGACCCCCCTCCCGCGATTCGCGGGACCCCCGCGACCACCCCGGTATCCGGACTATTGTTAGACAGCACTTACATCGACAGCCATTACATCGACACCATTAGTTCGACAGCTCAATAGGTCGACATGGTTTTAGGTCGACATACCATTAGGTCGACATGTCATTATGTCGACAGCTCATTATGTCGACAGCTCATTAGGTCGACATGTTTTTAGGTCGACACTGCCATTAGGTTGACAGTGTCTATGTCGACAGTCAAAAGGTCGACATGGGTTTTTTCACTGTTTATTGAGCCGACATGTGCCGACAGGCGGTATTTCATGCCCTACTATCCACTAGGGCGTGGTGGGAGAATAAAATAGTGTGCCGAGCGCAGCGAGCAGCTGCGGTACACTTCAAACTGTGTCCATGTCGACTGTGTTGACATTTCGGCCAAAAAACAGTGAAAAATCCCATGTCGACCTTTTGACTGTCGACATAGACTCTGTCGACCTAATGGCAGTGTCGACCTAAAAACATGTCGACCTAATGAGCTGTCGACCTAATGACATGTCGACCTAATGGTATGTCGACCTAAAACCATGTCGACCTATTGAGCTGTCGAACTAATGGTGTCGATGTAATGGCTGTCGATGTAAGTGCTGTCTAATATCCGTCCCAGACCCGACCACCCCCTCCCGCGATTCGCTGGACCTCCGCGACCACCCCCTCCCGCGAAACGCAGGACCCCCGCGACCCTCCCGAAAATCGCGGGACCCCAGCGACCCCTCCCTCCCGCGAGCCCCCTCCGGCAATTCGCAGGACCCCTGCATCCTCCCCTCCCGCGATTCGCGGGACCCCTGCGACCCCCCCTCCCGGCATTAAAAGGGCCCCCCACGACCCCCCCTCCCGCGATTCACGGCACCCCCCCCCTACTGTGATTTGCGACCCCCCTCCCGCAATTCGCGCCGCCCCCTCCCGCGATTCACGGCGGAACCCCCCGTAGCGCCCCCCTCCCGCGATTTGCGGGCCCCCTCGGCACTTCTCGCGAATTTGCGACCGCCCCCTAATTCACACATTCGGGGACCCCACCTCCCGCGATTCATGCCCCCCTCACGCAATTCACGGCACCCCCCACACCCCCCTTCCTGCGATTCGCAACCCCCCACGACCACCCCTCCCGCGATTCACGAAACCCCCCGTAGCGCCCCCCTCCCGCGATTTGCGGGCCCCCTCGGCACCTCTCGCGATTTGCGACCGCCCCGTAATTCACACATTCGGGGACCCCCCCTCCCGCGATTCATGCCCCCCTCACGCAATTCACGGCACCCCCCATACCCCCCTTCCTGCGATTCGGAACCCCCCCACGACCCCCCCTCCCGCGATTCATGCCCCCTCCCGCGATTCACGGACCCCCGCACCACCCCCCTGCGCCCACCCTCCCTTGATTCACGCCCCCCTCATGCAATTCACGGCAACCCCCCACACCCCCCCTCCTGCGATTCGCAGCCCCCCCACGACCCCCCCCCCTCCTGCGATTCATGACCCCTCCCGTGATTCACGGACCCCCGCACCACCCCCCCTTGACTCACGGCACCCCACGCGCCCCTCCCGCAATTCACGGACCTCCGCAACCCCCCCTCCCGCAATTCACTAACCCCGACAACCCCCCTCCCGCAATTTGCGGACCCCCCTTCCCACGATTCAAGCCCCCCCGCGCCCCCGCCCAAGATTTGCGGACCCCCCCCCTCCCGCTAACCGCGGATCCCCACACACCACCCCCCCTCCCGCAATTTGCAGACCCTCCAGACCCCCTTCCGGCAATTCCACCCCCCAGCGGACCACCGTGGCCCCCGCTCCCGCATTTCACGTACCCCCGTGACAATGGGGGATCCTGTACTACCACAAGCAGGTACCGCCCCTAGGTGGGAAATCCGGCCCTGGCTGCCGCACTGCAGGTTTCCCCACTGCCCTCTGCACCAGCGCCACAACTTTTATCAATGTCTTGCCCACATACCACTATTATACAGCCTCCTGCTCTCATGGACGCTCACTCCCTCCCAGTGTGAGGAGACGCTCACCCACTGCCGGGAGCTGCATACTGTCCCCCTCCCTCCTCCAGTTCTAGGGATGCCCATCGACCATCAATGATTTTCAAATAATCGATGGTTTATGGCCGATGTTGAATACTTTTGCCATCAATGTGGGAGGACACTGCCCTGCCTCCTGTTCTCCTGCCCCGTAACTTCCGCCAGTGGAGACCCGCTCACCCTGTGTTGCCCACATTCCCCTATCATGCTTTACCGCCCAGCCTCCTGCTCTCATGCACCCTAACTCCCACCCAGTTGGAGGAGACACTGACTCCTGTATTTCTGTGCTGCCACGCTGGACCCTCACCCACTGGCAGAAGCTGCACAGTGTCCACCACCCTCTTTAGTCCCCCGTATGCCCACACACCCCTATCACTACCCAGCTTCCTGCTCTCCTGAACCGTAACTTCCACCACTGGGTAATCGCTGACGCTGTGTTGCCCACATACCCCTATCATGCCTCATATCCCAGCCTCCTGCTCTCATGCACCCTAACTCCCACCCAGTAGGAGGAGACACTGACTCAGGGCCACCGTCCGGTACTCCTGTGCTGCCACGCTGGACCCTCACCCACTGCCAGAAGCTGCAATACAGGGCATCTTTCATACAATTCTAACCATATTTCTCACAATACAAATGTTCACAAATTAAGGGGCGTAGCCCCTTACGCCGGTGTGAAGAGCGCCCGTAGGGCGCGATGAATCACCTAGTAAATAAATATGTATTCATTACTGACTGACACATTTGGTTTTAATTATTTTGCAAGGACTGAGATTTGGACTGAGCCCCGTAATGACGTTGTAGTTAGCCGTCATAGGATAAATGGCTAACTACATCCTGCCTTCCCCAGCAGCAGCCAATTAGACAGCGCAGGCGTCATCGTAGAACTATTCTCACCTGCACTATTTGGCCGGGCGATAGCGTGGCCGTGCCTCGCCATCACCTGCTGTGTACACATTGGGTGATTCCACATAACCTTCTAGGCGATTTTGACAATGTAGTCTAAGTCGCCTGGAGGAATCGCCCCGTGTATGTGAACCCTGCTGACATATTCGCTGTGCCTAGTTACCATTGAGAAATCAGTAACTAGGAATGACCATTCCTGCCCTGAACACATACAAAGGAAACTTGTTTTTTTTTTGCATTTGTCTGTTATTTCTGGGGAAATAAAGAATCCCGTCTATTATTAAACTCAGACTGACACAATTTAAAGCAAGAGCCAGACAACAATGTAACTTACTCCAAACCACACCATATGTTACAGACAATGCTCCCGATTCACAGCATAGTAGGCCCTGGGCAAAGCAATGCACTGGGACTGCTACCCACACATTTACGTGAATAAAACAAAACGTGTCCCTCCAGTTCCTGCATCATAGCTCCACATGCTTCCATACAGTGAGCGGCTGTCAGCACTCTGATTGGGCGACAGCATCGTCCACCAATCAGCATGCTGGTAGACATGCACTGTCTGGCTGCAGGCAGTTAGAGAAAGCTTCCCTGACGCTCTGATTATGTGACGACCACCACCCGCGCCTGTTCGGAGGCCCCTGGTATTGTGGGATGCTAGGCAGCGGTCTATATGTTAAGATGGCCCTGCCTGTCCTTTTTTTATTCACGGCATTGAGGGATTTCATTCTACAGAGCTTGAGAGTCCTATGGTGCACACGTTACACAGAGAGGGCGTGGAAAAATTCTGGGGGTTCTTGGGCGGTGGCTTAATAGACGTACAGAGATTGTCCGCCTTATGGCCACAGGTGTCGCCAAAGTGGTTGCCTACACAGGTGTTCACTCCATCTAGAACAGGCATGTCCAACGTTGGCCCTCCAAATGTTGTTTTGCTATTAGAGAATGCTAAAACTATTGCAAAGCATGCTGGGATGTGTAGTTTCACAACATCTGGAGGGCCAAAGTTGGACATGCCTGATCTAGAACATATTTGTCTGCATCTGGCTATACAGGTGACTTTGTTTGCGGCAGTATAAGTGTGCTGCTTTATGGCAGGCCTGGCAAACCTGTAGCTCTTCAGCCGTTATGAAACTACATAATGTCCCAGCATGCTTTGCCATAGGTTTGGTATTAGGGAATGCTAAACCAGTGGCAAGGCATGCTGGGATGCGTAGTTTCACAACAGCTGGAGAGTCACAGGTTGGCTGAGCCTGCTTAATGGGATCACATCTAATCTTGAGGCCAAGTGATCCCACTAACAGAAATGTGATTTGCTCCAAATAAAAGATGCGGTTGCACTTTGTCTCGAGCAGTAGCAAAATGCGCCACAAATCTCTCATGTACTAAAGACTGTAAACTCCTGCTGCATATAAGACACTCAGGCTCGGCCAGATCCCTAGTGGGAAATAGCCTGTCTGTAGGAGCGCTGCCTCTTGTATCTGTCTGTGTTTTCCTTGTAAGCGACCACAACTTCCTGTCCTGAGAGCTAGGGGATATGTGCAATCTACATGGAGAACATTTAGAAGTGAATAACCATTCTTCCTTCCATTAACCTGGGACAGCTCCCAACTGTACAGGACAGGAACGGGAGGAAATGCTGAACAGCTGCAACTCTGGTACAGAACAAAGCAGAACATGGGTATTGGGCCTGGTGATCACGCCAGGCCACCTCTAGTCCGCAACGTCAGCATGTGCCAAACGGGTCTTCTGTATAGGAAGCTGCACAGGTGGGAAATACAGACATCTGATTATACACACAAGGTAATACGGATGGTATAATGGTTAGGATTATTGCCTAATAGCACTGAAGTCATGGGCATGATTCCCACCATGGCCCTACTGTGTGGAGTTTGTATGTTCTCTCTATGATTGCATGCGTTTTCTTCAGGTACTCTGGATTAATCCCACAATCCAAAACCCTCCTGGTCGGTTGATTGGCCCAGGACAAAAAAAAAATGAACCATGGGCCAAGGGGATACGGTCACTAGGTCAACATGACTGAAGATCGACATGGGTTATTAGGTTGACACAAGCATTAGGTCAACATGGGGATGGTCGACATGAGGTTTTTCACTTTTTTTTTTTCGAAATATCGAGACAAAAGAAGTGAAAAACGCCATGTCGACCTAGTTGCAGTCTATCCTATGATCCATACCGGGTCCATGTGGTTCTTATCTGCCATCAAATTGTAATCTAATGAGACAAAAGTTATCTAGGATTAAATAGGATTATTTTTTTAATCAGTTATTAAAACTCACAACAAATTTCCGTTTTTCAGCTGATACGTAATACGTCCGGGCTATGCAAAACAGGGAGCGTTACCCAATCTCGGTGAGAAAGTACCAACCAATAAAGCTGCTCTCATTTTTCAAACACAGGGCCAGATGCACTAAGCTTCAAAAGTGATAAACTGGAGAGTGATAAACAACCAGCTTCTGCCAAACATTTTTCAAGCACAGTCTCTGACATGGCAGGTAGGAGCTGATTGGTTGGTTGTTTATCACTCTTCATTTTATCGCTCTTGAAGCGTAGTGCATCTGGCCCACAGCCTGTAAAATAACAGTTGGAAGCTAAAAGATTGGTACTTTATCGCTCTCCAAGTTTCGATAAATCTTCCCAAACATGTGGCCATAAATAAGATGTATTTGTTGGAGAAACGGAAGATGCACAATCGGAAGTGCCACACATTACTCCCGGGAAGCAGATCATTTTCTGATCATCTTTAGTAGGGGGAGTTCCAAGGTGGGGGCTATAAAAGACCAATATGCAGTAGGTTTAAATTATTTTATTGTACAATTCTTGTAATGTGCAATGGTTTAATAACACTCAGCTAAACAGTATTTATACCGTATTTGGTCTTAAGGTGCCCATACACGTTACAATTATTGTATCCAATATTGGATACAATATCGCATCTCGGTTTTGCGATAAGATGAGATCTAGTACAAAAAGTATGTGCTGCACATACATTTTGTACTAGATCTCATCTTATCGCAAAACCGAGATGCGATATTGTATCCAATATTGGATCCAATAATTGTAACGTGTATGGGCACCTTAAGAAAGGAAAATAACGGTTACAATTCGATTCTGCGTTTCGTCCTCAGATTATCTATAGATGGATGACTGTCCTGATATTACACGTTAAGAAGCCACAGGCACAACTCGTACAAACCTAGCAGCATTTAACCAAGATACAGGCGCTTAACAGATTCAATGTACCATGATCTCATGTAGCACCTACTCTATTAATATCGTAACGACCAAAGGCCTGATGCACTTTACGATTGGCTTTTACCATGATATTCAAAAAGCCAATCGTGTCCTTCGTATGTAATATCATTGCCATTTTATATTTCCGGCTAGGTAAATGTAGTCCCAGACGTATATAATCTTTTGTTATTTTGCATCTAGATCAATTTTATTCTTCCTATCATTAGCAATATAAATTCAATTTAAGTGAGATCTATGGATGTTTAAATTCAACCACCTGCACACACCCCCCCCCCCCCCCCCCCAAATTAAAAACTCCAACCCCACTGTTCTGCTGCAGCATGGTCATATACAGCACGCAGTGTAAGATAAACAAGTACTGATCCAATTTATGTGTAATGTGTTTTTTTTGTTCTATTTGCTCAGAGATGTAAGCAATGCCGATATTTACAGAGCGGAGCGAATATTGTCTAACTGTGGATGTCATGGTCGCACTGTGCCATAGAGTTGAGGATTTACTGACGGGCAGGAAGTGCTTGGGGGAGGTAACAGAGTGGCAGCACAAACGCAGGTGAGTCATAACCGTTTTCGGGCCTACAAATATGTCCAACATAGTAACATGATGCCAGCGTCTCACAACTCGCGTCCAATCTGTGCGACCGTAGGGTCACTCAGGGAGTCGATAGTGGGAGGATCGGAGACCACTGCTGCGTTATTGACAAAGATACGCGCGTTACCGTATTTTATAGTCCTTTAAGCCATTCAGCGGCAGAATGGGACTAATTCTGCTATATTCCGTTTTTTTTCTTTTTTAATTCAAAAACACACAAAAACATTTCAACATAAGTAAAAAATAAAATCCTGCAGAGCGTAAAAACCCAAAACGTTCCAAATACAGTCCCAATATACAGATTCTCAAACTTCGCTTTACCCGGAAGTGATTACCGCCCTGTTTTGCATCCTGTGCTTGGCTCGCCAACACCCAGAAAAACAGCCACCTGCAGCGTTTCGGTACCGGTTGGTAAAATCTACGGCTTCATATTTTTAAGTCTGATTTCTCGCTCCCGTTCGAATTGTCGGTAATCTACTCTTTCCAAGAAGGCTTTCCTCTCGATGTACCTGGAAAGTGTACAGGAAATCTTATTAGAACAGCAGTCATTACATTATGGAGGTTATTCTGATTCACTTAGAAAGGCACAATGAGTCTCTAATGGACAAAACCAAGTGCACTGCAGGGGGGCAGATGTAACATGTGCAGAGAGAGTTATATTTGGGTGTTTTATTGTTTCTGTGCAAGGTAAATACTGGCTGCTTTATTTTTACACTGCAATATAGATATCAATTTGAAGTACACCCCCCACCCAAATCTAACTCTCTCTGCACATGTTACATCAGCCCCACCTGCAGTGCACATGGTTTTGTCCATTAGAGAGCGATAGTGCCTTTCCATCAGAATAACCCCCTAGGTACTAAATAATTTATTCAGTGCAGATGTTGTCGTCTAGCGTCAGAAGCCGCCGCTACACCAAAAACAGTAATGGCTACAGTAATAATGGTCATCTGTGTTACAAGCAGTGTTACAGGACGGCTTCATACAGCGCATGGAGGAAACCTCTCTCAATGCATGTAAATAATTAAGAGAAGATGCCTCGCAGCATCCGTGAGTGTTACATAAGAGCTGGTGCCAAGAGTACGGCAGTAACCTCCCCCTCAGGCAAGAAAAGGCCAGCAAGTACAAGTGCGTGCTGACTCAGGGCATCCCTGGCACCCGAGCAAGCTGTACCGTGCTCAATGGAGGAGCAGTGCCAACTGCTAACACAGCATGATCATGTGCCAGGGGAAGGCTAGCTGTCTCCTCTGTGTAGTTAATAGGTGACAGTTCCCATTATTATTATAAACTCAGTTTTTGTATTGTACTAGATCAGTGGTTCTCAAACTGAGGGTCCATACACACTGGGCGATTATGCCCAGCGTATATGGACAGCGATGACCGCCGCCATCGCTGGGGGGGAAAGCCGCTCAGTGCATACACACTGATCCACTTTCCCCCTGCCTGGCGCTGTCAGCATAGCCGTCCACAAAGCCGCTCAGCTGCTAGTAATAGAAGCAGATGGACGGCCGACAGGCAGCATTTCATTCCCTACCTCCCACTAGGGCGTGGAGGGAGAATATAATACTGTGCCTGAAGCATGGCGAGCTCATCGTGCCAAGCAGGGGGACGCGGTGCACTGTCCATGTCCAAATTAGGGACAAAAAAAAAAAAAAGTGTAAAACTCATGTCGACCATCCCATTGTAAACCTAATGCTTGTGTTGACCTTTCGACCTTATGTAAGTTGACCCCATGGCCATGCCCCACCACCTCCATGGTTTACTGTATGTGCTCTACACTCTGGCATCAGATGTTCTCCTGATAACTGATCTGCAGAGGTTTATCACATGCGTCTGCTGCAGGAGCACAGCATTGTGCGGGGTGTCCAGTCACCTGACTATACAGTGTATTACAGGCATTCCCAGCCACGGTCCTCAAGGCACACCAACAGTGCAGGTTCTAGTGATAGCCAGGCTTCAGCACAGGTGACTTAATTAGTACCTGAGTGATTCTGATTAAACCAGGCATGTCGAAACTACGGCCCTCCAGCTGTTGTGAAACTACAAGTCCCATCATGCCTTGCCACAGTTTTGCTATTAGGGAATGCTAAAACTATAGCAAGGCATGCTGGGATGTGTAACAACATCTGGAGGGCCACAGTTTGGACATGCCTGGACTAAACCATCTGTGCTGAAGCCTGGATATCACTAAAACCTGCACTGTTGGTGTGCCTTGAGGACCGTGGTTGGGAATGCCTGGTGTACTAGGACCAGGGTAAGGTTTATGGGGGCCTGAGTTTAGCTAATTTGTGGGGGTCACTATCAATACAATTGCCAATAAGATCTGCCGTATGTGGTTATTAAAAGTACCATGTGTAAATACATCCAGCACCACAAGTGTTTTATGCTGCTGTGAAATAGATGCACGTGCACCCCCCCCCCCCCCCCCCCCCCCCTAGCGTGTGGTGCCTGTGGGTGACCGCTCTGGCTGCCCTATTATTAATCCGGCTCTGACTCCCGTTAGCATGACGTAATATCTGCCTGTGGGGCTAATTTGCATATTGTTCCACGGCTGAATTAATGCCCCCTACAAAAAGGCAAAAAAGTGACAGGGTCTATACTTAAAACAATCAAACATGGGCCGACTGGAGACCCCCAACTCCAGCTGCATCGCCTGCCTGAAACCTGCCTCTCTCTGCAGGCACAACGTTGGCGGATGTCCTTACCCATCTTTGCCCCGGTTGTGGGTAGCCAACTCTTCTCCAATCCCCTCTTGATCTTTAAAGGTTTCCCAATCCAGCTTGGACTTCTCCAGTGTGCTCATTTTCTGCTTCTTGGAGCCCAATTTTCCCAGAATGCTGCCGACGCCCCCTGGTCTCTTCACACTGCAGCAGCACAGAGGAAACAGGAGGGTCAGCTATATACAGCCTCATAAGGAATCAAGAAGATTGTAACGCAAATGATAATTGGGCAGGGTGCAACCCATTGCCAATGTTGACATAATTGCAATATTATTATTAAACATACATCTGCCTATGTATACTTGTGCATTGGAAGTGCCGGACATTTTGCTGTTAAAATATATATATATAATATTAAAAAGCTAAAGCTTTGAAACGTTGATCACTATACTGTATGTGAGTCTGTGTAATTTATTACATCCGTCAATCTGGCCTCTATATATGGTACCCACCAGCTGGGTACAATCACAGCAGCAGCAACGGAATTCCGGCATACCAAGATACACTAGAGCAGGGGTAGCCAACCCTAGTCCTCGAGAGCTACCAACAGTTCACATTTTCCAGACAACCTAGCTGCTGCACAGCTGCACTCATTAATCACTGACACATTTTAAAAGATCCACAGATGGAGCTAATTAGCTCACTTGTGATTCTGTGCGGAGACCTGCAAAACATGCACTGTTGGTAGCTCTCGAGGACTAGGGTTGGCTACCCCAGCACTAGAGGCCACTCGACAGACCAAGTTACTCCCTTGTGTGCTAAAAGATGTCCCTCCCAACAGAAAGCGAATGAAAGCAATTTTTGCAGGGACACTTATCGGTTTCAAACTTGCTGGATATGGAGAGAGGGAGCTGTGAAGACTGAGATTGGAGGTAGGAGCAGATAGGGACTGGGGGTGGGGTGAAGAGTTTGTGTGTAAAAGAACTGTGACAGTATAAAGTGAAAAGGAAAAACTGTCACAGCTCAAAGTGAACGTACATTGCAGAAGCCGTCATTCTGATAGGCTTTTAACTAGTTTTAAGTATAATGTACCACTAGGGAAGCCAATCCCGGGATTCGGGATTGAAAAATGCTCAATCCCAGGATTCCCGGGATTGGATTCCCTAATAATAAAAAGCACCCTGGCCGCCCGCATATTTACTTACATTTGTCCGGGAGCCGGGTTGATGAGTGGGCGGGTGGGAGGGCTGCTGGCTTGCCGGGTTGGTAGGCGGGCTCCTACGGCGGGGTGGCCGGGAGCTGGGAAGGCTGGGTGGGATGTGCCCTGCGCGACCTCTGACCTCGTCACGCAGCACTGCGGGGTATGGGAGAAGCCGGGCAGCGTCTGAGTGCTCAGACGCTGCCTGGCATTAGACTGTGTGCAGTCTAATTCCGAAATCCCGGGATTGGAAACTACAATCCCGGGATTTAAATCCCGGCATTTTGGGGGCCAAATCCCAGGATCCCGCCTATCCCCGGATTGGCCACCCTAGGTACCACGTACGGTAATGCAGCAGGAGGTGTCCAGTAGAAGTAGATGCCTCCTGCACACATTCGTGATTTAGTGCTGAGGCTACACCATCGGCTGGCTGAATAACCGTGAGGTGAAAAAGTTTTGAAAAAATCCCCCAAAACGCATATAAACCTTTTAATGTATTGACCACAGCGATGTCAATCTTTTGAACATATTGAACATCTGTATGTTGACCATATGACCGTCAACCTAGACATCGGAATACGCACTTCATCATAAGTAACATTCCCTGAAGCTCCCACAGCAGGCAGGAAGCAGCCGTCAGATTACAGCGGCACCATAGATATCACAGGAAGTCCATCTCAGCTACACCAGACAATACAGCTTTCCGTAACCACAGCAGTGACAGCACGCATTTCACCATGGCAACAGTAGATAACGCATGAAATATAAGAACATAGGAGCAGGTGCAGAAATGGCTGCAAGATCTTCTCTCCTTTCTTGCCCGAATGCATGAGATGTGCACTCAGAAGGATAAGAGAGACATTATGGTGCAATAGGTTTTTAATAAAAACAGGATAAAATAAAACGACATCAGAGATAGGATCAAAGGACTCTCACCATGTACATTGGTCTACAGAGAAATTGCAGAAATTGTGTGTCCACAAGCCGACCGGTTTCGATACAAAGTATCTTTCTCAAGGCATCCCTCTCATCCTGAGTGCACATCTCACCCATTTGGGCAAGAAAGGAGAGAGGAATCCATTGGTGGAAACTATATTCCCCCCAATCAAGCGTTTAGGTCTAGATTGTTAGTAGACCTAAGATTCTGGTACGAGTTGAGAACCATGTTGTCCTGTATTTTTATGTTAATGTGTTACAGTATTACACTAATTTTCTTTTCTCTCTTGTTTGGGGGTTAATTACATCCAACAAGAGAAAGAAATCATCATTCATATCGCTCTGGGTGGTATTGTATGGTTTCGATTGAAGTGGTTCTTCTTGTCTGCTAGGTATCCCTAAGCTGCTTTAAGTGCATGATCAATTCGTCTGGAACTTTTTCATTGTAATTAATGTCCAGATCTGACAGACCTGCTGCACATGAATGCAGTGTGGGAGAAGCTATCTGTCATCCTAGCTACAGCAGAGGTATCAGCCCAACGTGTGGCCCTATGCCTTGACAGGGACCCTTTTATACGAGTGACTATTATTACAGTACACAGCTCCCCCGTACACCTGGTCCCAGGTGAACTATAGTGATAGGTACACACTTAAGGAGCAGATAGGCAGTACAGCATAGCTAGCACAAGCAGTCACACATCTATACAGCAGAAACACAGTGCAGAGATAAGGAAAATCGGTACTCTTTACCTAGCACGGCGCCCACGATTTTGATCGTGGGCATCGCAGGTAAAAAAATCGCGGGCATTGAATGCACTAAAAATCGGGTGCGACGCGACCGACGCGATGCCCGCGATTTCCCATAGGGAACAATGTTAAATGTCTCAATTGACCCGATTTTCATGTTCAATGCCTCAATTGACCCGATTTTCATGTTCAATGCCTCAATTGACACGATTTTTCCATAGGAAACAATGTTAAATGGCCCACAGAGGCCAAATAGCCACCCTGAAGTGTGAAATGGCCCCCACAATTGTTAACGCCACCCCACGATCAACGTCAACCCGAAGCGTGGCGAGCGCAGCGAGTCCGCGAGGGGCGGCGGTACACGTCCTACGACCTTTTCTATACCCCCACTATCCACGTCGGCGTGGAGTTTAGAATAGAATAGTGTGGCGAGCGCAGCGAGCCACCGAGCCCAAAGCGTGGCGAGCGTAGCGTGCCCCGCGAGGGGACGCGGATACCTTCACAGGTAAACGCGTCCCTTCACGGGCTTCACAGGTATCCGCGTCCGCTCGCCACGCTTCGGGGGCTCGCTGCGCTCACCACACTATTTTATTCTCAACTCCACACCGACGTGGATAGTGGGGGTATGAAAAGGTCGTAGGACGCGTACCGCTGCGCTCGCCACGCTTCGGGTTCACGTTGATCGTGGGGTGGCGTTAACAATTGTGGGGGCCATTTCACACTTCAGGGTGCCTATTTGGCCTCTGTGGGCCATTTAACATGGTTTCCTATGGAAAAATCGGGTCAATTGAGGCATTGAACAGGAAAATCAGGTCAATTGAGACATTTAACATTGTTCCCTATGGGAAATCGCGGGCATCGCGTCGGTCGCGTCGCACCCGATATTTTAGTGCATTCAATGCCCGCGATGGGCGCCGTGATAAGTAAAGAGTACCGGAAAATCTACTGCCATTTAGACACATTTATACGGTGACAGTGTGAGAGGTAAGTGACATTAGCACACGCAATGAGAAAGCAGGAATAGGTATGTATGTCTGCGGTCACCAATATCATAAGAGGTGCGCTGTTATACAAAGTCGCCCTACAAGACTGGAAATGTAGATCCCTATACGGTTACATTGCTCCCTTGGCACTACACCTGATTTATATGGAAAACTAGTTATTTGGTGTGTTTTAAATAATGTGCATCTTAGCAATGCTATTCAATTGTTGCTCCATTCAGATGTGATTGTACCCTCCCATGATGGTGGGCAAGAACTGGAGAAAAGTCCCTAATTTGGGTGCCACTACTGTTTCGGCAGCGCACACAACAGTGTAGAAGGGATTTGCGGCTTTACGCTGGCAAAGAAACAATTGAATCTCTCCCCAAAACATTTATCATTATCACATAATACCGCCTTGGAAGCAGCACGAGGGACAGTTCCTGAACTCTGCTTCTGCGCTCGTCTGCTTCCCCCTCTGCTGCTTCTGTGCCATGTCAGGCAGGCTTAGCAAATAGCAGGAATGATAATGAGGACTGTCTCCCTGCAATGCAACACTGCGCTGCCCTCCGTGTTATCCCTGAATTGTACTTGCCCTTGATCCACGCTTGAAGCTAACATTTTATTGCTGTGCCTGCACGCAACTGGCGAATATTTAATTCACATTGCAGATGAAGGAAACAACTGAAGCAGAAACACCTACATAACTGCAGTCTGCTAACCTAGAACCATGTATATAGAGGCCGGTGTTTCTGGACAAGTATACAACACGAGCTAATGTTCTGCTGCTTTTACATAGAGACATACAATATGACGGCAAGTAAGAACCACCATCTGGTCTGCCCTCATACACTTACACACTAGGGTTCAGGTTTGTGGGGAGCCAGTTAACGCATCAATATATGATTGGAGCATGGGAGGAACCCGGAGTATCCGGAGGAAACCCACTCAAGCACAGGGACGATATACAAACTCCACACAGTTAGAGCCGTAATGGGAGACCAGCCCATGGCCTCAGTGCTATGAGGCAGTAATGATGATTATTACACCATCTGTACATTTAGTTATATAATTATGGACTCAGTGACCGACATTAAGGGCCTAATTCAGGTTGGCTCACTAAGCAGCGGTTGTTCGCTGCCTAACGAGCCCTTAAACGCCGCAGAATTCTCTCGGTACCATGTGAGAGGACGTACGCAAAACACATTCCCTTGCACGCCCAGCATTTTTATGGGGACACCCATAAAAGGCTGGGCGTTCCCCTGTTGCCGCCCCCTACACGTCACCAGCCCTCCTGCCCCACAGTGAACGGCCCACAAGTGTGCAACTCACTAAAGCCGTTTGCACATGTGCAATCCCCAACCAATGGGGTTGGGGCCAAATTCAGATCGCACTGAGCGATTCTGAATCGGCTCCCAAGTGTGTGTGTGTGTGTGTGTGTGGTGGTGGTGGTGGGGGGGCGAAGGGCTCCCCGTGTTGTGTGTCAGGTCCAATCATTTCAAAGAAGAGCTAGTTGATAAATTGGGCTCTGTTTCAAGCGGAACTGGAATAAACATGATACAGTAGACGTGGGACAGTAGACGTGGAGAAGGACTCACGATAGTGCGCACTTCGCCATGTCTTCTGATCTAAAGATATCACCAGGGACACAACGCTTCTGAATGATATTTTGCACAATTGTGCGCCATATTGCTGAGTGTGTACAGGTCGATGATGTATCATTACATCGTCATCCCTTCGCGCGCCAGCCACATCGTCTAGTGTGTACCCAGCTTAACTGTACGAGCTGTGATTGTCTTCAGGCATACAGAGATTATACAGTACATGAGAGGAGTGGCGGAATGCATTACCAGTAAAATGTGGTGCTTCCTTCATTGACCCTTATTGGAGAGACCTGATTTTACACACATGCGCAGTAGAGGTAGAATACACATGATGCAAGTACAGGTGTGCAGAACAGGGGGGTTATTCTGGTTAGCATTACAAGCTGTGAAGCTCGCAGCTTACCGAGCACCTGTGACTTCGGCCTGCTGAAAACCCTCTACCCCGCCACCGAATCCCTGCGTTAACATGCGAGGGGATAGGTAACTAAGACACGTCCCCTCACACGTCTCCACTGCAGGAGAAATCATTCGATGGTCGGTGACTTAATTGCGAGCGCCGGGACGACATCGGAGGAAGGTTCCTG